>NW_019154110.1:6958088-7091240 GCF_002288905.1 Enhydra lutris kenyoni
GAAAGCCAGCCCTGGGATTTTGGGAGTAGGTTGGGTCCCTTCTCACACCAAGAGGGAGAAGCTTCCCCTATGAGATCTTTAGGGATAATTTTGAATTATTAAGTTCTAGGGGCACCTGGGTGGCTCAGTCGGTTAAACGGCTGCCTTCAAATCAGGTCATGATCCCAGGGTCCTGGAATGGAGCCCTGCATTGGGCTTGCTTCTCCTGCTCCCCTGCTTGTGCTCGCTCCCTCTCTCTCTTTCTCTCTCTGTCAAATAAATAAATAAAATCTTTTTAAAAAAGAATTAAGTTCTGGGGCGCCTGCGTGGCTCAGTGGGTTAAGGCCTCTGCCTTCGGCTCGGGTCGTGATCCCGGGTCCTGGGATCGAGCCCCGCGTCGGGCTCTCTGCTTAGCGGGGAGCCTCCTTCCTCCTCTCTCTCTCTCCGCCTGCCTCTATGCCTACTTGTGATCTCTGTCTGTTAAATAAATAAATTAAAATAAAATCTTAAAAAAAAAAAGAATTAAGTTCTTTTTTTTTTTTAAAAAACATTTTATTTATTTGACAGAGAGAGAGATCACAAGTAGGCAGAGGCAGGCAGAGAGAGAGGAGGAAGCAGGCTCCCTGCCGAGCAGAGAGCCTGATGCGGGGCTCGATCCCAGGACTCCGGGATCACAACCCGAGCCGAAGGCAGAGGCTTTAACCCACTGAGCCACCCAGGCGCCCCAAGAATTAAGTTCTAAGAGATATCACTAATGCTTACATTTGTTCTGAAAACGTCTTTTTTTTTTTTTAAGACTTTATTTGAGAGAGAGCACAGGCAGGGGGAGGGGCAAAGGGAGAGAAATAAGTAGACTCCTTGCTGTGCAGGGAGCCGGATGCGGGGCTGGATCCCAGGACCCTGGGATCATGACCTGAGCTGAAGGCAGACCTTAATCCACTGAGCCATCCAGGCGCCCCTGAAAACATCTTTCTCTTTAAATACCAGTATCTCTTACATATACACCAGTGAGCCAAGGCAGCCTTGTGACCTAGGGAGTGGAGCAGATTCTGCACATCAGGAACCTGGGTTATGTGACTTGAAGCCAGGCAGTTCACCACTCTGAGTCTTGACTTCTCATGTGTCAACCAAGGGATTTGTCGGATCTTCCCCATGGTTAGCCCCCCGCTACACTGTGGCAGGTGCACACACTGCCAAACACTGTCAAGGCCCTGCACCGTTCCTGTCCCAGGCAGCCGGCAAGGTGTGATCTTTCTAAGATGGACTGTCTGCTCTGTAATTCCTGCCCCCGCCCTCCCCAACCCAGACCATGAGCTCCTCAAAGCAGGTATAACTCATTGCTGGATTCCCTGCGTCTCGGCATATAGTGTTTGTTGAATGAATGAATGAATGATGGAGTGTGGTCTTTCTATATAGGATAGAACACCTGGGACTCAACGTGGTGCTGCAGCTCCTCGTGGGGGTGCCCTTGGAGATGGTGCACGGAGCAACCCGTATTGGGCTTGTCTACGTGGCTGGTGTTGTGGCAGGTAAGCAGGTGGGCCACGAATCCGCAGGGGTAAACTTCCCCAAGGTAGTGAGGAGACCCCATGGCCTTGGGCGAGTCCCAGGCTTCCAGGGACACCGGACCCCATCCCCAAGGCTCCTAATCATGAGGGTTGTCCTCCAGACCAATCTCCCTACCATCCTGTGGGCTGGAAAGGGGACTGCCGTCCACAGGGAGAGGCATGGGATGGCAAGGGGAGGAGACTTTCCATCTTTATGCTGCCATGTTGAAGCTGTGTGAGCTCGGGATAATTCCTGAACCTCTCTTGGCCTGTTAGAGATTTTAGGAAGGAACTAATCAGATTTGCCTGGAGGGCATTAGGAGGTCAAAGGGAGGGGACAAAGTGGAATAGGAGGGGCTGTGTCAACCCTGCAGGGCACAGTGAGATTCCTGCAGGGACTCCAAAGTGTGGGCGGAGAGCCAGGTCCCTCCTCAGCCAGGCTGGCCCCTGTGCTCTTGCTTGACCCACTGCTGACAGGAAACAGTCTGGCCTGAGAGGTGGTGAGCACCCATGCCAGCTGAAGTAGACTGGGGCCCCACTGATCCTGCTCACGTGGCGGAGGACCATGACCTTGAGGATAGCTGGGGAGGGGGGAACTGCAGCCAGCAGGACTCCCCCTCTCCCTCGCTGGTGGAGGTGAGGCGGGCTGGGGTGAGCTGGGGAGAGCAAACTGCATTTCTGCTGGGAAAGTCTGCACCAACCGGGTTTCCGAACAGAGGGATCTCCCTCGTGATGTTTCCAACTTTATAGCTGGCCTTTTTTTTTTTTTTTTTTTTCACAAGGTTTTCCGCCTCAGCTCTTCACCTTGACAGCTGTGCCCAAGGGAGCTTTGTGTGTATGTTTAAGTAAGATCTTAATCCTTTCTGAGTGGCATTAAAGTTGTCATCAGGAGAGCAGGGCACCGCTGACCTTGTAAACAACGGGCAAACAGGGACCCTGGGAGTAACTGATCTAGCTTCAAGAACCCGGAAGGGAAGGGTCCCACCCCACCCCACCCCACCCCATCCACCCCTGTGAGGCCGGTCTGCTAGTTCAGAAACCCTCAGCGTGGAAGATCGGCTGCACAGCTTCTTCATTTCTCTGTGTGCGGAGGGTTAAAAACTTGGCCACCTTGGACAGCACCCCCCATGGGCTTCTCCCCGCATCCTGTACCTTCCCCATCCTTGAACAAAAGGTTCTGTGAGGAGCTCTGTGTGCCAGACTTACTCAGCCACCCACGCGCTCCCCTTTCCCCCAAGTCTTGACATCTGGAGATTTATAGCCACGTTTCCTCCCTCTAGATACCCAGAGATCCAGATGGTTAATAGCGAGGAACAGGAAAGACACTCATAACGCTTGCAGTTAGTGGTCAATTGGATGGGAGTGCGATAACCCAGAAGACAGAAACCAGATTCGAGATGACTGAGGCCTCACCCAAACCAGATGACACACAGCAGGCAGGCCACGCTGGTGACACCGGCCAGGGACACCAGTGCAGAAGGGGATGGTGCACCGACAGAAAGGGACTTGCCAGCTAACCAGCCGGATGTGAGGCTGTATCATGCAGCATGTAACGTGTATGATTCTGTCTGAGGCATTGACTCAGAGAGGGCACTCTGGTCACCATATATCGTGCCATCGATCGCCAGGACCAAGCTGGCAGATCTGCCTGCACCCCTTCTTCCCTCTCTACCCCGTGTGCATCCCGAGTCCGTCCGCAAGTGGGGCCCACTCACAGACAGCCAGATCCTGACTGGATACCAGGTGGTTAGGAAGGACCTGCCTTCCTAAGGCCCACACAAGCACTTTCCAGTTGTCACAGGTTACAGAACCTGTGTGTTAGGGTGCCTCAGTGACTTGCCCAAGGAGACTCAGTTGTATGGGGTGGGGCTGGGCCCAGAGCCAGGCCACCTGCCCCCAAAGGCTGCGCTTCAAACCACTACCCTGTGCAATGAGAACCAAAAGGAAGGCCTTTTCCTTTTGTGTAGATAATTTATTGTCAGAAACTCAGGGAGGTCTTTTTTTTTTTTTAAGATTTTATTTATTTATTTGACAGACAGAGATCACAAATAGGCAGAGAGAGAGGAGGAAGCAGGCTCCCTGCTGAGCAGAGAGACTGATGCGGGGCCTGATCCCAGGACCCTGGGATCATGACCTGGACCAAAGGCAGAGGCTTTAACCCACTGAGCCACCCCGCCACCCCCAGGGAGGTCTTAATAGACACCAGGCCCCCCCCCCCCATTTAGTTCCTGCCTGGTGGAAATGTTCCAAAGGCAAGGCCATCACAGTTTGTAGCAATGGCGGCTGACCTCTGCCAGGTGTGTCTGGTACTCTGCCTGCGATAGAGGGTTCTCGTACCTTATGTTGAGTATTCACCAAGTCTTATGAGGTGGGTCCTGTCACCCCCATTTCATAGGTGGTCCAGAGAGGTGAAATGACTTGTTCAATTTTCTCAGAAGGACTAAGAAGTACTGGAAGCGAGTGGAGACCCTTCCTCTGCTCCATGCTTCTAACCAGTGCTTGAGGCCAGTGCGTCTCTCGCTTCTAGCTGACAATTTCATGGCCATGAAAGCCAGTATTTTAGGTGCTTTGGCAAGATTTTCTTATAGATTATATAGATTATAAGCCATATGTGCATCCCCGGAGCCTAACACACAGGGTCTGGCATACGTTAAGCAACAAATATTTGTAGAACAAATGGAAGACTGCATACATAAATATAGAGTTAGAGTGCTTAAAGGTAGATGTTCTGCCGATTTTTATTTGGATTTTTTTTTTTTTTTTGTAATGGCCAAGGGAGACATTGGAAAACACCTGCTTTAAATATTTCAGACTAAAATTAACACAGCTGTGCGTGATGATACAGTCTCCAATTTATCTGCGTGCTGGTGTGGACCCAGAATTTTTTTGAGAAAGTACATAGCCCCTAGGGGCACCTGGGTGGCTCAGCGGGTTGAGCCTCTGCCTTCGGCTCGGGTCATGATCCCAGAGTCCTAAGATCGATCCCCACATCAGGCTCTCTGCTCAGCGGGGAGCCTGCTTCCCCTCTCTCTCTCTGCCTGCCTCTCTGCCTACTTGTGATCTCTTTCAAGTAAATAAATAAAATCTTTAAAAAAAAAAAAAAAAAAAGGGAAAGTACATAGCCCCGACTAGAACTAGTCCTTGGGCCCAGTGCTGTGCCAAGATGTGTGTCGCCCTCCAGCTTGCCATTCTGTCCCCGTCCTCTGTCCCCATGACCTCTGGGGAATTCATACTGGCCTTATGGAACTGTCCTATGGAACTGTGAGGTTAGGTTCCAAACAGCTTGTCAAGAATCCTGCTTGGCCCAGGCTTGGCCCAGGCTTCCTGCCACCCCCCACCCCCGGGGTGGCCTTTATATCTCTGTTGACTGGCACACATGCCCCCAATTGTACTTGACCTTTCCCACTCCCGAGTCCTGGGCTAATCTGCAGCCACTTGAGGAAAATCTTTTCTCCAACCATGGAAGACCCGTGACTCCAGACTGTTACGTTCAAGATCCAAACCTCAGATCCTGGATCTCAGGCCAAGGTTCAGGTCATTTGAATCTGTGATTTGGAACGTCCCCTCCTGTGGGTGGCAAATGTGACTTCCCAGGCCCCACCCCCCTTGAGCCATAGGCTCCCTGGGCTCCTCTCCATGGGGTAGCATTGAGGGTAAAGTTTCCTTTGAAAAGAGGGTTTCACAGCTCAGAAGTTAGAAAACCTTAGACCTTTTTATTTCACAGATGTGAAAACTGAAGCCCAAAGAATTCAGGGGCTGTGCCCAAGGTCACAGAACTAGCCAGCCACGCCCCCATTCCCAACTCCCGCCAGAATCCCAAACTGACCCCTGACCCTGGGGTCGGGTCTCCTATCCATGGGTAGGGTGAGAGAAGGGTCAGTGTGGGGAGGCTGGACCCTGGACCGTGTAGGGTTCCCTGCGGCCTCCCTGCCGCTGGTGGCTCCCACTGCATGTGGGAGGCCGAGGGAGCAGAAGCTGGACAGGTTTAGTGGGACTTGCGAGAGGAAAGAGGCCAGCCTCATGAGGCTGGGGCTTCCTCTGTCCACGAGGTAAGGTAATTAATGAGCTGCTTGGGCAGCCAGCCCTCTGCAACCAATGGAGCCTTCCTTGCTGTGTGGGCCTCCAGGAGAGCGTGGGAATCCTTTGTCATGCAGATCCCACTCCCTGCCTGTTGGCCATCCTGGGAAATTTTTTTTTTCTGTTATATATGGCTGACCCTTTGGCTAGACAGTAAAAAAAAGAAAGAAAGAAAGAAAGAAAGTTATCTGACAATAGATCAATACCTAATTAAAGCCAGAGGGAAGGCATGAAAAGGGGAGAAGAAAGATTTATAGTTACCCTGGGAGGGGGGAAGGACTTGGGACTTCTCAGTTCATGACAGTGCTTTTTCCTGGGAGATCACATCCCTCTTGAGGCCCAGAATTTGCTGTGGGGATCTATCTTTTACTTGAAGGATCTCAGTGAGCCCCGGAGCCTTGAGAGAAGTCCAAGGGGGCATGTCGGGGAGAGAAGGTGGGTGATGGTATGGGGGTTCACCATGCTCAGGGTGTCAGGCTCTCCGACTCCTGGGCTGGGCCCAGCCTCCTCCTAACTAGCAGACCCCCCACATCTGTAGAAGCTACAGAGTTTGGCCGGTCCCTCCTGTCTCCACCCAGGCAGCGGCTAATTGGCTCTCCAGCCTGCAGGCATTTTCCAGTGGTGGTTTCTGCACACTCACGCAGGCCGGCCACCTCCCAGCCTCTGAGCCCTGGGCTCTACCTCCTGGTTATTTTTAGTCTCCCATGTCCTTCTCTGGAAGCCAAAGCATTGATCACACTTAAATGAGACCAGAACAATACATTTCCCTTCTCCTCTCTGCCCGGCTTCCCTCCCAGCACAAAAGTTTGTCATCCCCCAGACCACCTTCCTCTCCCCCCAGAGGGTATGACATCATCTCTCTTCCCTGGGACTTTTCAAGGGCATTTTTCCACCAGAGAAACCCCCACCCCCACCCCCCCAGCTCTGGAGATTCTGTTGGTCTTCTGTGATTTCGCTCGATTGGAGGGAGTTTGGAGGCGATGTCAAGAAGCAGGTTTCTAGACGCCAACGTGCAGCAGAGGGAGCAATAGTGGAGGAGGTTGACCTCTGTACCAGTTTGGGGAGTGGCTGCTGTTGAGGCCAAGAGCATGGGCCTTGTGTCCGCAAAGCTGGACATCCTGCTTCCAGCCCTTCTCACTGAGTGGCTCTGGGCTCAGTCTCCTCAACTCTGCCGTGTGGCCACTGTCATCATCCTCCAAGGGTTAAAGCGGTCGATGTGCGTAAAGCACGTGGCCAGTGTCTGATGCGTGGTGCTCATGCGTGGCAGCTGCTTCTGCTACTTTTTCTTTATTTTTTAAAGATTTTATTTATTTATTTGAGAGAGAGAAAGCACGCGTACAAGCAGGGGGAACAGCAGGCAGAGAGGGAAGCAAGCTCCCTGCCGAGCAAGGAGCCTGATGCAGGGTTCGATCCCAGGACTCTGGGATCATGACCTGAGCCAAAAGCAGCCGCATAACTGTCTGAGCCACCCAGGCTCCCCTCTGCTACTATTTTATTATTGCCCAGAACCCTGAGGCGATACCAGGTGAGGCAGAGGCTGCACTGACAGGTGATCCCTCCTGTCCACTGAACTCCTATAAAAGGAGAAGTCTGAATAAAATGGTTCTTTTCCCCATAAATGAGGCCTCTAGGGGGCTCCAGGACAACGTGGGATAAAGGGAAGAGGACCTGGAGACTTTTGCTTTGGGGGCCTTACCCCCAAGGCTGCTGGATGCGAGGGCCTGGGGCAGGGGCAGGGAACTCACTCCAGCACCCTTAAATTCCTGATCTCTCTTGTACCAGGGTCCTTGGCGGTGTCTGTGGCTGACATGACAGCTCCAGTCGTGGGCTCCTCTGGAGGGGTGTATGCGCTCGTCTCTGCCCATCTGGCTAACATCGTGATGGTGAGCACCTCCTGTCCCAACATCCCAACATCTTGGTGTCCCCTCCGCGCCTCAGTCCCCATCTACTCCCCAGCTCAGGCCCAGAAATGCCAGGCAGACCTGACTGATAGCAGGGTTCACAGACGCTCCTCACTTTCTCCAGGCTTATTTCAAATAGAGCCCTTCCGTATATGATTCATGTTTTTTCCTTCTTAGCTATGAAATTACCCATTTCTCTAATTCTATCCCTTTCCCACTTGACTTTAAAAAGTGTTACAGTAGGGGCTCCTGGCTGGCTTTGTTGGTAGAACACATGACTCTTGATGTTGGGGTCATGAGTTCAAGTCCCACTTTGGGCCTAGAGTTTACTTTAAAAAAAAAAAAAAAGAAAGGGAGGCAGGGAAGACTGCAACTCTTTTTTTTTTTAATTAAAGATTTTAGGGGCACCTGGGTGGCTCAGTGGGTTAATTAAAGATTTTATTTGGCCACCTGGGTGGCTCAGTGGGTTAAAGCCTCTGCCTTTGGCTCAGGTCATGATCCCAGCATCCTGGGATCAAGCCCCGAATCGGGCTCTCTGCTCAGCAGGGAGCCTGCTTCCCTTCCTCTTCTCTGCCTGCCTCTCTGCCTGCTTGTGATCTCTGTCTGTCAAATAAATAAATAAAATCTTAAAAAAAAAAGATTTTATTTATTTATTTGAGATAGAGAGAGCACAAGCGGGGACAAGGGACAGGGAAAGGGAGAAGCAGACTCCCCTCTGAGCTAGGAGCCTGATGTGAGGCTCGATCCCACGACCCTGAGATCATGACCTGAGCTGAAGGCAGACACTCAACTGTCTCAGCCACCCACGTGCCCTTTAATATCCAACACCTGATCTCAGCTCAGATTGTGATCTTGGGGTCATGAATTCAGGCCCCTCATTGGGCCCCATGCTGTGCATGGAGCCTACTTTAAAAAAAAAAGGAAAAAAAAACTTAAAAAAATGTTACAAATCCTTGACCCTAGTGGCAAAATCGGGACTTGAATTGGGCTCCTGACTATGGTTCAAGTGTCATTCCCTTACACCAGCTTCTCGCTGTGGTGGGACACTGCCTCTGCCTTCCCCGTGCTCTTCTTTGCCTTTTCCTGAGAGGCATTCTAGGGTAACGGTTAAGAGCACAGGCTCTGAAAACGGTCAGCCTAGATCTGAATCCTGCCTACCTGCTTCCTGAAGAGGGATCTTGGGCACCTTACTTAACTGTGCTATTCCTCAGTTTCTATATGTGTGAAATGGGATGATAGGTGATAAATGAGATAAAGTAAAGCTATATTGGAATCAGTTTGATATCTCAGAGGAGGCCATAGTCCTCATTTTAGAGGCAGTTGGAAGGAGGGGGCCTCTAGGCAGGGTCCAGATCTTACTCATCCCCAGTGCCTGGCACAGGGCTGGACAAATGGTAGCTGGTGCTGACTAAAATTCTTTATTTGAAGCAATCTCTACACCCAGCATGGGGCTCGAACTCACTACCCACGAGATCAAGAGTCAGGTGCTCAGCTGACTGAGCCAGCCGGGTGCCCCCTCCCCCGCCACCCGCTGAGTAAACTTTGAATGAAAGAAGGAAAGAATGAATGAACAGTGTCTAGAGAAGGCGTAGCTTCCTGCCAGGGTCCTCCTGTTCTCACCTCCCTCCTCCGTCGCTGTGTTCACCCACATGGCGGATGTGTGAATGCTGAGTTACAACAGTCTGAAGTGTTTCTTCTTTTCTTCTTTATTATTGCCACTGTCACCTGCCCGGCTCAACACACCATCCCTTTCTTTTCATCGGAGTCCCTTTTGTACCTTCAGAGAGAGAGCAGGAGAGGGACAGAGGGAAAGAAAGGGGGAGGAGGGGAGAGACAGACAGACAGACACTGACAGCACTTGCTACTTGTCTGACTTTTGGCAACTTCACGTGAGCACTTGGAGAGAGCCAGCAGGTGTGGGAGAGCTCGCGTGGATGAGCGGATGTGTGTTTGCGCGCGTGCGATTACACACGCGCGTGCGTGCACGCACGCACACACACGGCCGGTCTGCTGAGGAACCTGACAGCACAGGGCTGCCTCACATGGCCCTTTTTAAATGGGTCATTCTGTATCAGTGCCACAGCTTTCCCCAGACACAGCTTTTTCCCTGAATTCCACCTCCGCCGCTCCCCCTCCCCCTGCCCCAGTTCCTTTCTGTAGGGGCCAGCACTGCTCACACACCCTCCTTCCCCCCAGGACGTGTATGTGTGTGAGGGGACGAGCAGCACAACTAAGAGACGCAGACACGAGTTTGTAAAGGTGTCCTGTCTTCTTGCCCTTCCTTGCTGCGTGGGAAACGGCCCTGAGGCCTCCCAAGTTCCCGCGGTGTGGGCAGAGCACCCTGAAAACCATGGGGTGAGGCCTAGCGGCTGAGGAGGGAGGGGTGAAAGCCGTTTTGTTCCCGTTTATGCTTCTTTCTGGCAAGTAGTCCATGGCCTGTGGTGGCGGAGATGAGCAGTCCCACCCGAGAGTCCATCGCCCTTCTAGAAGGACACGGCTTTCTTTCCCTGGCCCCCTGAGAGCTTGGCAGTCCCCAGAGCATGACATGACGTCTGGGAGCCTTTCCCTAGAAAGTTGTGCGGTGCTTATTTGATGGTGACAAAAAAATACCTCATGTTCTCATTAGAAAGATTGGTTGCCTTTCAACAAGAGGCCGCTGCCTTTACCCACATTAGCTCAGAGCCCAGTGCTTCAAAGATGTGTTAGGACAAATGCTAAAAGATGGCTGTTTCTGTGGGCCAGAAGCAGTCAAACATCGGCAGTTCCGTGTGGCTCCATCTAAAAGATATGCTAGTATTTTAAATTGCCAAATGAAGATTTGGTCTGTGTGTCCGTCTGTGTGTGTGTGTGTGTTTGTACACGCACGCACAATAAATTGCCATGTCAGAACAGACGGGAGAAAGAGCACGACAGTCAGAAATTCTGGATTTGAGTCCTGCTGTCACCATCTTAAGAGCCATGAGTTCCTTTGCTTCTCCCTCATCAGCAACCTCTTCTCCACAAGGTCGTTGTGAGAAAGACATGAAAAGGATCGATGCCGGGAGATCCCGTGTGTGCCCACATCTGCATGTGCGTATATGTGTGCATGTGTGTATAGATCCTTAAATACATGTAATTTCTTAATATTTATCAGTGTTGCCTGTTATCTGCAGAGAACAATGAGAAAATGTGTCCTTTTTACTTCAGATACAAAATAGAAATGTGTTGAATGTTTCTATTCTCAGGGCTGTTTGAGAGATTCTGCCTTAAATGAAAGCATGTCTTATTTTTGATAAAAATATTCTTTTTTTTTTAAAGGTTTTATTTATTTATTCATGAGAGACAGAGAGAGAGAGAGAGAGAGAGGCAGAGGGAGAAGCACGCTCCACAAGGAGCAAGGAGCCTGATGGAGGACTCGATCCCAGGACCCAAGGGTCATGACCTGAGCCGAAGGCAGATGCCTAACCATCTGGACCACCCAGGCACCCATTCATAAATATATTCTAATGGCCGCCTTGGTGGCTCAGTTGGTTGGGCATCTGTCTTCGGCTCAGGTCATGATCCCAGGGTCCTGGGATCGAGCCCCACATCAGGTTCCCTGTTCAGTGAGGAGCCTGCTTCTCCCTCTCCCTCTGTCCATGACCCCCAACCCCGCTTGTGCTCACACACTCTCTCTTTCTTTCTCTGAAATAAATAAATAAATGAATAAAATCTTTTTAAAAATGCCAGAAGTATAAAGATACACAAATTGAATAATTTATTAATTGCTTTTTGCTAGGTCCCACAGGCCAGAGTTCCAGTATTAAATATACAAGGTGTTTACTTATACTTCGCTCCATATGATAGATGTTTCCCTAAAAATGTTTGAGATCTCAGTTTTTGCAACAGGACCCTATCGTCAGAGCACCAAGAAAGATGGTTGTCTAAAAGACAGCTGAGATCTCTATGTTGTAAGGCCCATTTTGTTAACAAAAATCCTCCGGTAGGACGAGTAATCACTCCCTAATTTATCTGTGTCACGTTCTCCCTTTCCTTGTGCTGGGTTTTCTGGAAGTCGTTTCTACCAGGATATATAAAGCCATCAAGCTCCCTGCCTGGGTTTCAGCCTTTGTGCTCTTAACCGGCCCGGTGAGTGAGATCCCGAGATGCCTAGGGGACTGGTCACCACCTTGTTGGCTGAGGGTGGGTTCTTTCTCACCCTGCCAGGCTCTGGGAGAGAAAGACAGGAAAAGGGTTTGCAAAAGATGTGTGTTCCCCGGGGCCGCGGGTGCTTCCCCATTTATAGCAGCAGTGCTGGCTGTGGGGAGATTCTCTTTTCTCCTGTTGTTTCACTGCAGTGCATTTTATTGGAGGGAATAATGGGTCGGGGGGAAACGAAGCAGCTGGTGGGAAGGGGTGACTGTGGTGTAACCCTTCAGCTTCTGGGAGACGAGTCATTGACCCACATTCGCTCAGCTTTGGGTGCAGCTAGAGCAGCCAGCAGGGACAGGCAGAGCGTGATCCTGTCTCCGAAGTGTGGGCAGACTGAGCCCTGGGCTGAGGGCCCTACCCAGCTCAACATTAACTTACTGTGATCTTGAACCAGCCCTCCTGGACTCTTGTTTGACTCTTGTTTGAAGTGCAGGGTTGGAGATGGGACTGAATTCAAACCTGGCCAATTCCAATGCCTCTAGGGCCAGGCAGTGATTATAAAGGGAGCTGGCTGGCCTGGAGAGCCTGGTGAGGCCGGAGCTGCCCGGCTAGTCCAAGGTCATTCAGAAGTTTTCAGAGGTCCTTTGACCTTTGAAAGGCAGAGCAAACCCACTGCCTTTGCCTCAGATCTCAATGAGAAGACCAGATATTTACCTGATGCTTTCCCCATGCCAGGCAATGTCCTTTTTCATACGCTTTTAGGCGTATGAATTCACTTTACTGTCACAACTCAGTGAGGTAGGTAGTTGAGGTAGGTACTAATGTGACCTCAGATTTGCAAATGAAGACACCAGCCAAAAAGGAGTTCTGAGCCTCCTCACCCGTGGCCTCGCCAGACCAAAGATATGGAGGCTGTTTTTGAAGACAGGCTCCAGATAGGGCCTGAAGTGGGCATGGACCTCAGCTGAAGGACAGAGCGGCCAACACATTCTAGACTGACTTTGCCTGATATCATCACTCAGAACACAGTGAAAGAGACATTGTCTTTAGGGAAGATGTTCATTTAGAGGGTTTTTATGAGGAGGAAAAGGAACATTGGAAACTGTATCACGTTTGATTTTAATGCACCATAGCATCAAATTTACCATCTTCCCCATTTTTAAGGATACAGTTTGGTGGTGGCGAGTACGTTCTCGCTGTTGGGCAGTCATCCCTACTGTCTGTCTCTAGAACTCTTCCCCTTGCCAAACCGAAGCTCTGGATCTGTTCTCCATTCTCACTACTGTCTGTCTCTAGAACTCTTCCCCTTGCCAAACCGAAGCTCTGGATCTGTTCTCCATAGAATGGATCTATCTCCCCATTCCTTTCTCCCCCAGCCCCTGGCAAGCGCCGTTCTACTTGCTGTCTCTGTAATTCCCACCACTCTAGGTGTCTCATAGAAGTGGATTCATACAGACATTATTTGTTCTTTTGGGACTGGCTTATGTCACTTAGCGTAATGTCTTTAAGGTTTGTTTGTTACAATATGTCATAATTTCCTTTCTCTTAAAGTGCATCCTATTCCCTTGTATCTCCATTCACCGATCTGTGGGCACTGGTTTGCTTCTACACTCTTTTGGTTATTGTGATTCATGCTGCTGTGAACGTGGGTGTCACTTTGAGGGGAGACTTAGGATCCGTGGGTGGACATCACAGGGAGGCAAAGCCTGGCCGGACCGTAGCAGGAAGGATTTTTTAGTGGTTAGACCCCCTTCCCAGGGCTGCTCCAGGGGTACCCCAGCAGTGGGAGGGCCATTTTGTCTGCGTCCTGGTGGCAGGTGTCACCTTTGGGAGGAGACGGTCCGGCAGGTGACTCCCAAGCACCTGCCCATCCTAGGATTTCATCCTGGGGGATCTGAGGGGCTGCCCAACATCAGCCGGCTGAGCTGGGTTCAGCTGGTTTGCCAGATCCAGTGGAGGGCACCAGCCCCTGTTTGGTTCCCCGTCTTCTGGTGGGGCTTCTCTGTGGACAGCCACCAGCAGGTGACAATGTTGTCCGCCATCTGCTTGTTAGCATAGAACATGTCAGCAAGCCAAGATGAGACTTCCCCACCTGAAGAGGGGCCGCATGTCGCCCACCTCACCTTCTGTGATGAGGGCTTGCTGGTCAGTGATGAATCCTGGGGAAAAGGGAGGCGATGGGACACTGAGCATTTCCTGCAGGACTTCATCCCCCTTTTGGCAGTTGCCCTGCATCTTGCTTTGCTCCACCAAAGCTCCCATAAATGTTACTGTATGTGCCAGGGCGCAAGGCCCCGGGAACATTGAACACATGTGTTCCCCCGACATCAAAGGAGCACAAGAAGTGCCTCAGCTGGACCTGGGACAGGCGCCAAACCCAGAGTGGGTGGGTGGGAGGGAGCAGAAGCCCCTGGCTGCATGCGCTTGCCTCCTTCCCTAGGGCCAATGTGTTCCAGGAAGATTCCAGACTTGTTTCTGTGTGTGCGGGGGATCTGTATAAAGGGAAGGGCGCTTTGAATTCGCTGTGGGAGAGCTCCTCAAAGGAACCCCGTGGCGAAGTCTTTTGTAAAGTGAAAAAAAAAATCCTTTTGTAAGGTGAATAATTGTCCTCTGTTTATCTGCTTTGGAGGTTCAAAGTGTTCTGAGGTTCTCAGGGGAAAGAGGGGTTTGTCTGAAGGCCATCTGGTTCCCCCCTTTTCCAGTGCCTGGAAAGAAGTAGAGCATCTCCTCCAGGGGATGTCAAGCCCCTGTTTGAACCGCTCAGTGATGGGAAACTCGCAATCCCCCAAGATGGAATATTCCATCTCCTAATTAGAAATGGAAACATCCTGAGCTTAAAAAAAATCCCTGAAGTTTTCATCTATGGAGTTTTCCGCTTACAGGTTACACTGAATGTGCCCTGTCCTTACTGTGACTCACTTGATACAACAGTGAGCTTGACCCCCGGCATCTTCTCTCCATCCATGTCTCATAGGCCAGATTTTGATTTCTTTTTCATCCTGACGGTTCTGCTTTGACTTAGCTTGGTTTGCTGCCCTGCATCCCTTCTGCTAATGTGGGACCCAGCAATCACTGCCGCTCTCAGGGGTGGTCTGCCCACGTAGAGGGGACAGGGCCCTCTTCTCCTTAGATCTGGATTCTCTTACTCCTTTACTACAGCTCAAGCACTTTTTTAAAAAAAGAATTTATTTATTTATTTGACAGAGAGAGAGAGTGAGAGAGGGAACACAAGCAGGGAGAGTGGGAGAGGGAGAAGCAGGCTCTCCTCAGAGCAGGAAGCCTGATGTGGGGCTTGACCCAGGACCCTGGGATCATGACCTGAGCCGGAGGTAGACGCTTAACTGACTGAGCCACCCAGGCGCCCCTCAAGCGTTTTTTGTCAATAATAAATAAGTTCATGATTGTCTGAAATCTCATGCTGGTGTGATCTGCTCACAACAGCCTCATTCAAGACTTAATGGAGACTTTTTTTTTTTAAAGATTTTATTTATTTATTTGACAGACAGAGATCACAAGTAGGCAGAGAGGCAGGCAGAGAGAGAGAGAGAGAGAGAGAGAGAGAGAGAGGAGGAAGCAGGCTCCCTGCAGAGCAGAGAGCCCGATGCGGGACTCAATCCCAGGACCCTGAGATCATGACCTGAGCCGAAGGCAGAGGCTTAACCCACTGAGCCACCCAGGCGCCCAACTTTTTTTTTTTTTTTTTAAGATTTATTTATTTATTTGAGAGAGAGAGAGAGAGAGTGTAAGTGTGAGTCAGGGGAGGGGAAGAGGGAGAAAATCTTTAACCAGACTCCCTGGTGAGCCAGGAGCTCTGAAAAGGGGCTTGATCTCAAGACCATTGAGATCGTGACCTGAGCCCCAAAGCCAAGAGTCAGCCCGTGGAACCGCCTGAGCCACCCAGGCGCCCCAGTGTTGAGTTTTCGGAAGTCAGATCCATCGCTAGAGGTGTGGACCAGTCTGGAACTAATGGCCTTTTCTCCTTTTCCCCCAGAACTGGTCAGGCATGAAGTGTCAATTCAAGCTGCTGCGGATGGCCGTGGCCTTGATCTGCAGTAAGTGCGGGCCGGGCGGGCTGGGGGGGCGGAGCCTGCGCCAGGCCTGGAGGATAGCACGGGTGCCGCCCCGCCCTTGAGGCCTGGAGGATAGCACGGGTGCCGCCCCGCCCTTGAGGCCTTAGTGGTCAAGAAAAAAAGGCGAATGTGTCATCGAGTGTGACAAAGTTGGGATGGTATGAGAGCAGTCTGGCCCACTCGGCCACCACTTCACCTTTCTTAAACTGCGCATATTGACGCATACCGTGCCCTCGGAAAAGCATAGGATGGGTGTCCGGCCCGGTGACCAGCTCCCAGCTCAAGAAAAATAGCTTCTTTTTAAAATTTTTTATTTAAATGCAATTATTAAACATACAGTGTAGTATTAGTTTCAGAGGTAGAGGACAGTCATTCATCAGTTGCATATGACACCCAGTGCCCTCCTTAATGCCCATCACCTGGTGACCCCATCCCCCACCCTCCTTCCCTCCAGCAACCCTGTTTGTTCCCTGGAGTTAAGAGTCGCTTATGGACAAATAGCTTCTTAATAACCTTTTGGGTCATGGAGTCAGTCCTTTGAGATCTCCTGTTAGAAGCTAGAAACTCCTTCCCCAGATAAACCACGGGCGCGTGCACACACACACGCACACACGCACACACACACACACACACACACTCTGTTCAGCAGGTAAACAGACTAACTAATTCACAAACCCCCGTGTACAGGGTGTGATAGGCCCCTAGTTGGGAGAAGTCAGTTCTGCCTGCAGAGGTCATTTCGAGTGTCAAAGACAGCCAGGTGTTCACCACAGAGGCAAGATACAAGAGGACATTTCGGGCAGAGAGGCAGCAAGAACAGAGACCACAGGTGTGGGAAAGGGTCACGACCGTGGCTTGCCAAGGCAGCTGGCAAGACTGATGTGAGGTTTAGTACTGTGTGTGTTAGTGATCACAGGTAATTGGAGTCAGGTCACGAGGGCTTTAAAGGCAGAGAAAGGTTGGCCTTTATCCTGGATGCACTGGGAGGGCGCTGGAGGGCTTTAAACAGGAGAGTCAATGGCAGATTTGAGTTCACGAGACTATTCGTGGAGTCGCTGGAGGTGGGGAGTGAGACCAGAGGCTTTACAAGAGGCTCATTCTGAGGTGGGAGGAGGTAAGATGCCATGCAGGCAGAAAGAGAGGAGGGGACCCACGATCTCTCATTCAGTCTTCAGGACATGGTTGTAGAGAGGGTGTTTTCTGCAAGGCTAGATTTACAGGTAGACACTGGAGCTCATGTTCCTTGCCCATGGCCACCCAGCTGGAGGTGACAGAGGCCGAATTCAGAGCCTCCCGTGCTGTTTCTAATGCCCACACTTAAGCCAGGCTGGGCCGGAGCCCCTGGGCCATCTGTCCCCATCCACCTATGACCACATGGAAGAGGAAGGTGAGCCAGAAAAGCCACGGGCAGGGGGATGGGCATGTGCGGACCGCACTTCCATCCTCATGCACATCCCTTGCTCTGAAGCCCACAGACTCTTTGAGCCAGGGCAGTGGGGGACGGGGTGAGCATAGCTTCCCTGTCTGCTCAGACTCTGAGTTTGTGTGCAAGGAAAGGAGGAGAAGCTTGAGTCTTGATGTTTTGTTTATTTTTTTAAAAAAGATTTCATTTATTTATTTGACAGGTCACAAGTAGGCAGAAGGCAGGCGCGGGGGGGGGGGGGGGGGGGGGGGGGGGGGCGCGGCAGGGAAGGAGCAGGCTCCCTGCCGAGCAGAGAGCCCGATGAGGGGCTCTATCCCAGGACCCTGGATCATGACCCAAGCCGAAGGCAGAGGCCTCAACCCACTGAGCCACCCAGGCGCCCCATGTCTTGGTATTTAAAAAAAAATCCAATTCGAAGCATCATAAAAACTAGAATGCTGTTTTGGAGCAGGGGACCCGTGTCTTTCAGACCTCCTTTGTGGCCCCCAGGGCCTGCTCTGCAAAGGCTGAAGGATTGCCCAGGGCCTGGGCCTTAGTGCTCCCTGACTGCTCCTCTCCTGCCATCTATCGGCCATCCTTGGACTTGCAGGGCCCAGGCCAGAAGATTAGGCAAGCCCCAGGGAAAAGAACATCCTTGGAGGTTCTGGGTGTCCCCCCGGTGGCCACAGTGGAGAGAGACACGCTGGGTAATTAAATGGTAACTGACCAGGTACAGAATTCCCTGCAGAGGACTTTCTTTCACTTGTCAAATTTTGCCTTGGTTTCTGCATCTGCAAGATGGGGATAAGAATGCCTACCCCTAGTGTTCTTTGGTGGTGGGCCGTGAGATGGCTGTTTCCAAGCCCCTGTCCTTTGGAGAGTGCGTCCCATGGGACTGGCCGACCCAACAAGTTCAAGCGAGAATAATGAACTGGAGGATAGGATGGGGGCATTTTAGCAACTGTTAGGAGAGAAATTTCAGGATTTTGTTGCTGTCGTGTGTTCCCATTTCTTTTTTGCTCTTTTTTTCCCTCCATCCCTTTGTTCCAATCACAAAAGCACTGGTTCTGAGGGCTTTTCTAAGGGTTTTGAGAGAATACATGAAAACATTTTCCAAACTGTAACATGCTAGCACATATTGGAGTTATTAACGTTCCAACAGTGTAGCCTGGCACCCTACAAATGGGGAAACTGAGCCTCCCGTACTCAGGAACGCAGAGCCGTCAGGGTCTCTGGGTTTCTGCACAAGCTCTCCCCTCTGCCTGGACTTCTCTTCTTAGGGTCCTCTCTTGATAATCATGTCTCTGCTCCCACTTCCCGTCTCTAGGAAGAGCTTGCCTGATTCCCCAAACTAATGAATCCCCCCTCCTCACACCCAGCATTGATTTAAAATTACCTAATTTTTTTTTTTACCCCCTTTAGAATTTTTCTTACTGGAATTATCTGATGTGTGTAATTGATGCTGGTTGATTGACAGACCTGTAAGCCCTGGGGGAACAGGGGTTCATCTGTCTTTCACTCGTCTGTCTGCAGGGCAGAGAACAAACAGTGCTCAGCCTAGTGGGTAGTGAATGAATTCACGGGTGGATGGGGGAGTGGGTGGCTGGGCAGATGGATGGCGTGCGAGCCCTCTCCCTTCGCCCCTGCCCAGCGGCCCTGCTGTGACTCCCCTGTGCTTCCTTCCCTTGCAGTGAGCATGGAGTTCGGGCGGGCCGTGTGGCTCCGATTCCACCCATCGGCCTACCCTCCGTGCCCTCACCCGAGCTTTGTGGCGCACTTGGGTGGCGTGGCTGTGGGGATCACGCTGGGCGTGGTGGTCTTGAGGAACTATGAGCAGAGGCTACAGGACCAGTCCCTGTGGTGGATTTTTGTGACCATGTACATGGTCTTCGTTCTGTTCGCTGTCTTCTGGAACATCTTCGCCTACTCCCTGCTGGACTTAAAGCTGCCACCGCCTCCTTAAGGCACCGGGGGCCCGACGTCTGGGAGGGGAGGGCTGAGCTGCAGCAGGAAGGAGCACGTATGGACATTCTCGTTCTCAGCACCTGCTCCGTGAGGCCGGGGAGGACAGGACGAGAGACTGGGCCACGGTGAGGCTGGTGTTCAGGTTTGGACAGTGGGGCCTCTTTTCTGAAAGGCCCCTGCTGGATGAGTTGGATGCAGCTACTGTTTTTCTAGACTGTTCTGAGGACATCAGGCCAGGGTGAAGGCAGCCCTCCCCTGGGGCTCAGCTTGTTCCATGAGTTTAGGCGACGCCTCCCTTGTCACGGATTGACGGCAGCCCTCCTCCCTCTTCCTCGTCCTGAGATGTCAGGAGGATCCGAGCATTGGGTAGGGAGGCAGGCCCTTGTCCAGCTCAGAGGTACAGTCACAGGCCGGGGAGTGTCCGCTCTATAGCTGTTGGGTTTGGAGCTCTGGAGCGGAGGAGGGCCGTGTTGGGTTTTGGTGTAAGCAAGCCCAGGGTGCACTCCTGGTGCTGGGCACTGAGGCACGGCCTCTAGTGCTTGAGGCAGGCAGAGAAGGGAGATGCTGTAACTCCAGGCCTCACTCTTGCCCTTGGGGGTGTCCAGCGAGAGAAACGCAAGCAGGAGGGAATAAACTTCGTCCCAAATGCTACCCTAGGCAAGGCCCATGACCACCTTTGGATTTCTCCCTCCCTGTCCCCCAGATACTGACATCTCATCTCCCTGCCTCGGCATCCCAGGCCCCGCCTTGTTTTTAGCGCCTTTTCCTTCCCTTCCATTGCCCTGACCCTATATTGTGCCTCCCCTTTGGTCATGGGGACATTTGTGTGTGTGTATGTGTGTGTGTGTGGTTCAGTGTGTAAGGACACCCATGGGATGGGAGGAGAGGCCATGGAAAGAACGTGAGGCAAGTCAGAGACTGCAGAGAGGCCCTTGGGGGGCATGGCGGCGTGTGGAAGGATCTGCGTGAGAGGGGAAAAAGGCGCAGAGAGGTGGGACTCCTGAGGATCTGGCTTTCAGCAAAGCTACCCCCTTCTTTCCCATTCCTCATCCTTTCCAGGCATCTCCCTGAGAGCCACTGACCAGTGGGAGACTTGTCTGTGGTATGGGGGATGCTCAGGACGCCTCAGCCAGCCTTTGCCAAGTTCCCATCTTGTTTCCCTCTAGAATGACCTTCCTGTCTAAGATAGTTCTGTTTTCCTCAGGAGGGAAGGAGCTTTGGGGGTGTAGGAGAAGCTGGGGCAGGAATATTGAAGCCCTGCATCCATCGAGTAGGGAGGACAGGAGGCTGCAAAGAAATTCCAATTTAGAGGAAAGCGGCTTCTAGGGAATTGTTGGGTATTTGGAGGAGGGTCAGAGGGGAGGGCAGCCCCTACATGCAGAGGCTCAGAGCTTGGCAGGAACTGGCTATTGTCAGCTTCATTCCCCCGCCCCTGCAAGGCACAAGTGGGAAAATGAGGCTGAGGGAATGAGTTCTGAGCCGGAGCTGATATAGCCCCTGAGGAGAGGGGGAGGGGAGGATGGCCTTTGACAAAATGTGTGATTCCCTGTATACTGCTCTTGGAATTCCCAAGAACCGACAACCCAGAAAGACAACTCCAGTCCTGGAGGCAGAGGGAGTGTGTCCCTGCAGGGGTGAGAGCAGGAGCCTAGTCTGGAGTCAGCCGGGCCAGACAGCTAGGGGCTCTCGGGCCACTGTGGCTTCCTGTCCTCAGTGATCACATGTGAACGGGCAGGGTCTCCATGCAGCCACAGGCTACGCCAAGCCCTTCCCCGTCTTTGCCCGGTGCTAGACAGATTGTCTGGGTACCCCCACATGTCTCTCCTGAGGTCATGCTGCCCTTGGGCTGGCACGGCACTGAGGATGGCCAGGCCAATTGGGGGCTGAGCTGCGTCACCCCAAGGCGTCTTGTCTGTGTCCCGTGAGCCTGCCTCTGCCCCTAGGGAGGGAAGGGGGTAGCTGGAAGAGTCAGCTTCCTCAGAGAGGAGAACAAGTTGGAATAGGGGTCTCAGAGGACTTGGGTCAGGATGGAGAGGGGGGCCCTGGCCATGGGTTGCAGCCCCCTAACCCTGAGTAGTGCTGTTCCTCCCTGGAGGAGCAGAGGCACCCTGTGCCCTATGGGGAGGCAGGGCGTCGCTCTGCCCCCCACCCCCCTGCACCCGGTGTTCTGGGTTGTGGGTGGAGGGAGTAGAGAGTCTCTCCCACCTTCATCTGGTACAGCCTGGAGAGGGGTCTGCCTCTCGCAGGGGTGAGAAGACTGTGAACCAGAAGACTCTAGAAAGGCCCCAGAGAAGCACCCAGTTCCCTCAGGGCTGCAGATGGAAGTTTGCTACCAAGAAGGACTACCTAAGGCGGACATCCTACATGCCATCCTGTCTGAGATGCACCAAGCGACCCACCTGTCAGCAGGTCCCAAAGGAACCCAGAAGTTCTTTAGTCTGCTACACACCATACCTGTCCAACCATCAGCTCCAAACAGGGCCACCCACTGGGGCTCCACGGTCACTCCTCACAACCCAGGTCTCCAAACCAGGGCCAGAGATCATTGTCTGGTAAGAAAGGTTTCTGTTTTGGTGTCTGGCTTTCACCGCAGCCGGTCCATGCACCCTCACCCCGGCGCCCTGCCAGCACCGTCGTCCCCTTCACCCCTCCTTCCCCAGGCCCGTACAGCCACCGGCCCAGGGTGCCTCTTGGGGCTGTGGAGGGTGGCTGGCCTTCATCCACAGGATACAGAGACTGAAAGCTGGGGATTCCCCAAACAGCAGCCGGACTTGCTCGCTCGTTAAACGGAAGAGGAATCACAGAAACTAGGGAAGGGAAAACAGATCTTCAAAAGAGAAATTTGGCTTTAATGACACCATTAATCATTCATTTTTTTAATTAGGAAAAGCTCCCTAATGAGGTGTTTTTGCCAGCTAATAGGACTCTCCATTTCCACGAGGACCCTTCTTACCCAGAGGATTAGGGGAGTCATTGCTCACCAAGCCCAGATCTTCCCCCAGGGTCCAATTTCGTTTGCAAATAATGCAGATTCCCGGGTGCCGCGGAAGCCCTTTCCTGGAGTCCTTCATGCTGCTCCCAGGGCTGGCCAGAAAGCACCACACTCCTCTGCCTTAAAAAAACAGTGCCCAACATTGAATATCCACTCCACCCCCCCCACCCCCAGGACTTGAGTAAGTGGGAAACAAAAGGAAACACAAGCTGCAATGTTTGTTTCTAAATATTTTTGTATTGTGTACATTCTGTATATTTTGTTGTAACATATTATTTGAACACAGATTCCATTAAAGATTTTTTTTTTAAAGCCATCGGTGACTCAGGAAGTGGCCTGAAGGGCTAGCATTGGAGCCTGTTTCGTCTCGGTCTGGGTCGGGGAGGTGGGAGGCAGTGGGAAGCAGTGGTGCTGCGCTGGGCCTCTGATGGACATACGGCACAGCTCTGGGAGTCGGTGCGGGTGCTAGTGTTCCTAGCTCGGTGATTCTTAACCATTCTTGAATTACTGAACTCTTTGAGTGGTTGATGGAAGCTGTGTTTTCTCCTGCCCTAAAAATGCACAGATAGACAATTTTGTGTACAATGTGGAGGGGGGAGGTGGTGTGTGAATAAGGAAACTGGTCCGTGGCTTCAGGTCAGGAACTTCTCTGCCTGCTGTCCTGCTGGGCGCCCCATCTTGCTCTTCTCTAACCTATATTCTAATGGGAGATTAATATACTACTATCATTGGAATGATCTTTGAAATATCTAGGAACTTCCTTCTTTACCCCAGTAGTCTATTATTTAGGTCTTTCGAGGGGTAGTCAAAGCCTGAGGATCTTGAGGAAGGGATAGAAAGGTTCTCAGGGTAAAAGCATAGTTCGCAAACAGAAGAGGAGAACAAGAGGGGCGTAAATGCTTGGTGAGTTTAATAATCAAATGGGCTTCGAATGGACACAGTCTGAGAAAGTGAAGTTTTTTTCCCAGCTTTTCTAAACCGACGGCTGCGTACATGGGTTTGCTATTCATAACCGTTAAATTTCCTTGGGGGATTAAACCACCCTGTTAAACTGAGCATGGGAGCTGTTTCCCATAATGTTGTCACATCGGTTTCCTGTAGGTCATTGCAAAACAGTTCTAAAAGCTGCAGAAGGCATCCCAGAGCCAACTTAAGAGTACAGCTCAGGCTCAAGGTCAAAGAATTCGTTCCTGCTTCACATCCCCGGAGGGAAAATCGGGGCCCTGTCTGAGGCCCGGTGCACCCCCCAGTCAGTTCCAGGCTCCAGTAGCTGGGGCGCTTACGGGCCAGCTCCCTGGACAGCCAGAAGCTGTTTAGCTAGCTTTGCCTTTGGCTTCCTATCTCTTCCCCCTTAACTTTTCTGCTTCCTCCTTCCTACCAGAGCCTCTTTCTCCGATAACTTCGTGAGACAGTGAATAGGTAACCCTGAAGACGGTTTACGGATTACTTAGTATGTGCTGGGCATTGCATAAGGCATTTTCCATGGAAGATCCTCATTTAGTGCAGGGCTACTTGGTGTGAAATGGTATCAGTACACCCATGTTTACAAGAGGGGCAGGCTTAGAGAAGTGTAGTGACTCATGGGTACCTCGTGGCATAGATAGATTCGCACTGTGGTTCCCAAGTTCATGCTTTCACTCACCCCTCGGCTGTTTGTGTGGGACTTTCAGGGCACTAAACCTGTGGAAGGGCCAGGGCGTTCGTTTCAGGACCCAGTCTCACTGCATTAGTAAAGTAATGGACCTTGGAACATTGATTTGGTGCTCACTTAACAGGATCTCTGCTTTATCAGCCCTTCTAGAATAGTTTACAAGCAAATCCATAGCTATGAATTCATGGCCGCTCCCTATCACCACTGACTTCCGAAATCTAGCATTTATGCCAGCTCAGAATTATCTGAAGTCTGGGTCACATTTAGGAAGTTTAGCAGTTGCGGGACTGGAGCTGCCCTCTTACACCTCCAAGTAGAGGGACTTCATCGATGCCAGGGTGTGTGCGGGCGGGGGCGGATCTCCATCACTAAGAAGACACATGGTTAGGAAAACGTGGTCCTCATCTTGTTTCCCGGATGCCTGCAGGCTTTCCTAGCATCTGGTTTAAGTGCGTCTCTGGTGAAGGACAGGCGTTCTATCATGGTTAATAATGAATGAGAGTGAAGGGAAGTGATTTGGGTTATTGAGTTCTAGGTGTGTAACTTCCCTGGACAATGAATAAAACATCGTGATGGAAATTGCCCTCACACCCTTCCTGATGCCTCCTGCCAGGTGCCAAAAGGTGTTATTCCAGGAGGGGATGTGATTGTCTTCAACAGATTCCTTAGCATGACAAGTATGATCTCCCCCGCAAACTTGCCGCACCTTCATAAAAATGTCAGCTTGAGAATGGAGCTTGTTAAACAAAAATGACTCTTGATGAGAAGCTAGAGTGGTTTATTATTATGATTATTGTTACAAATATAATTACAATTAAACTGAGGCCATTTTTGATAACATGACAAACATATTTCCTGTGTGTAGAGCACACAAGTAATACATAAATGTATTCCACACGTGAACAAGTCCTTTTTAAAACTTTAAAAGTTAATACATTAGCTTATTAAAATTTGAATACAGTCCATGTTTCTGGTCATGAGCTCTTTGGGTTTCTTCTCATGGCCAACAGGATACTTGATTCCACGTCACCATTTTCTTCGCCTACAATAGTGATGGTTTGTCACAGACTTGTAAAATAAGACTATATGGTACACAGTGTACTGAGCCTGCATCACAAAATATATATTTAGAAGTTCATGTAAGGAATAGCTAATGAAACTTTGACTATATCCATAAATGGCTTGAAGCAGGTAATACATTACCTTAAAATGCCATTTACATCATGGACTATTGAATGAAACGTGAATTTGAAAATGAAAAATATGTTTTTTTGACTCCAAATGTTGATGTCCTAATGTTGTCTATTAAAAAATTGATTTCTAAATGAGCAACCAAGTACATTAGAAAAAGTCAGATTCAAGTGTAGTGCCTTGGAATTGCTTATTTCCCATAGTCATTCTGAATTTAATGCTATAAAAAATGCTATTTGGATTTTGTTTTCTACACTGCCTACAATCCAAGTTATTAAAATTTAAAACCATATGAGAGCCTTTATGAAGATCCTGAATTGTATTTCTCATTAAAGGAAAAGAAATGGCTTGGTGAGTCATGTCCCCAGACTTCTGTAGAAGAGAAAGCATAAGGCCATTGCCAGTCATTTTCAAAGTTAAAACTCAGCACTTATGTATAAGTTTAGGAGAGGATTTTTACGGGCTTGTGTTCCTCTGAGCATCCTGAGGGCAGTGAGAATAAGACTTCTGATCTTCTAAACAAAAATCATTATCAAATGGATTTATTAAAGAGCTTTGCAGAACAAACTGCCATCACAAGTGTAGCTACAACTGGCTTCCTTGGGAATTATAAATGGCTCTAGCTGAGGCCCCATTCAGTTGATTCAGAGTAAAACAATATGAGGCTTGTAACAAATGTACAAAAAACCCTAAAATCAATGAGTAACTTTGATATGAAGAATCTGTTCGCATTCTTTGTTACAGTTTGCTTGTAGAATTTAAGTACTTGGTTTCTTTTTTAACACTCTGTTGGGAAACTACAGCATTTTCGACATAAAAAGAGAAAAGAAAATACAGGCTCCTGGCAAGTAGCTGTGAACAAATGAATGAAGAAAGGGGCTGGGGGCCACTTTGGCAGTAGCTTTCTGTCAGAGATGTTTTGTCTTGAAGCTTATGCATCTATTTTTAAAGCTCATTTAATGCCTTACACACTCATGATTTGTGTATTGTCTTACAAGCTGGCTCTGTCATCCATGCAATAATCAGACAAAAAAGAAAATCTATCCAAGCACCCACAGGATGCACAGATCTGTCTCTGAAATGGTGTCACAGCACTGATCTGTCCTGAGACTAGGAGGACATTTTTTTTTTTTTTTAAAGAAGCTATAGTACATGGAGAAAGGAGTATGACAATTTTTCTGGGAGGAAAAATTGCTTAATACTGCAGCCAGCTCCTCAGAGAAGCCACAAAATTACCTTTCAAGACTTCTGAGCCTCAACCCCCTGAAGCCTGGAATTTATGGGGTCAGCAGTGCGCTAAAACGCCACGATTCTAACGACATCTAAGACTCAGTGAAAATGGTCCTTGGATTTTTATGTCTAAGTAAGTTAAATTTTAAAATTACAAAATGAAGACATCTAGAATGTGTTTGAAATAGTCTGAAGTAGCAATCCTATGGACAATTATAACGACCGCAGTTTCAAACACCAAGGCTTGAAGGTGCAACTTCACAATACAGTTATCTCAAAACATGTGATCAAAAGCTTTGAGCAAGAGCTTCTTTCATAAATTCTTCAAGGACAGCCACCACATTTTTGGCTTCGGGCATTTCTTCATGTTCCACTTTAACAATCTTCAAAAGGATATCTCCACTACCGCAGTTCTTTAGGAACATGTAACATTTAAACAAAGCATAATGATTCATTTCTGCCTGTCGGATAAATCTCTTCAAATTATTTGTGTCTTGTATGGCCTAGAAAAAAATTACCCAGTTAAATATGTGTTTAGTGAGATAATAATGAAGCCTGAAAAATTTCTCCTATCCAGCTGAGAGCTTGACATATGTTGCTGAGATGTTTGCTTTTTATTTTAAATATTTCCATCATTCTTAGGGCTAATATGCTTTGCCCTTGGGAGAACACAATTTCTTAAATACCTTTAAAATCACCTAAATAAAGTAACAACGCTCCTCCCCATCAGAATTTTGAACCTTAGGCATTGAACCATTTTTTTTTGGTGCTTTCCAACTAAGATACATCACAAATTAGAAGATAGTCCCAAGATACAAGAAAGCATTCAACCCAATTAATTGGAAATGCAATGATATATATGCAGAAGCTCCTGGAAAATATAAATAAAGTAAATGCCTTCTGGGGATTCTAGTTTTGAGAATGTCCTATTTAATAGACATCACAGCTGTAAAGCAGATTTGTTACTCTGTCATTGGTACTAACGGAAATTGAGACAAAAACGTTATGTGGCATTTGGCACGTAGCCAATTAATTACCTTTAGTTTAAAGTTCTCCAGTACTTGTCGAAAAAGAAAAGGGTTACCTCCTTCAGTGCCATTCAAAAAAGCCTGCATCCAGTCCTCACAAAACCGGTTGCTTCCTATGAAGTATTTTAGAAAAATTAAATAAATAAAACTGAAATCCTACCAATGCAAAGGTTCCCTCCTTACAAAGCATAAGACATTTATTTTCTATTCGTTATTTATTTATCTTTAATGGAGGTGTAACTGACATCCAACTTATTAGTTTCAGGTGTACACCACATGTATCCATTGTGATTTTCTTTCTTTCTTGGTAAAAACATTTACACTGTATTTTTTTTAAAGATTATTTATTTGAGAGCGAGACAGAAAGAGCCAGCACATACAAGTGGGGTGAGTGGCAGAGTGAGACTAAGAGAATCTCAAGCAGACTCCCCACTGAGTGAGAAGCTGGACACAGGGCTTGATCTCATGACCTTGAGATCATGACCTGAGCCAAAATCAAGAGTCAGACGCTCAACCGACTGAGCCACTGAAGTGCCCCACTTAAGAGTGAATTATTTAAGAGTTCTGTAATGGTTTAAAAAAATAGTCTATTTACCACCTGGCTAAGAAATACCAAATGGTTGAAGCCCTGAGTTGTGTCTTCCCCATCATATCCCCCTCCTTTCCCATCAGAAAGGATTATCATTCCCACATATTTCTTTCAACTTTTGTCAATTTTTAAAAAAATATCTCTAAGGCCTTTATAGTATTACTTTACGTATGTTAAACTTAATGTGTTTTTCTTTAATGGCTCTTTGACTAAATAGTATGCTTCTGAGCTAGTCCGTGCATTTTCGCTGCTATATGGGACTCTACTGTATGACTAC
The DNA here is from genome assembly GCF_002288905.1 of Enhydra lutris kenyoni. Lineage (NCBI taxonomy): Eukaryota > Metazoa > Chordata > Mammalia > Carnivora > Mustelidae > Enhydra > Enhydra lutris. Next base: position 6,986,098 of record NW_019154110.1, read on the forward strand.
AGCAGTTTTTCAGTTTTCTTCTTTTTTTTTTTATTTTAAAGATTTTATTTATTTATCTGACAGACAGAGATCACAAATAAGCAGAGAGGCAGGTGGGGAGGTGGGGAAGCAGGCTCCCCGCCGAGCAGAGAGCCCGATGTAGGACTCGATGCCAGGACCCTGAGATCATGACCTGAGCCAAAGGCAGAGGCTTAACCCACAGAGCCACCCAGGCATCCCAGTTTTTCAGTTTTCTTGATGATAGACATTTTCTTCCATTCTTTGCTATTTAAAACAATGCCTTTCTGAATATTTCTGTACTTGTCTCCTTACATACACATACAAGAGCTTCTCTATATACATAGGAGTGGAACTGCTAGGCATGATGGGATTTCTGTGGTTCTAGAATTGATACTGTTTTTGGTGAGTGTGAGATAAACAGATACAAGTGTACAAGGCAAGGGGGATAAGTTTGTATGATGTGTTCTCAGGGCAAAAATAGACTCCCACCAGGAAGGCTGCCTCGGGCTATGGCTCACCTGCATTGTAGAACTGAGGCTGGGAGTCGCTGCAATCGATGACCACAGGTTTATGCGGCTCCTCGGTCATGGCCATGCACAAGGACGTCATGGTGCCTTCATGAATAAGGCCTTGAAGACTGGCCACACTCAGAAACCTGCCACATACACAAGTTCTTTTCCACACACAGTATTGCAGGGTAGGGAGGAGAGAACAAATTCATTCTGCACTGGGTGGGAGGTTTGAAAATGTAGTATCAGGCTTGCTGTGGAGAAGGTTCCCTCCTTACAAAACTTTTTTTTTTTTTTTTAAGATTTTTTAAAAATATTTTATTTATTTGACAGACAGAGATCACAGTCAGGGAGAGAGGCAGTCAGGGAGAGAGGAGGAAACAGGCTCCCTGCCCAGCAGAGAGCCCGATGCAGGGCTTGATCCCAGGACCCTGGGATCATGACCTGAGCTGATGGCAGAGGCTTTAACCCACTGAGCCACCCAGGCACCCCACTACAAAACTCTTCTTTACCTGTTAATGTCTCTCTTTGTCTTTTCATCTGATTCTTTAACTTCAACAGGAGTATAACTCAGAGCCTATGGGAGAAAAATAAAGCCTAATAGATACAGGGATTCTACTTTTCCTTATGGAGCAGCTACTCGACAGTAAAAGTCAGCTTCCCCAATCAGCACCACACTGGACCATTCTTGACGGGCACTACCCAGTGCTCTCCAGAGCCTTGTTCAGTGGCTGCCCAATGACAGCCTAAAACCTGGCTTTATCACCCTGGTCTCATGGGACCATCCAGTTGCAGCTGAATTTACCCACCACATATTTAAATAAAAGCCTGTCCATGTACTCTAGCCTTCCCCCATTGTCTGAATTATTTTTGTGAATTTTTCATTTTTTATCCGGACATTTTTTTTTTTTAAAGTAATCTCTACCCACAATGTGTCGCTTGCACTCATGACCCCAAGATAAAGAGTTGCATGGTTTACTGATTGAGCCAGCCAGACACCCGTCTCTGGACTTTTTATATAGTTAAAATTCACTTCGGGTTTTTGTTTTCCTTCTCAAATTGTTTTGGAAATTATGCCTCTCCCAGATCACTTCAAAAGTATTATTTTAAAATGTTTTATCCTAGGGGCACCCGGCTGGCTCAGTTGGTTAAGGGTCAGACTCTTGATCTCAATTCAGGTCTCGCTCTCAGGGTTATGAGTTCAAGCCCTGCTCAAGCTGCGCATGGAGCCTACTTTAAAAAAATAATAATAATGTTTTACCCTATTGGGAAGATTTAGTATTTGCAATTCTACCTGAGTAATGGAACTTTCTAGATCTCAGTAAACAGAACGTGGTCTATTCTGATTACAAGCATAGTTTGAATGAATATTCAGCGGCGAGGGGGAATATGTGTATGTTCAGGTGTTCAGAGTGTTGAGAGAAAGTGAGTATGTCTTTAATCAAACTCTGCCAAAGTGACTCTCTATTAAAGAAATGCTTTTGTTTAGGCAATACTTACAGCATGTAGCAGAAAGGTAAGCTTCTCCTGAAAGAGAAGAACCACCCTTTGGATTGGGCATACAACATCCTCAAACCAGCTGCTCAGGTAGGATTTTATGTGGTTCTCCAGGCCTCTTTCCTAGATCAAGAAAGAATGTCATTGCCTTTAATATAAGCATTCATTTTAGTAGACTTAACATTTTCTTCTTGATATTCTTGACGATGAAGAACTAAGGATAGGGTGCCTGGGTGGCTCAGTCAGCTGAGTGTCTGCCTTTGGCTCAGGTCATGATCCCAGGGTCCTGGGATTGAGCCCTACATCGGGCTCCCTGCTCGGTGGGGATTCTGCTTTGCCCTCCCCCTCTGCTTCTGTTCCTGTTCATTTTCTCTCTCTCCCTCCCAAATAAATAAATAAATAAATAAAATCTTTAAAAGAGAAAAAAAAAAAAAGCGGCGCCTGGGTGGCTCAGCGGGATAAAAGAGAAAAAAAAAGTGAGGATAGACACTTCCTTTTTTTAAGCTAACACCACCGACTCAAGGAATTGTGATACAACTTTCGTGAACAGAGTGGGGATTAATTCTCCACTGAAATTCTTAAAAACACACTTAGAGGTATATTACATAAAATAAAGAGACAGAAATAGTAGAGTTCCATGCAATTTCTTTGCTGGGAAAAGCTGGGCATTTACATGTCCATCTCCCCCTACCATACTGTGTGTACTCACTGGAGATTTTTTTTTTTTTTTAAGATTTTATTTATTTATTTGACAGACGGAGACCACAAGTAGGCAGGAGCTTAACCCATTGAGCCACCCAGGTGCCCCTGGAGATATATATATATATATATTTTAAGATTTTATTTATTTATTTGACAGAGATCACAAGAGAGGCAGGCAGAGAGAGAGAGAGGAGGAGGAAGCAGGCTCCTCACCGAGCAGAGAGCCGGATGCAGGACTAGATCCCAAGACCCTGGGATCATGACCTGAGCCGAAGGCAGAGGCTTAACCCAGTGAGCCACCCAGGCGCCCTGGAGATATTTTTTTTTTTTTAAGATTTTCTTTTTAAGTGATCTCTACACTCAAAGCGGGGATCGAACTCACAACCCTGAGATCAAGAATTGCATGCTCTACCAACTGAGCCAGCCAGGTGCCCAAGGAAATATTCTCTTAATAATCTCTATCACCCCAGCCCTTGGCAGTACCTGAAACATCCATGCATGAGCTTATAGAGGACCTGCTACATGGCTGAAGGAGTGAGACAGCTCACTCACATTCAAATAGGATCAGAGAAGGACACACCCTAATTCATCAAAGCACTCCAGCCCACTCCAGCTGTCAGACATGCTGCCACGATTGCTGCCATGAGCACACCTGGCTTTCTAGGCTATGCAGCTCACTGGGGACCAGTAGAAGAGCTCTACTCTGGGAGAGCAGCTCCCCCTAGACTCATTTCCCTGGCTCACTCCTATGCTAGCCTTTTTTCTCCCACAGAATCTTGTAAGCACATGACAAGTAAAAGGAATTGATACCACATGTAATGGGTAGTAAAGTTAGAAGAGTTACGACTTAACAACTACTACACGCTGAATGTGTAGTTTTTTAAAGGTATGGGTAATTCAATCAATATGGATGTGACTAGTTTGCAAAAGATCGACTAATTAAAAAATGGAAATTTTCTACAAATCTTTGATGTTGGTTCAAGGACAGTCATACCATTGTATAGCATGTCTTTGGTGCCAGAGGCTCCGCGGACATTAATTCTGACCAGAACCTAAGTCGTATGTGCCTAGAAATCAGGAAAAGAGCATCCTCTTTCTCACTTGGCATGTTACTACATACCCTGAATTGAATGGAATCAATTTTTCCCGGATACAAAACATTAGAAGCAGTCTTGTGAAACTTAGAGCACTTACAGGACTATGTTCCCTGCTTCCCTTAACCAGCACCCTCCTATTAGCCCACAAAGCAGTACATTTTTAGAATTGGAGTGTCTTTGTGTCCACCTGTGTGATTTTTTTTTTTTTTTTTTAGATTTTATTTACTTATCTGATAGGCAAATCACAAGTAGGCAGAGAGGAAGGCAGGGAGAGGTGGAAGCAGGCTCCCTGCTGAGCAGAGAGCCCGATTCGGGGCTCGATCCCAGGACCCTGGGACCATGACCTGAGCCGAAGGCAGAGGCTTTAACCCATTGAGCCACCCAGGCGCCCTACACCTGTGTGATTTAATAAGTAGAGCAGTTACACTGTGTTTATCCTCTCAGTCTTACCAATTAAATCTTCGATCACCTTACCTCACGGTTCATGTCATTTTTCAGCCCTTGAATATACTTGTCCAGTTCAAGCCTGAAAGTACGTTCTTAAGGAAGCAATATAAAGGGTGCATCAGGACAGTGTTTTATCTCTCAATAGGATACATAAAATCTTTCAAATGATGCAAACTGTAAATTAAAACATGCCAGGACAAACTGGTTGTATGAAGGTATGAAATGAAGTAAATAGAGAAGGGGTAGAAAAGCTCTTTGGAGGTTGGTAGTAATACTCCTCCTCCTGGCTTCCCATGTTTTCCTTCCTGATATCCTCGAAGACCAAAGAAAGGATATAGCTCAAGTCCTTTTTCAGACCCTCCTAAAAAACAGACCACATACTCTGAAGCGTTATGTTCATAGTCCACTGTTGCTGCTTCAGGAAGCAGTTTTTCTTGCTGGAAAAGACAGTAATAACAACCGACCCGGGATTCTGGAATCCTAGAAAAGACAAGACAGTGAAATGTATTATTGTGTTAACTTGTGCATCTAGTTTTTTTTTTTTTTTTTTTGAAAACACCATTTATAGATTTTATTTATTTATTTATTTATTTATTTATTTATTTATTTGACAGAGATCACAAGTAGGCAGAGAGGCAGGCAGAGAGAGAGGAGGAAGCAGGCTCCCTGCTGAGCAGAGAGCCTGATGCGGGGCTCGATCCCAGGACTCTGGGATCATGACCTGAGCTGAAGGGAGAGGTTTTAACCCACTGAGCCACCCAGGTGCCCCTCGTGCATCTAGTTTTATGGACTGCTCCAAGCCCTGGTCATCTTCATTTGGCAATACTGTTCAATTGCAAACTAGGTCAGAACCTCCTAGACTTCTCCTTGGTTTGCTTGAAACAGCAGAGGAAAGCTGTTTTTAGCGAAAGCAGCGCCTGGAATTTCAAACGTGCCATTTCTTTGAGTTCTCCTCTCTTACGTGAAAAACTCGTGCAAATCTTATTCTCATTCATAGTGTATCCACGTTTACATAAATATAAGCATGTTCTCTTTCCCCCCCGAAGCTTCACAGATCGCTGAAGCTCCAAGCAGATGTGACATGTTAATCCTGGGGCTTTATCTTTTGGCTGTGGCTTCATACTCCTGAGGGGACTTGATGGCAAAACCATACTTCTAAAGTGAACTACAATCAAGGGGTATGATGGAAAGATGGCTAAAGTCAATGGAGGACACCTGTGACTAAGCCTGAACTCCATCAATGTGACCAGCTTTTTGACCTTAATGTCTTCTTCTTTTTTTTTTTTTTTAATCTTCATGTCTTCTAGTTTATTTGCTCATCTAAAAATGGAAGTAAGAGTATCTGCTCTATGGCCCCTTTGTAGAGAGAATGGCATCAAAGTTTGTGCAAGCACTTTACCAACTGTAAAGTATGCACTTTTCATTTTGGTAATGAACTCATTGTCTCAAGTACAAAACTAAATAAGTACGCTTAGGTGGCAGAGTCTGCCATTCACCGAATTCCATTCCACAAATGTGTGTGTGAGACCCAGCGCTCAGGCTGCCAGAGAACAAAGGCCAGCTTGGCAAGCCTAGTAGGACCTGATCTTTTGCAATTTCTCCTTCCTTCTCATATTCAGCTCAGATATAAAAATTCCAGACACAGCACATTTTACACTTACCTCAGCTCCACAGATGCAACATTACCCAGCCCTTCAAAGACTGCTCCCTTAGAAAGACGCTTAGCAATGAAACTGCGCAGCTCTGGTTCCACTTCCGATGGCAGATTAGTATCCACTAAGGAAAGGCTTGACAAATGAGACATACACATTCCTTATCAGTGGACTATACATTCACACCTCGTAAGTCAGAATATTACTAACAGCCGAATCTCTTTAAGGGTTTGACAAAGCTTTTTATAGGACTCCTGTTGGGGAGGCTTCTAGATGTGTATGTCCCCAGGTATGATCTACCTCCTTGAACAGTTTAAAATAGTCCTATCTTCCCAGCTCATTCTCTCTAGTATTATGACTCCACCGGGGCCCCTAATCCCCTGACCTTACCTCCTTTTCACGGTACCATCACACTATTAAGACACCTAAAAAATTCCTTAAATCATCCATCATCCAGTCAGTGGACATATTGTTGTATTATACCCTACTTAGCATCAAGTGCTAAGGTTCATTCATTCATTTACTAAATATGTACTAAACGTCTCCCCTAGTATCTCTCAGTGTGCTAGGTAGGTAGACATCAATGAACCAAAGAGACAAAAATCTCTGCTGTCCTGGAGTTTACATTCCAGTGTGTAGCAATGCAGCTCTGAAAGGAAACTGAAGGCAGGGAAAAGGAGCATTTTAGATTTCTTTATACTCATATGACGTTGAATATTTAATGCAGTTCCAATCAAGGAACTAAGATCTACTGCTTCTGGCTAATCACCAGGGGCACTACGGGTATTTGGATCTGCCCAGCCTTGAATGAATGAAGGAAGGAGGAAATCCAGATGCAGTTCCTAGGGGACAGGTGGGCTCGGTGGTTTGAGTCGGGGAAAGCTGAAGGGAAATAAGGTACGCACTATTATCTACAAGACAGAGACGCACAGAAGATAAAAGCACACACGTGGGTTAGGGGCGAGCTGTGTTTACCTGAAATCATCACCAGAGGGCGTTTCTGCATTTGTGCCGCTTGGGCTTCCATCGTCACTGTCCCCTCGCTGTTGCGCCAATCTGCACATCACAAAAGCAATGCCGCTATGAGTTATGGGCTCTAACTCAAGCGCGGTATGGCCCCCTCCCCGCTGGCAAGCAGGGTGGGAGGGTACAGTCCACTGAAAATGCTGCAAGTTAGAAGGGCGTCGATCCTCCACTGCCTACCCTAATGACAGGGAGAACCCATGCAACGGTGCGGACAAGAGCCCCTTCTCTCTCCAGGCCTTCTAAGGGGTGGAAGAAAGGCTAAATTAAACATCGACAAGAGTCGAGGGAATTTCCTCTAAAAACCAGACTTTCCAGGGTCAAGAGAGCCCCAGGAGTGTCTGCCCCGACCGAGGAAAAGGGGGCAGCGAGAACAGAGGACAATCAGAGGGTGGGGTGGAAGTGTGGATGCGTGGGGCTAATGGGAGAAAGTGGGGCGGTACTGACAAGAAGGACGGGGTGGAAACTGACATTAATGAGTGGCCGAGGCGCTGCGCCAAACGAGGGCAGGGGCGACAGGAAGGGGCTGAGAAGTCGAGAGGGACAGTTGGAGCGCAGAGGCTTAGGAGGGGCAAAGTCCAGGCCGGTGGCCCTTAAGAACGGCGTGAGGCCAGGGGGCCCTTAGGGCCAGAGACTATACAGCTGGGAGAGGGGGAGGTCTTTGCGAGCGACCGGGGTTGGGATGCGGGGCCCGGCGGCAGGGCCGGGGAGGGACCACAGGGACGCTGGGTGCTGCACCTGCTTCCGCGGTAGCTGTAGAGACAATAGTGGCTGCTGGGTGGCGGCTCGAGTCTCCGCTCCTCCGCGGAGCCTCCCTCCTCGCTGCTCTCTAGCTCCTTTTCATCCCCATCCAGAGATTCCTGCAAGGAGGGAAGCATCGCGGCGGCGGCGGCCTCCGAGCGGCCCTGTGTTCCCGCCAAACCGCTCCCCCGCTGCCGTACAGTCCTCCCAGGCCGGGCTCGTGCGGCTCCAAGCCTTCGTTCACCTGCGTTCCGCCGGTTTCCCGGAGTCCGGGAAGCTGGCGGCCCAGGGCGGGGGCGCTTTACTCCCCGCAGGGGCTAGTAGGCGCGCCAAATTACCTCCCGCGACTCTTTTACCGTTTCTCTTTTGACTCTCTTTTCTCCTCTGGCTATCGTCTAAGACGTCCAGGAGACGTAATAAACATGGTACAATTAGCTAGCCACCTGGGAAGGGATGAATGGGCCCTCCAGCTACTCTTCAAGTGCGTGGACACTTACTCATGTGCACCAGATTGATAAAAGATATAAAAATTTATTTTTAGGGGCGCCTGGGTGGCTTAGAGGGTTGGGCGTCTGTCTGCCTTCGGCTCAGGTCACGATCCCAGGATGCTGGGATTTTGAGCCCCCCATCTGCTTCCCTGCCTTGCGGAGAGCCTGCTTCTCTCCCTCTCTCTCTACTTGCCCCTCCTCCTGCTTGTGCTTTCCTTCTGTCAGAGAGAGCACGCAGAAGCAGAGAGAGGGACAGAGGGAGAGGGAGACAAGCCGGGACTCCCTGCCCAGTGAGGAGCCCGACCCCTGGACTGACCCTAGGACCCCAAGATCATGATTTGAGCCAAAATCAAGAGTCAGAGGCCAAACTGACTGAGCTACCTGGGTGCCCCAAATGATATGACTTTAAAATGCCCACTTCCAGGTAAGAACATGAGAGAACTTTGAAGAGTCTTGAAAAATGCCTCTCTAAATATTTAAAACACTTAGAAACCACACGGGAAAAGAAAAATCTGACTAGGTAAAAACTAAACTTTTGTGTCACCCAAAGTCAAAACACAAATGACCACCCAGGAAAAGTATTTGCAACATATATAATAGATGAAGGCCTGTCATTTGTCAATAAAAAAGAAAGACAATAGGCAGTTCATATAAGAAATAAAAATGAATATGTAAGCAAATAAACTGTTCAATTTCAAATGAAATTGGTGACATATTGTACTACTTTTCACCTGGCAGATTAGCAGGGATTTGAAATACCTTGTGCTGAGGCACGTAAAGAAGCGTTCTCCTAAACTGTTGATAGGAATAAAAATACACATGGTTAATTTTATTTTGTTTATTTTTTTCAGATTTTATTTTTTAAAGTAATCTCTACATCCAACATGGGGATTGAACTCATAACCCTGAGATTAAGAGTTGCATGCTCGGGGCACCTGGGTGGCTCAGTGGGTTAAGGCCTCTCCGCCTTTGGCTGCCTTTGATCCTGATCTCAGGGTCCTGGGATTGAGCCCCGAATCCAGCTCTCTGCCCAGCAGGGAGCCTGCCCAACCCCCTGCCTGCCTCTCTGCCTACTTGTGATCTCTGTCAAAAAAGGAAAAAAAAAAAAAGGGTTGCATGCTCTACCAACTGAGCCAGCCAGATGCCCCAATATACATGATTTAGAAAGGAATTTGAAAATGTCTATCAATATTTTATTTTTTTTCTATCAATATTTAAAAATTTTTTTAGGATTTTATTTATTTATTTATTTATTTTATGTCAATGAGGTGACTTTTATTATTTTTTTTTAAAGATTTTATTTATTTATTTGACAGACAGAGATCACAAGTAGGCAGAGAGGCAGGCAGAGAGAGAGGAGGAAGCAGGCTCCCCGCTGAGCAGAGAGCCCGATGTGGGGCTCGATCCCAGGACCCTGGGATCACGACCTGAGCAGAAGGCAGAGGCTTTAACCCACTGAGCCACCCAGGCGCCCCTTTATTTACTTATTTGACAGGGATCACAAGTAGGCAGAGAGGCAGGCAGAGAGGCAGGCAGAGAGAGGGGGAAGCAGTCTCCCCGCTGAGCAGAGAGCCCAATGAGGTGCTCGATCCCAGGACTCCGGGACCACAACCCGAGCCGAAGGCAGAGGCTTCAACCCACTCAGCCTCCCAGGCGCTCCTCTATCAATATTTTAAATTCACATACCCTTTGGCTATTGGTGCAACACGAGGACATCATCAAATGGATACATTTATGTAAGGGTGAAAATACAAGTCCAAAAATATTCCTTGTAACGTGGTTTAAAATGATGAAAAACTAGATAATCTGAATGTTGGTCAATAGAGTACTGATAATGTAAATTTTGGTACATGCACTGGTAGGCAGAATAATCACACACACACACAAACACACACACACACCCTGCCAGCATGTCCACATCCTAATCTCTGGAACCTGAGAATATGTTACCTCGCATAGCAAAACGACTGTGCAGGTGTGATTATACTAAGGAACTTGAAATGGGACGATTATCTTGGATTATCCAAGTAGGCCCAGTGTAACCATAAGAGTCTCTGTAAGAAGGAGAGAAATCAGAGAGGAGGAGGCAGTTGTGATATACAGAGACTGAAGTGATTTGGGACCACAAGCCAGGAATTTGTGTATCATTTAGAGGCTAGAAAAGACAGTAAGTGATTCTTCCCTAGAGGCTGCAGAAGGAATGCAGACCTGCCATTTCAGACTTCTGATCTCCAGGGCTGTCATATAATAAACTTAAACTGATTTAAGCCACTATATTTGTGATTTTTGTTATGGCAGCAATAGGAAACTATTACATATACGTACCAGAAGACTATGTACCCATTAAAAAGAATGAATCAGAATTAGAATATGTGCACAAATAGAAACACAATCCAGTATTTAAGTTTTTATTCTGGCAACACAATTGAAGGAGACAGAGAGAGAGAGCCCGTGGAGGAGTGCACAAGCAGAGGAGTGGCAGAGGGAGAGGGAGAAATAAAGGCAGACTCCCACTCCATCCAGGACCCTAGGATCATGACCTGAGAGGAGGGCAGATGCGTAACCTACTGAGCCACTCAGGCGCCCTGATCAATCTATAATCTTAACTGTTATTTTATATTGTTTTCTCCGGCTTCAGTCTTAGAAACCACTGTAAGAAAAAGGCACTGGGCGCCTGGGTGTCTCAGGTGGTTAAGCAACTGCCTTCAGCTCAGGTCATAATCCCAGGGTCCTAGGATCGAGTCTGGTGTCAGGCTCCTTACGCAGCAGGCAGCCTGCTTCTCCCTCTCCCTCGGCCTGCTACTCCGCCTGCTTGTGCTCGCTCGCTCTCTGTCAAATAAGTAAATAAAAAAAAAAAAAAAGAAAAGAAAAGAAAAAGGCTCTGATTGATGTGCAGAAGCCTTCATAGGTTGGCCTCTACCTCCCCCTGTGACTTCATTTCCTATCACTCTCTCCCTTGCTCACTGTGTTCTGGTCACATTTCCTGCTGTTTCTCAAACACTTCACCCCCCGCCCCCCCCCCCCCCCAGTGTAGCCGTCTTTTAATTTGCGCTTCTGTCTGGAATACCCCCAGATATGTGCATGTCTTTTTCTTTCATATCAGTTTTCTGCACAAATGTCCCTCCTCAGACGGAAAATGCCCTGTACAAAACACATCCCACACAAACCTCTCCTGTCATCCCAGCAGGTCTCTATCTTGTCCCCTACTATTGTTTTAGTTCTTTTCCAGTGCACTTAATCACTCCTTGACATTATGCATTTGTTTATTGTCTGTTTCCTCTACTAGAGCGTCAGCTTGCTCACCGCTCAAAGTCTCCTTCGGAGGTACTGAGGGTTAGGACTTACTTTTCTTTGTGGGTGATTGCGTGGGGTGGGGGGGGGACACACAATGACACAGTTCAACCCATAACAACATTGTGCTGTGAACACGGTTTTACTTCTTCCCTTCCAGCCTAGATTCCTTTTTTTCCCTCCTCCCTAGGATTATCTCTTGCCACCAACCAGCCCCATCACTAGGAGCTCCAGCCCCAACACCATTAGCGTATTTCAGGCGCTCAGGCTCAAAGACTTGCGCTTTTTGCTCCTTCAAAGAGATTCTCTCTCTTCCACTTCCCTTGCTCCCACGGACACTTCAGAAAACCTTTCTTGACACCCCAATGACCGCTAAGACCCTTGTTAGTGCTCCCCTCCGGAGGTCTGCAGCACCCTGTCACCCATCTGTGAATTACAAGGCAGAGACTGACACTTCTTTAACAAAATATGTGATAAGCAAATGCCCAACACTTACTACAGGAAGGATTAATTCGAGCAAAGAGACATAATTAAAAGTTGGACGCTCTTTCAGTATTTTTTATTTGTATTCTGTCCTTAATTACAATGATAATCTTTCCAGTTTCCCCCCCCAACCCCCACTCCTTCAATTACGAGTGTCTCAGCGTACCTCCGTAACCAGCTCTCTTACAAAAGAAACCGGAGGGATCAGCAAACACAAGCAAGGATGGCCGGGACAGCTTAAACGGACAAGATGGCGGCTGCACCTCAGCCGCCACGAGTCTCCACCCACTCAGGGAGGAGGACTGCGTCATGTGACTCTACCCTGCCTGGCACCGCCTCCGGCCGCAGTGCCTGACGGGAGCAGAGCGGCGAACGAGGGCGTCGGCCATTTTGTGTCTGTTTCCTGTGGGACGCGGTGGTGGCCGTTGGGTCGGGAGAGTGAGAGGTATTTGCCTCGTTTTTCCTGCTTGTTTTTTCCCCCTTATACTTTGTCGGTAGAGCGCGGTTATGGGTCGCAAGAAGAAGAAGCAGCTGAAGCCGTGGTGCTGATATCCTTTACCGGTTTGAAGTCGAGGCCGAGCGGGGGCGCCGGTTGGCGGTGACTGGAACTGGGAGGCCTTGCTCTGGCCTGTGGCGGAGAGTGTCTGGGATCTAGGCCTCGAGGTGGGTGGCTGGATGGCCCGGAGCCGGATTTGGGAATACCTCGCAGAAAATGAAGTTTCTAGGGCGACAGGCTCCCTGGCAGTTGGGGGTCGTGGGACTCCGTGACTCAGGAGGTTCTTGATTTGGTGCGCTCGTGGACCCAACCGCTGGGAGGCGGCTTGGACCCCTCCACCAAGGACAGTGTTCCCTAAGGCTGTTCGGCCACACTCCGTTGTTTTGGTGACGATTCAACAAAGGGACTTTCTTCGAGTATAATACGCCGATTGAGTCTATGGAAGATTAGGGGAGAGCTTCGGAGTCTCTCACCCACTTTTCCCGTTTTATTGTAGATTCGATGGCTTAGTAAAGGCTTGTGTTCGTCAACCCCGGTTTCGAAACCCCCCCCCTCCTTTTTTTTTTTGACCGGGGTTGGGGGAAATAGTTTCCGCGTCTCACCCACTGGCGCCTTAATCTTCAAGAAGCGTTCTCTTAGAGGGTGGAGTTTCTTTTCGTCTGTTACCTGGCTTTGTAAGTCTTAAAAAAAAAAAAAAAAAAGAAAAAGCTTCCCATTGCTTACTAAAACGTGGCGTCTTTTTAAATACTTTTTCCGGAAGCGCTAATACACTTTACGATGAAATTGGTTTTACTTACTGTTCTGTACTAAAAAACGATCTGTTACAGAATTGCGTTTATTTCCATGCTAGTTGGAAGATGGTCACTAATTTTTTTCAATGTGCTTTTAGGAAAATCTGACGAGTGAGATAAAAATTCTCAGTCTTATTAATGTGATTTGTGAGTTTAAATACACTCTATGGCAACATAAATTTATAAGGAGTTGCAAACAACTTTATGGATTGTTCATAGGGATATGTTCTTATTCGTTATGAGCTTATTTTTGGATCTAAATATTCTCAAATTCCAGGTATTAGGTAGATTTTTAATATTTCAGTTATTTTTGTTCGTCTATTTAATGATTTCTATTTTGAAATTCGGTCTCGACATAAACTTGGGTTTTTTTTTTTTTTTTACATTGAACTGTCCAGTCCACAGTGTGCATTTCAAATGTTGAAATAATGAAGAAAAAAGTCAGTTTCACTTAAATCTCTTTTAAATGCAAGAATTTGACAAAACTATGTTGCTGATTACTGAGATGTGTTCATTTAGAGATGGTGGAGAGAGATTATGGATTTCTGGGAAACTTAAAAGAGTAGAAGTACATGGCAAGATAATTCCTAATTACATAGTAAATACCAGAAACAACTTTGTATAAATGACATTTTTGGTTTTAGCTGTTTTTACATTTTAATATTCTTCCTCCTGTTCTCTAATGTATGACAGATTTTTTTTTATAAGCAGCGTCAATATTATGCTGGATTTGTACCTTAACAACATTGATCAGGTATTGTAATAGAGATTTTGATGATGAGAAGATTCTTATACAACACCAAAAAGCAAAACATTTTAAATGCCATATATGTCATAAGAAGTTGTACACAGGACCTGGCTTAGCTATTCATTGCATGCAGGTAAGGATTTTTTTTTTCCCCCTAATTTAATTTTTACCCCCTTGTTTAAACCATGTGAAAAAATTTTTTGAATTTCTCTTTGCCAGCTGTAGGGTTTTGTTTATTGCAAAAGATCAGATGTGGTTAGTCAGCTTTAAAAAAATACTGTTTTTAGCCATTAAGAAGATAAATAATTGTGTTTTTTCAATGTTTAAAGAAAATTTATGTTGCTAATGTTTATTTTTGAATTATTGATAGTATTTCTTATCCTAGGTTAGATTGGTGACAAATTGAGGTCCCCAAGTATCTGCTCTGTACTTGGGTTAGAGAACAAGGATCAGTGATTTCAATTCTGTGGTCAGTCTGACCAGTTCTAATCCTATGAGAATTAACACATAATTAGCTACCATTACTCACTGCCCTTGAAAGATTTGTTATAATCTGTTGCCTGAGGATAGGCTTACTTCTGTTATTCCCTGGACCTCTTTTGGAATGGTAACGTTGTGTTTCATTCGATAATTTTTGGGTTTCTTGAGTTTTTTCACTGCTAGGTAGGGAAAGCTTTGCAATTTATATTTTTAAAGATCTAGTAAGTGCCTTTATGTCTTATTCAACGTTATTTCTTCTACTTTTGCCAATCCTAGAGCTGCCTGAATTTTTGCCTAATTGGACCCTAGAGAGATGAGAGATGAGCAAATCCTTATTCATTGGAAACTACTGTTGGTAGGAGGCAGGGAGGTAAATTAAAATAAGATGTTGTTTCCCCAAGTTTAAAAATAAGTTTATAAAAGAAAATAAGTTTATATAGATCTTTTCCACTCCAATTATATAACTATAACAATAATTTAATATTCATTCAAAAATATTTTAGATCCTGCTACATGCTAGACCCATAGTTTTCCACTGTGGCAATCACTAGTTACATGTGGCTACTTAAAAGACGCTTAGGGGCACCTGGCTGGCCCAGTTGGTTAAGCACCTGCCTTTGCTCAGGTCATGATCCCCAGGGTCCTGGGATTTCAGTCTCGCATTGGGCTCCCTGCTCAGTGGTGAGCCTGCTGCTCCTCCCCCTGCTTTCTTGCTCTCTCTCTCTGAAATAAGTCTTTTTTTTTAAAGGGGTAATTTAAAAATTAAAAAATTTAATATGTCAGTCATGTTATAGCCACATTTCCAGTGCTCAGTCACATGGGGCTGGTGGATGACTATTGTATTGGGTAGTTTCGATACAGAATATTACTATTTCTCACAAAAAGTTCCTATGAGAGGGTATTGTGTTAGTGTTTTAGGCACTAAGTATACAGCTGTGAAGAAAAAGTCACCATTGTGGAGTTTAGATTCGTGTTGTGGAAGAAAATAAACTGTAAATACTTAGTTTTTCAGTGATAAGTGATAGAGAAGGCTAAAACTAGGTAGGAGGTTGTAGGGAGGGCCACAAGATGGGAAAAGGCCTGGATGAGTAACTGACATCTGAACAGAGATCTGAAAGGAAGTGAAAGAGCCATGGAACAGCGAATGAAAGACCCTCACATATAGGAGCATCCTTCTATATTGAAGGAAGAAGGAAAGAGTAGCAATGTTCTTTATATAGGAGGGCTTATGTAGGCCATTTTCTTCAATTCTGAATGAAATGGGAGGTTTGAGTAGAGGGAGAGCATGCTGATGCACTTTCTTTTTTCTTTCTTTCTTTCTTTCTTTCTTTCTTTTTTTTTTTTTTAAAGAATTGTCCTGGCCAGTAGACTTGAGATTAGACAGGCTGCAGAGTGCACTTAGGGTGACTAGAGTATTCCAGGCAAGAGGTGAGGGTGACAGAGAACAAGAATTTGCTGGTGGATTTGATGCAGAGTATAATAAAGTGAGGAGTTACAGATGATCTGAAGGCATTTGGTCTGTGAGATACCATATACTGAGATGTAGAAAGCTGTCAGAAGAATAGGCTTAGAGATGAGGATATCAGGTTGGTGTTAGGTTAATTTTGAGAAGGTCTGTTGAATATCCAGATGGAGATGTCCTATAAGGAGTTGTGTCTGCAATCCTGGAGTTCAGAGAGGTGGGAGCTGGAGATAGAAGTTTGGAAGGATACCGTGCAAGGACAGCTATTTTATTTAACTCATTATACTAGATGTCCTTTTTCCTTAGGGAGTGGAATATAGATAAAAAGGTGCAAGTACTCCACCTTAGGCCACCCAGCATTTAAAGGTTGGAAGGTTAAACTATTCAGGGACATTGAAAGGGTAGGAAATCCAAGAAAATAGTGTCCTGAAAACCAAATGAAATGTTTCAAGGATTAAGTTATTTAACTGAGTCAAATGCTGGTGGTAGGTCAAGGAAGAAGAGGATTGAGATTAAATGATTTCCTAGAACGATGAGGATGAAAGCTTGATTGGAATGCTTTCAAAAGAAAATAAGGAAGTAGAGGCACTCTTTGAAGAGTTGTACTATACAAGAGCAGAAAAATGGAATGGAACTAGAAAGAGATTAGTTGAGAAATTATTTCAGTAACATTTTTAATGGACTAAGTGCTTCTATTTTTGTAGTCCTAGTGTAGTTGCGTAGCAACCTGTGAGATAGGCATGGCAGTTAAATCAGATACAGCCTCCCAATTTTATAGGTGGTAAACCTAAGACATTAATAATTTAGGTGGTTCACATCAGTGCTTTCTCTTGTCTTTTCAGCCAAGACCATACCAACTTCTAGGCAAGATTTTAAGAAATTTAATTCTGGCTGGGATATTGTGAGGTAGTTAGGTAAATCATGTTCTTTTCCTTTCTTTCCAAAAGCTTTTGAAATGTTTATTCTTGGCCTTATCATTTAGAAGTAGAACAAAGACTAGTTACTGTGTATGTGAATGTAATTTTTATTTTTTTTTTGGAAAACATGAATTAATTCATCTGCATTTGTCAAGAATAGTAACATTCCAAAAAACTTAGAAAATGGTGATTAAGTTGCTTGTTGAGTAGCTTTATTCGTGGATCTTTTTTTTTTTTTTTAAAGATTTTTATTTATTTGACAGACAGATCACAAGTAGGCAGAGAGGCAGGCAGGCAGAGAGAGAGAGGAGGAGAAGGAGGCAGGCTCCCTGCTGAGCAGAGAGTCTGATGTGAGGCTCGATCCCAGGATCCTGAGATCATGACCTGAGCCGAAGGCAAAGGCTTTAACCACTGAGCCACCCAGGCGCCCCATTCGTGGATCTTTTAATCACAGTGAGGAACAGTGGTTAAAAATTTATAAAAAATTACAATTTTTGAATTTGATTTGCATGTCGCTGTTTAAAGTCTTTGAGATACATATCTGAGAAGAAAATAGTTTCCTTGGGGCACCTGGGTGGCTCAGTGGGTTAAAGCCTCTGCTTTTGGCTCGGGTCATGGTCCCAGGGTCCTGGGATCGAGCCCCGAATCTGGCTCCCTGCTCAGCGGGGACCCTGCTTTCTCCTCTCTCTCTGCCTCTCTGCCTACTTGTGACCTCTGTCTGTTAAATAAAAAAATAAAATCTTAAAAAAAAAAAATACTTAGTTTCCTTTAATTACCTTTCTATTCTTACATGAAAGTGTCTTGGGAGGAAAGAAAAATTGAGTATGGACAAGTATGTCCAAGTCATAATTAACCTAAATCAGTGATTCTCAAGCTTGAGCATGCCTCAGAATCACCTGGAGGGCTTGTTAAAGCACACATTGCTAGCCTTACCCAGGAGTTTCTGATGGGGTAGAGAGTATACTGAGAATTTGTGTTTCTGATAAGTTTTCAGGTGATGCTGATAGTCTGGGCAAGAATACTTTGACATTTTTTAGCCTGAGTGAATGCAAGTGGCTGAAGAAACTGAGACTGACAGGAATTTTACCATATTGGCAAGAGAGATCCATGTTTGAGGGTTGGAAACATCTGTTCTAGCAAAAACCATACTGGAAAAAAATTGTAGATTTCCAGTGTTTTATAATAGCACTTCCTCCTCTTTGTGATCTACCAAATAAGTTTAGGATAATGACGGGATCATTGCTGTGCAGTGTTAATTGTCTCAGGTAACTCCTTAGGGGTAATGCTAACTGTAAATGTCACTTTTATAATTCGTGACTACAGGCTTGTCTCAAGATCCATTCTTGGAAATTTTAATTCTTGATAAAAGAGGACTGTTTCCTATAAGTTTTATTTGTCAGACTTGAAACTTCTCTGATTTGAGTGGAATTACTAGTTCATTGCTGATACTTCAAGCAAGCAAGATTACATAGTAAGCTTAAATTAATATTTATTGAGTCCTTACTATGTTAGACATCCTGCCAAGTGATAATTTATATTCATTGTGTTTTATTTAATTCTAAAAATGATCCTAGGTGTTAGGTACTATGGGTGGAGTAATCTTAAATGATTTGCCTAATCCACATACCTAGTTAGTGAGCAGCAAAACAGGATTGAGTCCAGGTAGTCTCACTATAGAGCCAGTTATGCTTAACCATTATACTGAGTGTTCTCTAAGTAATTTCAGATTACTCTTAAAGGACTTTATGAGGCACTTTAGTCTATCTAATGGAAGTTTGTTTTAATGTTAGGTGCATAAAGAGACAATAGATGCTGTACCAAATGCAATACCTGGGAGAACAGACATCGAATTGGAAATATATGGTATGGAAGGTATTCCAGAAAAAGACATGGATGAAAGAAGACGACTTCTTGAACAGAAAACACAAGGTAAATGCTAAGATCTTTGCTTTTTCTTAATTGAGCTTCACTAATGAGAGTATTAATAATTTGACGTACAGAATTAATAGTGGTTGTTAGATTTATTCAAAACTCCAATTTTGAGTTTTATTATGTCTTAATGTTAGAAATTGTGTATTTGATTTGTATATATATGATTACAGGTGGAATTAGCAAGTGTTGAGATTTTTGAAAACAAAGGTTGCTTGTTACGATTTGATTGTATAACTACTAATAGTAAAATATTTTTTTAGTGCTGTTATTTGTCTTGGAATTTGTGATCATTATCCAGATAGTGGAAGTTATTAACCACCTATGAAATTTCTTTATTTTTAAGATTTTATTTATTGTGAGAGATCACGTTCAGGCAAGGGGAGGGGCAGAGGGGAAGAGAGAGGGACTCTCAAGCAGACTCTGTGTTAACCACCCTGGCTTGATCTCAACAATCCTGAGATTGTCACCTGAGCTGAAACTAAGAGTTGGATGCTTACTTGATTGAGCTACACAGTCACCTCTTTTATTTTATGTCTTTAAGGTTTACCATTTATTTTTGAGAGGGAGAGAGAGAGTGAGCAAAGCTGGTGGGGAGCAGAGGAAGAGAGAATCTCAAGATGAGTCTTCACTGGGTGGGGAGCCTACACTTGGGGCTCAGTCCCAGGACCCCGGGATCATGACCTCAGCTGAAAGAGTCAGACACTCAGTTGAGCGAGCCATCATGCGGGAGCTCCATTGAGTTTTTTCATTTGCTTGTTTTTATTAAGTAAGCTCTACACCTGATGTGGAGCTTGATTGCAAGACCCCAAGTTCTAGAGTCACATATTCTACTTACAGGTGCCAGCCAGGTGCCCTGAAACTTTTGTTTTGAGAAGCATCGAGAAGAGGTCAGACCTCTTTGTTAGAGTTTATCTTTATGGATGGAATAGAAAGTAATTTTTTTAAATAAAGCTGACTTAGGAAAAATACTTTTACCTGTCATAGAATAGGGAAAGTATGTTAACCTTCTTATTTAATGTAGATTGGAAACAAATTTGAAGAGTAAAAACAGTATTGTGATTTTCTTTTTGTAAGAAAAATCTCATGAGCTAATTGGATTGAAATAATTATTATTATTTTTAAAAGATATTTTTTGAGAGACAGCAAGCAGGAGGGGCAGAGGGAGAAGCGGACTTCCTGCTGAGCAGGAAGCCGGATGCGGGACCTTGGGATTATGACCTGAGCTAAAGGCAGACTCTTAATGGACCAAGCCACCCAGCTGCCCTGAAATTATTTTTTTTAATGTTGAATGTCAGACATGCTGAGTTTTTCTTTTTTTTTTTTACTTTATGGGAAAAACTAATTAAAACTTTTTTTAGCAGAGAGTCAGAAAAAGAAGCAACAAGACGATTCTGATGAATATGATGATGATGACTCTGCAGCTTCAACTTCATTTCAGCCACAGCCTGTTCAACCTCAACAAGGCTATATCCCTCCAATGGCACAGCCAGGACTGCCACCAGTTCCGGGAGCCCCAGGAATGCCTCCAGGTATTACATAAGGTTTTTTAAAATTAACATTTTAAGGACTTTATTGATGTGATGTAGAAGTATTAAAATCTTTCTCTTACCACTTTAATATTTGTGATTTTTTTTTTTGTTGTTGAAATTCTTATTTATAGGCATACCTCCATTAATGCCAGGTGTTCCTCCTCTGATGCCAGGAATGCCACCAGTTATGCCAGGCATGCCACCTGGGTAAGAGAACTTTTAATTGACTTGTGGGCTTGTGCCTAGTAATGATCTTTTTCAGCTTGGGTGTTAAATGAATTATAAAATGTTACTTTGCTCCCCTCCGCCCCCCTTGCCCCCCCGCTAAAAGGTATGGGCTCCATAAATACTAAACTTGTCAAATAAAGGGGTCTACCAATCAATTAAAGGAATATAAATTTGCCTCTGAAGAGAATAGATTTTTGGGTTTTAGGATGTCTGTAGGCAGCCATCTGCTTCAATTGCATCTGATGTAATTAAAGTAGTTGGTTGTAGATTTGTGTTTCTAAGATTCAGAACTGTCCATGACACTTTGTAGTTGTGACAAGAAGCAAACTCTGTAAATTATTTTATTTGTCAAATCATCAAGAACTAAAATGAATATGAGGTGCTCGTGCCTATCACTTTTACTTAAATATTGTTGGATGTGAGAGGTATACAATACACTTTCCCACTGTATTTTGAAAATCACAGTTAGATTTTGATTTTGTCATACATTTTCACAGATTGCATCATCAGAGAAAATACACCCAGTCATTTTGCGGTGAAAACATGTAAGCATCTCATTCATAATGTAATTCAGGAGGTATCATAATGTCATTTTTTTTATGTGTTTAATGGTATCTATTCAATTGACTTCAGAAATTTTCTAACCTTCCTAAAACTTCTAAAATGTGCAAGCTGGTTGACACAGGTCTCTTAATGGAGGGAAATAAAACATCTGTGAGGAAATTGTAATAGACCCATATAAAAAGCATTTTTTAAATGCAGCTCTTTTTCCCCAAACTGCTAAAGTAATGGAATTTAAATTGTTAAAAAAAAAAAAATAGTTGTTAGTTAAGAAAGAATAGATACTCTTTTCCAAAATTACATGCTTTGTTATTATGGAAGTAATTCAGTTTTTTTATAATGAAATCTGTATATAGAAGTTTACCTTTTGATAAAGTTCTCATTTAAGAATTCACAAACTTGGAACTGTTTTAAGTGAATTGAATATTGATATGTGAAGGTGAGCTCTTTTAGGGGAAAGAAAATAAATATGGGTTATGTTTTTAAGTCATGGTTTACTGTTAGGTAGCTATTACAAATAGAAATTAGACAATTGTGTGAGTTTACTTTTGATTCTTTTTAATTTTGGTGGTAGTGTTTGTTTTTTTTAACCCTCCAAAAGAAAAAAAAAATCTTTACTCCACAGTGTACATTCAGTATTTTCCTTTTGAAAAATCTGATGACTCCAAAATAATTTTTTTTAATTTACATTTTGTATGGATATTTTCAAGTGAGACAAAAGGTGATTTTGATTTCCAATTACACATATTTTAGATGAGGCCTCTTTTATATATTAAGGAAGGTATAGTTGTTCTTAGTGACTTTACGTATGAAAATGATTTGTCAGCAAAGACTGATTTTTTTTTTCCTTATTTTACTGGCAAACCCAAGAATTTGCTGGGTTTTAGAGGGTTTATTTTGATAGAATTGTTTCAGTGTTGTGTATTCTTTCAGCTTGATTTATTTCAGTATTAAAGGTCAAATTCGAGTCTTTTATCTGTTGTTTCAGGCTTTAGCCAAAATATTTTCTAATGGTTTATACTATTAATTAACTTGGTTTGTTTCTTGAAATTTGCTTTCTAATAGAATGATGCCAATGGGTGGAATGATGCCACCTGGACCAGGAATACCACCTCTGATGCCTGGTATGCCGCCAGGTATGAAACGTAGATGGTTACCTTTTAATATGATTGGCATGCTTTATTCTTACCTTTTTTGAAGAATAGGTTTGTGGATTTTAGTGCAGTTGTAATTTATAATTACCATAGTTTGCTGAGTTCACTTTGAAATTACTTGGAGAAGTGTTGGAATGGACCATGGCGGTTTTTTGAGTCTTGAAATGGATAATACACAGGTTTCAAAGCAGTCAAAATGAGTCACAGAACCTTTGCACCAAAGCTCATATACCTAAGATGTGTTGAATTTGTGGGTTTGTTGTTGTTTTAAAGATTTTATTTATTCATTTGAGAGAGAGAGCATATAAGCAGGGGGAGTAGCAGAGGGAGAGGGAGAAGTGGGCTCCCTGCCAAGCAGAGAGCCTGATGTGGGGCTCGATCCCAAGACCTTGGGATCATGACCCAAGCTGAAGGCAGATGCTTAACTGACTGAGCCACCCTGGCGCCCTGAGGGGTAGTATTTGTTAGGAATATTTTAGATGAATAATGGAGACTTTTGGCAAGTAATGGAGAAACCCGTCATGCCATATTTAAAAAATGTAGTCATTTATTGTCTCACTCAACAGAAAGAAAAGTGGTGGTTTCAGTGGCTGGTGATACCAAGAACCCATGTGTTTTTAAATATTCTTCTTTGCTAACCTTAGCTTTTTTCCCTCATACACATCACTCAGTTGTTACAACTCAGACAAGAAAGGGTGTCAACAGCAAAGGGTTGTCTTTTTTTTCATTAAGGAGCAAAGTAGGGGCGACTGGGTGACTCAGTCGTTAAGGGTCTTACTTGAGCTCAGGTCAGGATCAAGCGCCGTATCGGGCTCCCTGCTCAGCTGGAAGCCTGCTCCTTCCTCTCCCTCTCCCACTCCCTCTACTTGTGTTCCCTCTCTTGCTGTCTCTCTCTGTCAAATAAATAAAATCTTAAAAAAAAAAAAAAAGAGCAAAGTGATTTTCCCACAAACTTCCTAGCGTCCTATTGTTCACCAGAAACAGGTCTAATGGACCCTCCAGCTCCAAGGGAGTCTAAAAAAAAAAAAAACCCCTATGACTTTATAGCCTACAATGTGGGGAATGGAATTTGGTTAGCCAAAGTAGGTATGCCATAGAAGCCTTCATAGGCTTTCTCAGTTGATTTCTTTGCTTTTTATATGTAATTCTAGCAAGTTTGGTTTGCAGTCCACAGCAGCTTTATTGATGGTTGTAAAAGGAACAGGAAAAATACGGCAGCAGCAAAATTTGCATCATTGCCAGTGCAACCATTAATTTATAGACCGTAGTTCCACATATGTTATTTCTGAGATATTTTAGGCAAAGTTATGTTGAGGAAGTTCGAAGAATGCACTTGTGATGGATTTTAGGAAATTTTATTTCTCTTTTTTTTTTTTTTTTAAGATTTTATTTATTTATTTGACATAGATCACAAGTAGACAGAGAGGCAGGTGCAGAGAGAAGAGGAAAGGAGGCTCCCCGCCGAGCAAAGAGCCTGATGTGGGGCTCGACCCCCGGACCCTGGGATCATGACCTGAGTTGAAGGCAGAGGCTTTAACCCACTGAGCCATCCAGGTGCCCCAGGAAATTTTATTTCAAGTGCTTAAAGGAGAGGCGCCTGGCTGGCTCAGTCAGTAGAGCATGCAACCAATCTTTGATCTCAAGTTTTAAGCTTGAGCCCTGAATTGGCTGTAGAGCTTACTTAAGAAAAATAAAATCTTTAAAGTGTTTTCAGGGTAACTTAGTTTTCTGGGAAAATTTTTGTGAGTATGTGACCTATCAGTGTTTTTACGGTAATTTGAATTTGAGTTCAGAGAGCATCCAGCTGTTGGATGATTGCAGTAATTCTTTTTTGTGTTTCAAAAAGTTAGCCAAATCAGTAATATTAGTAAGCTTAATTGCTACTTTCTGCATATATAGAATCTCCAGTACTCTTTTACTTCCTGAAGTTCTGAAATACCCAAAGAAATAGAAAGGTTGAGGCAAATGCCTAGGTTACTCAAGACTTCATTGAATTGACCAGTTTTTCAGTAACTTTGTAGTAGAGAAGCTTTATTTATTTTTATTTTTCAAGATTTTATTGATTTGGAGGAGAGGGAGAAGGAAACCCTCTCTTGAGCGGGGAGCCTGATGTGGGGCTCGATTTCAGGACCCTGAGATCAGGGGCTGAGCTGAAGGCAGATACTCAACTGACCAAGCCACCCAGGCGCCCCTTGATTTTATTTTTTATTTTTTTAGAGAGACCACATGAGTGGGGGATTGTAGAGGGAGAGGGAGAGAGAGTCTCAAGCAGGCTCCCCACCCAGCACAGAGCTTGATATGGGACTTGATCCCATGATCTGAACCGCAATAAGAGTCAAGAGGCCCAACCAACTGAGCCACCTAGGCGCCCCTAGAAGCTTTTTTTTTTTTTTTTTTTTTTTAAAGATATTTTATTTATTTACTTGACACAGAGAGAGATCACAATCACAAGTAGGCAGAGAGGCAGACAGAGAGGGGGAAGCAGACTCCCCACTGAGCAGAGAGCGTGATTTGGGGCTCGATCCCAGGACCCTGGGATCATGACCTGAGCCAAAGTCAGAGGCTTAACCCACTGAGCCACCCAGGCAACCCCCCTCCCCAAGCATTTTTAATATGGTATATCTTAACAGAGTTTTGGGAAAAAAATTTTTCTGAACTTAAATGTTTTGACATGCCCTGTCTTTCCAACATTTCTTCTCTGTAGGTATGCCCCCTCCTGTTCCCCGTCCTGGAATTCCTCCAATGACTCAAGCACAGGCTGTTTCAGCTCCAGGCATTCTTAATAGACCACCTGCACCAACAGCAACAGTTCCTGCTCCACAGCCTCCAGTTACTAAGCCTCTTTTCCCCAGTGCTGGGCAGGTAAGGTGAAATTCCTGAAAAGGAGTGCACTTAGATTTAAAGGTAAAGTGTAGAAATTTATAGAAATTCTTGAAATTGTCATTAGGTTTGTTTTTTGTTTCTAATTTTTTAAATATAATTTATTAAATACAGAGAAGTCTCCTATTCTCTTCCATGTTTGCACACATTGACTAGAGCCAGATAATGTAGTATGCTAATTTTTTCATAGCTTGTGAACTCTGGTTATTCTTAGCTTTAGATAGAAATGAAAGCTTTAATTTCTGGGTACTTAAATACATGATAATGTTTAGAGGTCCTCTTATGTCCTCTTGAACTATGAGTGGAATGAAACCAAAGTCAAAGGAGAAAATCCTAAGACCTTAGCAAATCATTTGTTGGACTCTTAGAACAGTGAGAAACGACAATGCTACACTTTTGCAGGAAGGGCATCATTTGACCTAGTTAGACTTAATCTTTTCCACTGAACTTGTGTTTTTTTTAGAACTCAGAAACTAAAGATGCTTTTGTTTTTTTTTTTTTAATATATATTTACATATATATAGAGAGAATGTGTGTAATGGTGGTTACTTTCTCTGTTTTTTTCCTAGTTATATTCAAAGTTAAATAGATGTATTTAATTGATTCAGAATTAAGATCAGGATGTGTGTTATTTTTTCACTTTAACATTATCCCATAGAGGTTTTTTCCCTCAATTTTTTCCTGTTTATAGTTGTGAAAATAAAAGCTTTACTTTTAAAGTCCCCTGTAAGCATATATCTTGTGTTTTTGAGGTGGGTGGGGATTTTATTTACTGAGAGATGTCAAGCTTTTGGCAAAAATCTTGTGGAGTCATTGATAGAGAATTGGATTGAAGTGTCAGTAGTAATGCATTTTTATTCTCGATTGAAGGTATCATTTTTCAAAATCACAGTGCAAAAACACATCCCAGTTTTAGAAAAGAAACTGGTTAACTAGGTTTATTGGTGTAGAGTTTAAAAAAATTTTTTTTGAGGCTCATACTGTCACTTTGTTTATTGTAAATGCATTAACTGCCTGCCTCTTGAAATAAGTCAGATTTGATTGCATTATATTTTGCATTTATAAAAATGCAATCTATACTAAAAGTCTACCACATGGCTTATTTTCACCCATTTGTTTGGAGACTTTTCATTGTTTCCTTTCTTTTATGCTACAGATGGGGACACCTGTAACAAGCTCAAGTACAGCTTCATCCAATTCAGAAAGTCTGTCTGCATCTTCTAAAGCTCTGTTTCCTAGCACAGCACAAGTACGCAGGAAGTTGCAGTTTAAAATTGTTAAATGGCTTTATAAACTTAACCCTTTGGACCCTACTTTAAAACTAAATCTTTCCCCCCCGCAAAATATACTGTTTAATTTTTTTAAAGTTAATGGTATAAAAATCAATGGTATTTGAAAATTTGAACTCATACTAATAGAAAAAAATGTACTCCCAAACTCCTATGGTTCTAAAGGGTTAAAAGCATGTAAGCAGTAAATGCGTTATAGTAGCCACTGGTTTTAGCCTGATGCATGATTAAGCTTTTTTGATTTATGCTATTTAATCTAATGCATCACATACAATGTAAGGAAATATAGTACTCTGCATTTGGTTCTAAAGTTGGCCTAGTGTTCATGTTTCAGATGTTTGGAATTATGAAAAGTAACACATTTATTACCGGTAACTTTATGCTTAAAAGATCCTACTAAGCCCTTTTGTCCATGGTAATCACCTAGCCATGGTTAATTGGGAAGACACTGTATTATCTGTGTAAAGAGATCTCTGAAGGGACATCTTTAATGTGTCACCACTGATACTGTTTATGCTCTGCTTAGTAGCTAAAATTTATCCAAACATTTGTATTTTGTAATTTACTTTTTTTTTTTGAGGTGCTTAGTAGATTGATTGAACAACTAATTTAGAATAGTTAGAGTAGAACACGATATTCCAATACAATGTAGTTCATCAGTTTGAAATAAATTCAAAGCTTTGTAAAGCAAGTAAATTTTGGTGATAAAGGTAGATAATATCTTTGAAGTTATATGCAATCTTGTTTCCACTGCTGAGTTTTGGATGTGACTTTTGACTCCAGGGTCTTTTGATATTCTTACATATTATCTTCATTTTTTGTGGTGTTTTAATTATGTTAACTTTGTTTTAATTTCATTTAAAGTTTGGTCCTTTATTGAATGTTAGTATCTCACTTTTAGGTTAAGTATAATAGATATATTCAGTTTTGGGTTTTGAAGTTTGCTTAATGAAAGATTGTGTTTTCCAGGCTCAGGCAGCTGTCCAAGGACCTGTTGGTACAGATTTCAAGCCCTTAAATAGTACCCCTGCAACAACTACAGAACCCCCAAAGCCTACATTCCCTGCTTATACACAGTCTACAGCTTCAACGACTAGTACAACAAATAGCACTGCAGCTAAACCAGCGGCTTCAATAACAAGTAAGCCTGCTACACTTACGACAACCAGTGCAACCAGTAAGTTGATCCACCCAGATGAGGATATATCACTGGTAAGTTTTTCACGGGTTTTTACTGGCATAGTTTGAATACCGTTGTAGTAACATTTCCTCTTAAAGTATTAATTTGTACACCAGTGGTTTTGTAATCTGATCTAATGCTTACTGTGTGGTTTTCATTCCGGCTTTTAAGAACCACAAAATAAAGTGAATATTGTGTGTTTTGATCTTAGACACACACTTTTCCCTACACCCAGACTATTTTTAAAAGAAGACAGTAAGTTGGGTTCTTAACTCTCAAAAATCATTTTGGTTACACATAAATTTGTAAGTGATGAAATGGATAAGTGTGAGGTAGGATATACAGATCCTTTAAGCTTATCTACTTTCTTCACTAGAGATTTTCTTACCTAGGCAGTATATAATTCCTGGAAAGTTATTAGCCATTTTTCAAATATAAAAATAGGTGAGGTTTTCTTGAGGTATTGAGATTTAAGCAGTTGGACTGGTTTGTGGAGCAAAAATAATGGTTGGGAAATAAGGGTACATTTTTACAAAGTTACTCTGTAATATTTTGGGTGATTATCTTTTATGATTAATGACTCTCTGTATTCAAATCTTTAACATTGTGATCATATTTATTTGTAGGAAGAGAGAAGGGCACAGTTACCTAAATACCAACGTAATCTTCCTCGACCAGGACAGGCTCCCATTGGTAATCCACCAGTTGGACCTATTGGAGGTATGATGCCACCACAGCCAGGCATCCCACAGCAACAAGGAATGAGACCCCCAATGCCGCCTCATGGTATTTTTTTTACGTTCATTGTGTTTATGTTTATTGTATTTACTTTATTAAGTGGATTTTCTGAGTATACACAAATTTATTTGCAGAATACATTGCATTTAACAGCATAATGCACAGACCAACTCAATCTATTTTTTGTGTTTTAAATCTGTTTTTTAGGTCAGTATGGTGGTCATCATCAAGGCATGCCAGGTTACCTTCCTGGTGCTATGCCACCATATGGGCAGGGACCGCCAATGGTGCCCCCTTACCAAGGTGGGCCTCCTCGACCTCCAATGGGAATGAGACCTCCTGTAATGTCGCAAGGTGGCCGTTACTGATCTTACTTCATCCAGTCTAATAGGTTTGGAGATTAAACCTTTTCTCAACTTGTGCTGTTTATATAGCCAAGCTTCCGTCAATAAGGCTTCATTGTGACTTTAACAAACATTATCTTCCCACATACCAGGAACTATTGGACATTTATTTTACATGGGAAAAATTATTTGGAATAATAAAGCAGGAACTTTTCCTGAAGTTGCAATTTATACTGTATGGCTTCTTTTTCATGTTTCATCTAGGTTTTTAGAAGTGAAGTATAGTAAATTTGGTTCGTTATATTGTGAAGGCGCTGGAATTACATGAACATACCACCTTAATAAAGGCAAGTTCTGTAACCTTACATTGCTATTTGTAAAGTTATGCCTTCACAGCATTTCAGATGCTGTTGGACTTAACGTCCCCAACCTAGCTTGGTGAGGGCTGTAACTGTTCCCGAGACCTGTACATTGGAAGTCTGAATGTATAACAATATTTAATGTATTTAGAGTTCCTCATGTTGCAGGGTTTAAGAAATCTGACCCACCAAGGTCATGTGACTTTTCTGTACTGTTAAACTTCATTGTAATAAAATGAGAGAAAAACTTACGCCTTTTTATTCATAACCCAGCTGTGGACCACTGCCTGAAAGGTTTGTACAGATGCATGCCACAGTAGATGTCCACATAATAAAATTCATAGTTACCAATGCAGTTTTGATATATCATTGGATTCTGTCTTTGAATTGTAGGTTGTTCCTTAGCTGCATGTTTAAACTGGACAATATATATAGAATTGTATGTTAGTGCTTAAGTTGACAGAAAAACTTCGATAAATATGAGTCATTACATAGTGGATATGAAATCTTTATATTGTGTCACCTTTCCATGCCCTTGGTGTCACTACATGTTAGATGTCTTAGATATTTAAAATGTAAACCTTAGTATTTCCTCTTCATTGCTGATGAAGTTTAGAGCCTAGTGCCAGACCCATTCACTTCCTTCTGATCATTTTTGAGACTGCAGTACTGCGTGGACCTCAGAAGCTTTTCAGGTGCAGACTTCTAGAAGCTTAGGTGCATGCAGTAATAGCTTTTTGCTGTTAATGGATTAGAATCTTTTCTAAGTGTAATGCCAGAATAAGTGTACCTCTGTTAGGATGGCTAACAGATGGATTCAAAATTTTATTTTATGTTCCTGGAAAATTACATTATTTCTTTGATTAAGATGACTACCTTCTGTTATTATAAAGCCTAACTGGCTTTCCTGTTAACCTTTTCATTCTTGGAAATTTGAATGTTACTGTGTCCTGTGAAGAAGTTTTCTGTAGAGGCGACACTGCTGTTAGTGTTTTGTGTTGCAAGTCTCCTACAGTAATGGCTCTTGTTAACCTTTTTTTTGGCATCCATTTTTTTAATCTTTATTTTTGCAAGGTACTTTTATGATTAAGTATCAAATGATCTACACAAAGCATGATTATTAATGAACTCAAATTGAGTTTTTCTCAACGTAAAGTTAAGATTTGTAAGAAAATGGTAATTTTTTATAACCTACATGTGAAGGTGTAGATAATTATATGAAATCTGAGTTTCTGTTTCCAAAAAAATGTTTTAATCTTGTAGGAAAACACTGAAAATTTTCAGTCATAAAAGAGTTGGTATTTAAGTGACAAGTAAAAGTCATTCATTCATTGAAACAAAACATTCAAATATTTACAACGCTGAGTGAGTTTTTATTCAGATATTTTGGTCCAGTGAAATGTTTTATAGCTCTTTTCTTGTACCATCGAGGTTCAGAAAACTCCATAGCTTGAAAAGACAACATCTTTGTATCACCAGGAATGCATTTCCTTCTTCCAACAGCTAAGCCCCATACCACTACTCTTTCCCTCACCAAACACCTGCCTGTTCCAGTAGTTTTGGAATTAACTTAGATTTGGCAGCACATTTATCAGACTGCCCAAGAGGAGCCTGTGTAAAAATCTGTAAGGTAGAAATGGCATGATTTAATTTAGAATGATTAAATAGGAAGTGTTTTCCCAAACCAAATGTCTTTAAAGCGTTTCATGTAATGTACAGGTTTATCAACAAAGTACAAATGGGTTAGTGATGTTTCAAAACTTATGCAAAGCTTTATTTACATTTAATGCAAAGATAACTGATATTTTATATCAAGGCTTATTTTCTGAAGTCTGAAGGGAAAAAAATTACTTTCAAATAAGTTGTAGAATTTCAATTTTAATTAAAAGTTAATCCAAAGTGTTAATGCATAACACTTAAGCGTACTGTCTCCTGTGTTGTGTTAGATATGGCCCAGGTGGTGCCCATTTGGTATATTTAAAGTGTAATTTGTGCATGCATCAGCATAGTTAAGCTTCTAGAAAATACGTTTTACCTAACTGCTTCTGGGGTCCATAGTGTGGTTAAATCATGAGTACAACAAATCATGTTGAGATAATAAACTCTTACTTTGACTTATGCTTCCTTAAAGTAATAGATGGAGTTGAGTTGAAGTAAACTTCCATTTGCCCTCACAGAAGACATCCTTTAGGACTTGCTATATTCAGGCAGGCATTGTGATTGCCATAATTTAGGAAGTTGTAAAATTAATGGGATTGCCAGCTTTGGCTCTCCCTTAGTCCACTCCTATGTTACCTTTTTAAAACGAAACAAAAAAACTAAACTGACGTTTTGTCTGGCACTAGTTTCTATTGTGTATAGATTTTACCTAATGTATGACAGAACAACAGCAGCAGGTGAGGATCAACTTTTGAGTGGCTGCTGGAATTACTGTTTAATTTGAATACTTGTATTTTAGTAATAATTGCACCCATTTACCATTAGGAATGGGGAAAATACTCCTAGTGTACTACTATTCCACTGATCAAGTTACATATTCAGCTTAAACTCAGCTTAATTGAACTTAGTTATTTGGGGGGGGGAGATCCCCAACAAAAATAAGTATGGGTTCAGAGTGGAATTACAGCAGACAGTAGTTTTGTTTTTTTTTTTTTTTTTAAGAAAAGAAAAAAAGCTCTTTTTTTCCTTTGCTTGCTTGATCACTGGGATTTTTTTTTTAATGCATGTCTTTTAAATTAATTGGGTAATGTTTTTCTAAAATTAAAATTTTCTTCTTCCTATAGCCCTGCCATAGGACAGGCTGAGGCTGAGTCTCAGTGTTGCCCTGTTCAGTCTGAGGCAAGTGGGATTTATTTTATTCCTTATAGGGGCTTTCACAGCTTTATGGCTGTTGGATATTTATGTCCCCAAACTTGCAGCAAGTTTGGTGAAGGCCCCTAAATTTAATTAAACTTAGGATTTTTATACTCTTTTGGCAGAGAAGGCTCTATATTAATATTCACGTTTGACTGTGGTGTTAATAAACATAAAAGTATTTGATATATGTAATTTTATGTAATTTACTTTGTGTTAACAGCCTCAGTAAAGCTGGTATTGCTATATTGCTCTTTATTAGTAAATTGACAAAATTTGACGTTCTTGATTTGGAGGCATGAAATGTTTTGTTCAAATTTTCCACTTTCACTTTTAGGAAAAAGTTACTGGTCATTTTCTCTTCAAACTATTAAATTTAACGTCATGGATAAGTTTGATCATTGGAAATGCTACAGGACACTGAAATCTGCATTCTTAATCCCAAAGTTATGCATTGAACATTAAGGTTGAAGGGTCATGTGGAAATGCTTGTGATTTTTAATATTTTCAAACTTCACCACATTAGAGCAAAT
Source organism: Enhydra lutris kenyoni (assembly GCF_002288905.1). Taxonomy (NCBI): domain Eukaryota; kingdom Metazoa; phylum Chordata; class Mammalia; order Carnivora; family Mustelidae; genus Enhydra; species Enhydra lutris. The sequence goes on from NW_019154110.1 coordinate 7,018,502, forward strand.
GTTAATGTAGAGCCCTTGTGAAGAGTGGGAAGATGGTGTGTGTGTGGTATGTATGCATATACACTACACATTTGATTAGATAAAGGGGATAATAGAAGAGTTTGAGTATTACAAACCTGTCAGTATGGATAGATTCCTAATTTTCAGGTAGCCAGACTGAAGTTGAATCATGGTAAACTTAGTACATTGAACTGTTGTTTTGGAACTTTTTTGAGGTTTGTTTTCAACCTTACTGAGCAATATTTTATGCAATATGCACACATGAAAAGTATCCACATTTGATTCCAACTAAAATTTGCTTTTATTTGGTGAGAAACGTTATGTGTGTATGTTTTGAAGAGTAAAGAAGGAAATGGAACAGAGGCCAAAACATAAACCTGGATGACTTTTGTTTCTTTCTGTGTTTAAGTAACACATCTGTTCTATTCAGATTGCATTTTCTTTTGAACAGTAACAACATACAGTACAGTGTTTAGCTAACCTGGGATTGTTTTCATATGGTTTTAATTCTTGGAAGCATAAGGAAGTACACATTAAATGAATTCCAAATTTTCACCTGTGCAATTAGAACATAAGATTTTCTCTGTAACTGAATCATGGAAAAAAGATTTTAGTGTTTGAAAAAAATTTTGTCACAACAAAAGAATACATTTATAAACTGGTAATTACACCTCTTAAGTCTCCTTAATTGGAGATGTTTTCTGTTGCACCCACCATCCCCCAGTATAGTGAAGCTGCTTGTCCTAATTCTAATGGTAATAGTTGAAAAAATTGAAATAGGCTCTTACATACTTGACTGCTGGGGGTTGGAGGGATTTTCTAAGGGTGGCATAATTTGTTGAAGTTAATTTTCTTGATATCTCTGAAGTAGAATGATTTTGAGAATTACATAACTGTCAGGTGTCTGTTACTTCCACTGATAAATGTTTCATTTGGTAAATGTTGAACTAGCTACTTTACAGAGATAAAATTTTGTTTTGAGTAAACTGTTACTTGGTCTGGGTAGGGGATAAAAAGAATTTAAAATATAAAAATTTTGTATAAATCAGGTATGTCTTTTTAAAGAGGCAGTATTTACCTGCCTAATAGTAAGTTTTGTATGTTATTCCAAAACACGGTCGTTTTTCTCTTACTGTAACTTTTTACGGAGAACTCTTCTAAAAGGAGGGATTGAGTTATAAGATTATTGACTCTAAGGCAGTTTTGTAAGTAAACATTCCCCCTAGTTACCCTTCTGCTTGCTGTCTCATCACTTGAATATTAGTGAAGGTTACTTTTTTTGTTTTTTTAACACTTTCTCAGTATTTTGTTTTCCGTCATCTGAATCATTTTAATTAATGACTTTTTGTTTTTCTAACACAGAAATCCTCTCACTTCTGTGTGATATGTCTTGGCAAAATGAGAAACAGTTACTTGAATGGTGTTGTATATAGTGTTGTGCACATAGTGATTATTCATAATTTTGTGATTAATGTTGAATTTTCAGAACAATACTTTTAATATCTTCCTGTTAGGCATTCCCTGTTATGGGATCTAAATCACACTAACTTGTAGGAAATGGGGAATGTGGGACTTGAGTTTGAGCTCCCTAATTCTTAAAATATCTCCAACTTTTCCCCAGTATCTTCATGATATTACTTGGCAATTTTTGATTAGAAATAATATATTTGACAGTAGCATTAAAAAATAAGATCAATAAAGCTCAGAAAAGAATTGCTTTTTCTAAGTGCTGTTGTTTCTGCTCTGAGCTGTATATGTTCTTGTTCAATTAGCCATAAAGGGAAGAGCCTTTCATTTTCTTTCTAACTCTGGAAAAATAATAGCTTGAAACTATATTAATTTGAATTTTTAAACGATGTCTCTTTAAATCTGTTCAATTAAGCTCATGTATCCTCAGAGGAAATACCTTTATTCTACCAATAAGCAGGATGTAGAAGTCATATTAAGGCAGAAATTGAAGGCCTAAAGGAGCTCTTCACTGAAGCTAATTGGAACTATTACTGTTCGAAGCAAATTGAATCCTGTATAAGTCAAGATTGTTCATGGTTAGGTTCTTTAGAAGGCATATAATCAGATATATTAGAATATGTTTGTGTATATGTTTTTAATCTTGATCAAATTAACCACAGAGAAGATACATGTGAGTAAACTTTTTTAATGATTGATAACTTGGACCTCATCCATTAATTCTAAATGCTGTGTAAAGTTGTGTTGTGGCACAGCTTCAGTAATTTGCTGTGTGTTTGGGCAGGGGTTTGTGTAATGCTGTGTAAAGAGGGGAAGGCCCTTTTTGGAATTATCCTGACCCTTTGGCATTCTTACTGTGTCTGGATTTTTGTGGGTTTTTTTTGTTGTTGATTTGTTTAAACCATCGTTATTGATAAAGAATCTGTATGCTTTACCTTTGGTTAAATTTGAGGAGCTGGCAGTGAAATTTTTGATGCCCAGCTTGGATAAAAATGAAGAGTGTTTCCCCAGTTTACACTATATAATGTTAGGCTTAAGAACCTTAAATGTAGTGAAAGGTACAGCATTCCTACTTGCAGTTTGCATTTGTGATTAAGGTTTCACCAAATCATTTATTATAATTTAGCTTACTCTTAATATTTTGTTCATAAATATTTGAGCAATCAGATGAAAATAAAATTTGCAGCATCATTTCCTTTCTCTACTAATAAGAAAAAGACTTCTTAACCACCCAAGTGAGTCAAGGGAAGTACTGAAATTTCTGTAGGTTTGAGTTAGAATAGTATGGGGCATATATTTATTAAGCAAAGCTTCCCTTTTAGTTACTAGTTTATTATGTATTTACAGGAGGAACATTTACCTTTCAGTCCATGTTTTAAATCTAATAACATGAAATCAAGTGTTTTGAAGTTTGAATTTTAAACAATTAAAAGTTGCTTTCCTCTGTGGCATATGTCTGCATATACTTAAATTTAGAAATTACCATGTTGAGCTTTTTCCCCCCCGACACATGCCCCCCCCCCTTTTTAGAGGAACCAGAATTTCCACATAATATACATATTGGAATACATAGTTTTTATTAAAAGTAAGGTGTGTCCAAGAGATAGTGTTTTTAAGTCATTCTCATAAGGTCACTAAATTTAAGAATCAATGTAAGCTAACTTTTGTAAGACTTAGGGAAAAAGTTTAAAATGTATTTATGTCAGGTTCTGAGGAAATTTAATGCACATTGACTTTTTAAACTATGGATTGAACTCCTCAGTTTAATACAATTTGTGTTTTTGTTAACTAGCAGCAGAATTTCAGCATTTGCTACTTACTGGTAGAGAAGAAAAATCCCACAGCCCTGCCAGTACAGGTTAGTTTAATCTGTAAGTACCTGATGTTCCTATTTTTTTTTTCAAACATATCCATATAACCCACACAAGGAAGAAAGCTGTGCAGTTACTTAAATGTGAGTATAACTAATAACAGATCCATTGGACACTTTTTAAACACTCAGTACTTGGGCCAAAGTAGCTAGGTTTGCTAACCTCAGTTGTGAGAAAGGTGTAATACCGCTCCTTTATTATCTGGTTGTGGTTGACCCTAAGTAGATATGTTGTACATAAAAGGAAAAGATAGTGACAGTTTTGATTGGCTCTACACACGTTGGTATATGATAACAGAGTGCAGGGCTTTAGGTCCAGGCTCTTACTTAAGCCTCTCACATGTGGTACTCATATTTTACCTTTTAACTTTTTACAGTATATATCAACCCAAGAAAATCAAGTTTCCTCACCTCTAACAGTGATAAATGGTGTGCAATCATAAACTAGAAAATGTTTTCATACTGGTTTTTTTTTTTTTTTGTTAAATGTTTTAGTAATTCTTGCTGTAAATAAGTACTAATTTTGTTCATCTTTTTTGTAAACTATAACCTATTTTGTTGGTGCACCACCACTGTGGGCTCATTTTACCTTGAATTAAGAATAACAAAACTGACTTTTTAATATTCAGATGAAAACTGACCACTCATCAGGAAACCTAGACAGATTCCTTGTGTATGCCTTTTGAGTGGCAGTGAGGTATACGGCTTGTAAAAGATCTGTTAAGGTTTTTATTACTGTCGTTGTTTCTACCAGAATTCATTGTTGTCTTCGGCCATCTTTGAGACCTTTCCTTTAATCTTTAAATATTATACTCTTAATGTTGATAAACATTTTAAATACCTAGAAAAAAAGAATAAAGCTTACAGTTTGGTTTGTATAAGCCTGAACCATCCTTCCATTCTGTAGCATTGCGTGCATGGCTTCCTTCTCCATACCCTAAGTGTAATGATGTCTAATTGAGACAGTCAGTACATAAAACTAGTTGATCTTGTATTCTGTTAAATGGGGATGGTGATTAGCCACTGAAAAACAGACCATCTTAATGTTATTTGATATGAAAGTCATGCACTTAGTTAATTAAAAATCTCGATATATCAACTGATAATAAAATTATTTTGTAAGATATCCACCTGTTTTTTAATATAAAATTGCCTAAGGGCTTAAGTTTCATTGCCTTTCACAGTTTAATCTGTATAAGAAATGGCGTAGATACAGTGGAAATGGTTTTCCTTAAAACCATCTCTATAAAGCTGCTTTTCTGGTGAGTATTGTTTTATAATTCTATGTCACAATTTTTCCTTTTAAGTTTAACTGAAACGGGATACTGATCGAAGAAGTGAGCAGTCTGAAATTTTACACTCTTTAGATAATACCTGAATTGGAAATGTATTTTAAAAGTTTATTTCACCTTCTGACATTTCCCTAATAACTCAGGATCACTTTTCTGACTTCCACTTAGACTGTAACATGCAATTTTTTTCTTTTGGTAAATTGGAAAAAATGTTCTTACTCCAAACTAGTGCTTTTTAAAAATGTTTTTAAGCTTAAGATTTTCTTTTTAGCTGACAACCAAAAGATTTGTCTCAATGCTTTTGGTTCCTAAACTGCACAGGTGTAAGATTTAAATATCAGAATTTGTCCCTTCTCCGTGGAGCTGTTGTTGCAGTGATTCATGAACAATTAAAGCTGAGGGTAGGCTTGAAGAAGGGCTTGCCTGAAATGCTCCTGCAGACTAGTGCCTATAGGATTCTCTCTGAATGAGGCTTGAAAATTTCAAGTGTATCTTTAAATCTTTCTAACCTTGCATGGAAAACTTGGGTTAAAAATACTGGTTTCTGGGACTGTGTATACTAATAGAAATTAGCCTCTGGGTAGATTTCTAATTATTTTATGCCCTGTTTAGTACTTTTCCTTCAGAGAGACACATGGATTTTTTTCTCTCTCTAGTCTTTAGCCACATCCTAGCTTTGTCAAAATATTAGCTAAGGATGTTTTCACATTGTATTTCTTGCTGTAATATTTGTAAACCAACAATGAACAGGAAGCTGCTCCTAATGCTTTTTTAGTATGGAAAATGATAGTCTTCTAAAATAAATCTGAAAATTGATGTTTTGAGTATGTGATAATGGTGATGTATTCTTCTAGATAAACACTAAACAAAGTATGGACCCTCAATTTATGTCTTTAAGATTTAAAGTGAAGTTAATTTCTAAGGAACTCTGTCCTTTCCTAGCAAGGATAAGCTGACATTGAAAATGTGGTAAGTATGTAACTCTAAATGCATGTAATAGTGGTGAGAGTAAGTAGTCAAATTTCCATAGTTTAACATTTAGACGTAAACAAGAATTCTTGAATTTCCTTTGCGACTTAATGTATGTGTGTCTAGCATTTTTACAGATTTGTGTGCACAATGATTAAATTGAAATGTACCTTAACTCCTTTGTCTGGTTTGTTTTCTTTTTATTTTGTATGGTTTTTTAAACACTAATTATATTTCAAGCTTTTTTCAGGAATAAGTGGCTGATAAAGAGCATTTCAAGAAGAATTATTTAAATGTCACTATTTTAAAATCCAGTGATGACTTTTCAGTTTATTTAAAGCCTTTTTTTCAGCTCCAGTTAAAACTGACAGTAGACAGCTGGTCAGAAATGACGGGGCGGTGGGGGAGCCAACCTTGTGCTCTTTCTGGAATATTGTAGGAATCATTATCTAATGGTAAAATGTTGGGAAGCTGATATTTGATTTTCATGGAAGCAGTGCTTTATAAATTAAGAGAAAAGGTGGGATGTTGTATTTAATAATAAGATAGTATATGGAACTTCCAAGTGAAAACATTTAATTGCTATACTGGGGAAGGTGATTTATTTCTGAGTAATATGTCCATTTCCTTCCTAGGAATATCTTTCCTAGGATAGCATTATTTTGTGAAACAGTTGAAGATTCCAAAAGGTTGTAGGAAAGAGGGGACCCTTTTCAGTTCAGTCTACAGTCTTCACTCTAGCATTGTACTGGCAGGGAGGGGCATGGAAAAGCAAGTTATACACGGGATAGAGGATGGTAAGGAGGGCCTGAGCAAGCAAGGGAGAATAAAGGATGAGTCCTTTTGTATGGTTAAGTGATCTAGCTAAACAGAAAAATGTGGCCAGTAGCATACATTTTCTTACAGGGCATCTGGGTGGCTCAGTTGATTAAGTGTTGGACTCTTGATTTGGGCTAAAGTTAAGATCTCAGGGTTGTGAGAACAATGTTGAGCTCCACCCTAGGCGTGGAGCTTGCTTGAGATTTACCTGCTTAAGATGACCCTTCCCCCCCCCCCCTTAAGTAAAATTTTCTTGCACGAGTATTAGTAATGTATTTTCTCACTGTGATGTATCACCTGGAAGCTAAGGCAAAAGAAAAATGAAGTGAATGACCACAATTAGAGTATTTAGTAATGTTGAATTTTAGCCTGTTCTTAGGGTTTGGGGGAAGAGATGTTATCTTAGTGAATAGCCATACACTAAGACTGAAACTCCAAAAGGCACTGAACTTTGTTTCTCTTTAAGGTAGTCTGGGGGGTGTTTGCTAGGCTTTAAGAAAGCTAAAACTACCATTTGAGAAATGTTTTATTTTTATAGCCGAAGCAGTTTTCATTTTGTGTTTTCATCTAAAAGTTGAAGGATTTTTGCTCCTGCATTATTAAAAGTAAGCTTCTTTGTCCCTTGATTATGGTTAACCATTAATATTTGAGCCCCTGTTATTTACAAAGATGAATAAAATCTTTCATTTATTATTTATGATACTTGTCTGAGCCCATTTTATTAAGTGTATCCACAACAATTTATATTGGGAATGATTAAAGTAATAAGCATCAGCTGTTCTGGGCAGTTTTTGGTGTGGAAAAGGCAGTTATTTTCATTAAAAATGGAAATGTCTTTCTGGAGAAAGACGTAAGTGAGGATGTTTAGACTGGATATATGGGGTCTGTGATCAAGTATTGAGGTTAAACAGGTAGAATGAATCAGATATAGCATAGTGGCTAATCATAAACTTAGATCCTGCCGTCAAATCCTTGTCCATTTATTTAGTAATTTTATGATCTTTAGATATTTCTCTAAAGCAATGTAATTATAAATTTTCTAGGCTTGTGAGAAAAAGTTTCTATATGTAAGTGTCACACCAGTGGAGATTACAGGGGTTTTAGCCAAACCAAACCAAAACTTAAAAGTACTTTCTGAGTCTAAGAAGGATGCTAACGTAAGGAAGTAAAAATGCTCCCAATGGAAGTTAAATTTGGAGAAAGGTATTTCCACCTGCACTGTGTCAGGGAAAAGGTGGCATTTGAACTAGGTCTTGAAGGATTGTTAGGATTTGGACAAATTGAAAATAATATTCAGAGAAAGACTGGAAAGTCGTTAACAGTGAATGAAAGTTGAAGAGAAGAGGATAGGGTAATTTGAGGCTAACATGTAATGGTTCTTTTTTTGTTTGTTTGTTTATTTGACAGAGAGAGATCACAAGTAGGCAGAGAGGCAGGCAGAGAGAGAAAGAGAGAAAGCAGACTCCCCGCCAAGCAGAGAGCCCGATGCGGGACTTGATCCCAGGACCCTGAGATCATGACCTGAACTGAAGGCAGAGGCTTAACCCACTGAGCCACCCAGGCGCCCAACATGTAATGGTTCTTGAATACCACATTTGGGATACACATTTTCTCTAGGAAGTGGAGTGATTTTCATTCTTAATATTAAAAAATAACAGTGACTCGGGATATTTGGCTGACACTGGAGGGTCTGTGACTCTTGATCTTGGGGTTGTGAGTTAAAAGGCCCCACCTTAGGTGTAGAGATTAAATAATTTACTAATACTGGCTAGAGCTGTGGTTTTGGACTTCACATCTCTTCAGAAGTGCCCCCAAGTGTCTGCTCCTGCATTACCCAACGCTGCCACCGTTTCCTCATTACTATTGTCCTGGTGATCTGGGGTAGTAGAATCTTTAGGAACTGTAATTGGTTCTGACTGCTACTGAGTTGGTCAAATTAAGAGAATTTCTCCAGGTGCTTATCTGGCTCAGACAGTTTAGCATGCAACTCTTGATCTCAGGGTCATGAGTTCAAACACCATGTTGGGTGTAGAGCTTACTTAAAAAACAAAAACAAAACACAAATTTCTGTTCACCAAGGCTAGCTTAAAATGTTTTTAGAAATCCTCTATACCACACACCTTTATTTTCCTTGGTCGCCTTCCTGTAAATACCTCAATTTTTCCCAATGGTAAAACATTGCTCCGTCCCTCAGTAACCTTTTTGTTACGCCCACATAAGTCCCATTGCATATAATTGAACTTCTCTAATTTCTGCATAGAACCTTCCTGAGACCTTGTTCTCCACAAAGGTACAGTTTCTAACAGTTGTCTGAAGTGAGTGTGATACTCATTCTTCCAGATTTTTTGTACCTGGAGTGTGAGAGAATCTGCGCTCGTTGCTCATTATCTAAAATGGAATGAACCATTTATAAATAGCTTTGTTCCATTTGTCCTCAAGACATCTTTGTCCCTCTGCCTTCGACCCACTGACATCTGAAGTTCCCCTTCAATGAAGTCTTCAGTTATATTACTTAAATGTAGTAGGTGCTCAGTAAATTTTTTGAGTAAATGGTTAATCTTTCTTTTTGAATATTGGTTGTATAGTGCTGCACTACTGGGGACAGTCACATAACCTTTGCAGTTTTATGTCTTAAGTGTATAATCACATTTTGGTGTTTACTGGGTTCATGATAATGCAAAGCACTTCTGTGTAAGGATATAGTCACCTTTCCCTCATCTGTTCAGATTTTTGTGTGCTCCCAAAAGCACCCTGTACCACTTAAACATGCGCTTGTCTGATGACTTTGCTCCCTAATTCGTGAAAATCGTAAAAGCTACGGCCCTTAACTTTTTAAATTTTTATTTGTTAAAAGATTTATTTGACAGAGACACAGCCATCTGACACAGTTGAGAGGGGGAACACAAGCAGGGGGAGTGGGAGAGGGAGAAGCAGGCTTCCCGCTGAGCAGGGAGCACCCTGCAGAGCTCAATCGCAGGACCCTGGGACCATGACCTGAGCCAAAGGCAGATGCTTAACCAACTGAGCCACACAGGTGCCCCAGCCCTTAACTTTTTAGATACCATATCTGTGAAATAACCCATAGAAACCCACGACTACACTTTGATTGCTTTGGACTAGGTACCTTTTTTTTTTTTTTCCTTTTAAGTGGCTAACCCCTTTTACTGTGTTCTGGAATACCACCTCCTTTATTTTTTTTAGATTTTATTATTTTAGAGCAGTTTTAGGCTTACACCAAAATTGAAACGAAGGCACAGGGATTTATCATATGTCCTCTGCTCCCACATATGCATAGCCTCTCCCATTATCACCACCATTGACCAGAATACTACAAGTTCTACTAAGGATGAACCTACACTGACATATCGGAATCATGCAAAATCCATACTTTACCTTTGGGTTTGCTCTTGGTGTAGTGCGTTCTGTGGGTCTGAATAATATAAGATGGCATACATCTGTCATTAATACAGCATGTCGTCTTCATCCTAAAAACCCTCTATGTTCTGCGTATTCATCTCCACTCCGATGCCAGGCAACCACGGATTTTTTTTTTCTGTCTTTTTTATTCCCACATTGAGGAACAGTTGCTGTATTAAATTCAGGTGTACAGCACAGTGACTTGACAATTGTAAACGTAAAATGCTCACCAAGGTAAGTGTTATCTGTTACCATATGCTTACTACAATTTTAGGGGCTATATTGCTTGTGCTGTACTTTTCACCACCATGGCTTGCTTATTTTATAACTGGAAGTTTGCGTCTTTTAAATCCCCTCACCTATTTTGTTCATCCCCCTCCCACTTCTCTGGCAACCTCCAGCTTGTACTCTTATACAAAGTCTGTTTCTGTTTTTGTTTTTTAGATTCCACATGTAAGTGAAATTGTATGGCGTTTGTCTTACCCTGTCTTATTTCACTTAGCATAATACCCTCCATGGTTCATCCACCATGTAAATGCCAAGATTTCATTATTTTTTATTATGACTGAGTAATATTGTATATTTGAACACTATCCATTCATCTGTTGATGAACACTTAGGTTGCTTCCATGTTTTGGCTACTGTAACTAATGCTACAGTAAACATAGTGGTACATAAAGCTTTTCATATTAGTGTTTTCATTTCCTCTGGGTAAGTACCTGGAAGTGGAATTACTGGACTGTATGGTATTTCTGTTAGGTTTGTTGTTGTTGTTGTTGTTGTTGTTGTTGTTGTTTTGAGAAACCTTCATACTCTTTTCCATAGTGGCTGTATCAACTTACATTTTTACCAGCAGTTTACAAGGGTTTCCTTTTCTCAAGCGCTCTCACCAGTGCTTATTTTGATCTTTTTTTTTTTTTTTCCTTTTTTAGATTTTAATTTGTCAGAGAGAGATGGCACAAGCAGGGGGAAAGGCAGACAGAGAAGCAGGCTCCCCACTGAGCAAGGAGCCCGATGTGGGACTTGCTCCCAGGACCCTGGGATTATGACCTGAGCTGAAGACAGCTGCCCAACCAACTGAGCCACCCAGGCGCCCCTATTTTGATCTTTATATTGTCTCTATTCTTCTTTTTCCACAGTGTCATAGAATTGGAATCATACAGTATAAAGCCTTTGCAGATTGGCATAAGCATTTAAATTTCCTCTATCTTTTCCTGACTTGTTAGCTCATTTCTTTCTATTTATTATTGTTTGAAAAAGATTTTATTGGGCAGAGTGCGTGTGCACAAGTGGGGCAGGGGGAGGGGCAGAGGGAGAAGCAGGCTGCCCCCTGACCAGGAAGCCTGACATGGGACTTGATCCCAGGACCCTGGCATCAGGACCTTGAGCCCAAGGTAGACGCTCAACCAACAAAGCCACTCAGGCATCCCTAGCTCATTTCTTTTTAGTGCTGAATGATACTCTGCTGGATGTACCACAGTTTCTCTATCACCTGCTGAAGGACATCTTGGTTGCTTCCAGGTTTTGGCAATTATGAGTAAAGCTGCGATAAACGTCCATGTGCAGGTCCTTATGTGGGCATAAATATTCAGCTTCTTTGTGTAAATGCCAAGGAGCACAATCTAATTGCTGCATTGTATAGTAAAGATATACTCAGTTTTGTAAGAAACTGCCAAACCATCTTCCACAGTGGTTTTATCGTTTTTCATTCCCACTGACAATATGTGAGAGTTTCTAATGCTCCACTCCTTGCCTGCATCTGGTGGGGTCAGTGTTCCAGATTTTGGCCGTTCTAATAGGTACACAGTGGTGTCTCATTTTAATCTGCATTTCCCTGATAACAAAATGTGGCGCATCTTCTCCTATGCTTATATCTCACTTGGTAAGCTGTGTTCAGGTCTTTGGTCCGTTTTTAAATTGGGTTTCTTGCTGTTGAGCTTTAAGAGTTTCTTTGTGTATTTTTGATATACACGGTCCTGTATAAGGTGTAGGTCAACTATTTTCTTCCAGTTTGTGGCTTATCTTTTGATTTCCTTGATAGTTTTTTTACGGAGTGACTCTTACCTTAGTAGTCTCTAGATTATTCCTTTTGGAGTTTCTTCAACTTCTTTTCCTGTTTCTCTTTATTTTAATGATTCCTCTTTTCCCTCAGGATAAAACATGAATGTTTGGAAGTGACATTAGGGGTAAGAATAATGAATGACACTCATGTTTTACTTCTCTCTTTGGCTTAGGAGACCTTTCATAATCTGACTCCTGCTTGTCTTCCCGATGTCATTGACTTCCATTTCCCTGTGGTCCTCAGCTCAAGCTTTTTTCTGTCCATATTTCCGTATCTCCTCCCGTTAGCTCTTTGGTTTGGTAACTTCTGCTTCCTCACTTACCAAATTTTAATTTAGAGGTTATTTCCTGTTACAAATCCCTGAGTCTTCATCAGACTTTCTTAGGTGCTTTCGTTGTTCCAGCTCTTTAACCTTTAATGTTGTGTGTCTACGCTGGACTACAACCTCCTTAAAGGCAGGAGTAGGTCTTGTTCATTGCCTTTCTCAAACCTAGCATGCTGCAGCCTGGAACTTCGTTAAAGACAGGTACTTAATAATTGCTGAATCCAACTAACTTGCAGGAGTTGGTTAATTGATTTCATCGAAACAGAGGTCCAGATAAGCACATGCCTTTATTTGAACATTGTGCAATTTAGATGACTCAGTCATGCTGTTCTTTTAAGGAGGATCTTTAGAAGTTACTTATTGATTGGCTAAATAATAACCCTTTTAACTGCAAAGTTCTCTTGGATATAGTTCTGAAAAACGATTTGTGTTCTTGCAGGAAGATTGGAAGGAGATATATATATACATATCTATGTTTTGAGATACCATTTTTTCTGTATGATGTCTGCCAGAACAAAAATTCCCATATCGTACATGGTGAAAGATAAGCGCTAGGTTAAAATAGAGGTAGGCTAGGCTAGGGATTGCAAGCTTAAGATACCAACAAGAGGGGCGCCTGGGTGGCTCAGTCGGTTTGGTTAAGCCTCTGCCTTCAGCTCAGGTTGTGGTTCTCAGGGTCCTGGAATCGAGTCCCCACATGGGGCGCCTTGCTCAGCGGGGAGCCCGCTTCTCTCTCTCTCCCCCTAGCTTGTGTGTGCTCGCTCTCTCTCCCATCTGTCTCTTTCTCCCTGACAAATCTTAAAAAAAAAAAAAAAAAGCTGCAGGAACCAGATAGGTAATAGATACGAATCAAGCCAATTGGAGAGTTCTAAACAAGGTTTATACCATGTGTAATGTTTAGTCAGGGTTGCCAAATCTCATTTTTCTAAGGAATTTAGAAACCTTTTCAAATTTGGCAAAAAGATAGCTTTGTTTAAAAATTAAAATGAAACGGGGTGCCTGGGTGGCTCAGTGGGTTAAAGCTTCTGCCTTCGGCTCAGGTCATGATCCCAGGGTCCTGGGATCGAGTCCTGCATCGGGCTCTCTGCTCAGCAGGGAGCCTGCTTCCTCCTCTCTCTCTGTCTGCCTGCCTCTCTGCCTGCTTGTGATCTGTCAAATAAATAAATAAATCTTTAAAAAAAAATAAAATGAAACATAACTTGCAGGCCAGTTCTGTGGGCTACCAGTGTTGGACTTCTTGGCAAGAAGCTGATGTTTGTGGGAGTTTAGCAGCTATCAATAGCAGGAAACCCTGTCCCAGAGAGAATGATTTGATAATGGACAAGGGCCAAATGATCTGTCAGCATGATAGAGCATGATGTTGGGGGGATCGAGACTGGTGCAGCTGAGCCAGTAATTGGCCAGTGTGGTCCAGCTACAGGTTGTAAGTGGGAATAAATACAGGTGTTTAGTGTTTAGCATCATTTCAGTTCCTAGGAGGATTTGGGGGGCAATGCAGTACATGAAGAGTATTGAGATCACAAAAGCAAAACTTGAGAACAATCAATGAATGTGTTTGGGTGGGAGAGAGCTTATCTTGGAAATAGTCATAGTAGGTGACTGAGTTTATTACTTTGGTATGTCAAAGCGGTCGTTCTACCTGTGGTTCACAATGCCTTTGCACATGGCACTAAAGGTTTGTTGTATTGAGTTGGTTTACCTGTATAATGCCATCGCCAAATCAAAAAAAGTTCTGATAACAGGGTGTTGACAAAGGATATCTTGATCCTCTTTCTCAATCAGCAAATAATGGTGAGACAAATTATTTAACTCTAGAAGTTCATAGTTACAAAGTGCACATAATCTTTTACCTGGTCCCTGGAAATTTGTAAAGTTCCTACTGGTTTGTTGTTGTTGTTGTTGTTGTTGTTGTTTTTTAATGAATTTTTATGGGATGCCTGGGTGACTCAGTCATTAAGCATCTGCCTTCAGTTCAGGTCATGATCCCAGGGTACTAGGATCAAGCCCTGCATCGGGCTCCCTGCTCAGCGGGAAGCCGGCTTCTCCCTCTCCAACTCCCCCTGCTTGTGTTCCCCCTCTTGCTGTCTCTTTCTCTCCCGGTCAAATAAATAAATAAAATCTTTTTAAATTTTTCAAAAATAAATTTCTGTTTGCTGTATTGCATCACTTTTATTTTTTTAAGATTTTATTTAGTTGGCAGAGAGAGCACAAGTAGGCCAAGCAGCAGGCAGAGGGAGAGGGAGAAGCAGACTCCCTACTAAGCAGGGAGCCCGATGCTGGCCTCCATCCCAGGACCCTGGGATCATGACCTGAGCTGAAGGTAGATGCTTAAACAACTTGCCACCCAGGCACCCCTGCATATCACTTTTATTTTTTTTTTTTAAGATTTTATTTATTTGACAGATCACAAGTAGGCAGAGGCAGGCAGAAAGAGGGGGGAAAGCAGGCTCCCTGCTGAGCAGAGAGCCCAATGCTGGGCTCGATCCCAGGATCCTGAGATCATGACCTGAGCCAGAGGTAGATGCTTAACAACTGAGCCACCCAGGCGCCCCTGCATATCACTTTTAAAAATCAAATGTGGATCAAATAAAAAGCAATAGTTCCCTGCCCCACCTTGGTCACAGTCCTAAGGAAGAATTTTTTTTCTTTTTTTAAGATTATTTATTTGACAGAGACAGGGAGCACGAACACAGGGAGTGGGAGAGGGAGAAGCAGGCTTCCCGTTCAGCAGGAAGCCCAGTGGTGGGGCTTCATTCCAGGACCCTGGGATCGGGACCTGAGCCAAAGGCAGACGCTTAATGACTGAGTCACCCAGGCACCCACCAAGGAAGAATTACTATTTTTAAAATACTTTATTTATTAGACCAAGATTACAAGTAGGCAGAGAGGCGGGCATAGAGAGAGGGGGATGCAGGCTCCCTGCTGAGCAGAGAGCCCGATATGGGGTTCTATCCCAGGACCCTGAGATCATGACCTGAGCTGAAAGAAGAGGCTTAACCAACTGAGCCACCCAGGTGCCCAAAGGAAGAATTATTTTTAACAATATTTCTTTTGGCTTCACCTTAGTGTATTTGAATAATATCCTTACATTATTGACTTGTTAACATCTGTTGATTTCACTATCTTAGGTAAGGATTTAGCTCATTTGTTCTGTCTCTACCACAGTTTCCTCTTTATGTATGTAATTGTATCACATTTTTTTGTTCTGCTGTTACCTCTATAACTTACATCTGTTATTCCTGTTCCATCAGTTGAAGACAGTATCTCACCAACCCCTCACCAAAGGTATCATCATCCTTTACTCTTCTGTTCTTTTTCTACCTTTCACATTGTTGCAGTGTCATGGTTGGGACATTTTGCATTTTGTTCTGTAAACAAGGTGTTTTGTCTATAGTTTGATTTTTAAATTTGAAATTGATGAAGATTTCTTGATGGTAAATAATACTTAAAAGGCCAGGAAATGTAATGTGATTCCATTTCTTTTCCAGCAAAGCCTTTAAGGAAAAAAAAAAAAGATTAATTTTAGAGAGAGCACACATGGGTGTGGGAGGGAGGGCAGAGGGAGAGAGAATATCAAGCAGCCTCCCCACTGAGCACAGAGTCCAGTGAGGGGTTAAACTCAAGACCCCGAGGTCATGACCTGAGCCAAAATCAAGAGTAAGATGCTTAACTTACTGAGCCACCCAGGCGCCCCTCTGCCTACTTTTATTACATCCTTTAGTTCTCAGTTTTTCAAAGACCGTGTCAATCTATGGAATCTTTTTTTTTTAAATTTTGTGTACTTTTTATAAGAAAGATCCATTATGTATTGTTATAGAAATTTCTTTGCAAATTCCAGATGCTTTCTGAGAGGTGTCTCCATATTCAGTACTGAGAGTTATGTTCTCCGCCTCCTCTCAAGTGACACATGCTATAAAGCCATGTTAACCTTGTTTGGCAGTTGAGAATACTGGGGTTAGCCTATAGCAGCAAGATTAAGTCAGGAAGAAGCAATTTACAATGCATATATATACAGAATATTTAAAGCTTTTAGTTGATGAGAAAAATATCCAGTGGAAAAATGGGCAAAAAGTATTGACTGGAACAAAAGGCTAGAATGACCAATATATATGAAAAGTCGACTCCCTAGTCAGGAAAATGCAAGTTAAGACAGTGAAATACCATTTCAAAAGCCTGTCAGTTGGTAAAAATTTCATGATAGGGGTGCCTGGGTGGCTCAGAGGGTTAAGCCTCTGCCTTCGGCTCAGGTCATGATCCCAGGGTTCTGGGATCGAGCCCCGCATCGGGCTCTCTGCTCAGCGGGGAGTCTACTTTACCCTCTCCCTCTGCCTGCTTCTCTGCCTACTTGAGATCTCTCTCTCTCTGTGTCAAATAAAAAAATGAAATTTAAAAAAAAAATTTCATGATGTTGGCAAAGATACAAAACAAAATACACTATTATGTACTGCCAATGGGAATATGTTTCTGTTAGGGTACACATTCTGGCTGTTGTAACAGGAACCCAGCTATAATAAGGTTTAATAAAGTGGAATTTTTCTCTCCTGTAATAGTCCAAGCATGGGGCTGATACAGTGTTTGTGACAGGTCTGTCAACTTCAATAGGCACGTTCATTCTCTGGTTCAGGATGGCTACTCCAGCTACTGTAGTTATGGTATCTGCGTACCAACCAACAAGAATGGGAGGGTCCGTATCATCTATTTAAGGTATAATCTAGAAATGGCCTAGTTACTTCTTGTCATGTACCGTTGGCCAGAACTCAAGTACATGGCCTGTGCAGATAGTTATAAGGAACAATGAGAAATGGTGTATATTCTAGTTGGCTACACATCCGTCTAAAATTGGGAGGACCTGTTAATAAATGAAGAGGAAAATTAATATTTTGGACCTCTCAGCAGCTGTTGCCACATGCAGTAAACTAGTTCAGTCATTTTGGAGAACAATTTGGCAAAATTCAGTGAAGTTGGAGATGTGCATATTCCTAGGCCTTCTGTATAAGGAGATGCACAAAACTTTATTATGGTATTATTTACAATTGAAAAGTTGGAAATAACCAAAATGTTCATCAAATGGACAATAGATCCATCAAATGGGTATCCATCAAATGGATAATTTAAGTATATCTAGAAAAATGCAGAAAAATATAGCTGTTAAATATATGCAGAAAAATATAGCCGTTAAAATGAGGCAGGCATTGGATGTATCGCTATGGTAAACGTCAAATAATATTGTGCTATAAAAGGTTAGGTAAAGGTGTGTACAATATTATGACATTTCAGTGTTGGAAAACATGGAGCACGATAGTATTTATGCATACGTACATGTGTAGCAAAAGTCTGAAGACTCGCATGGGAATGATAAATACCAAATTAATGGTAGAAATTCTCTTGTGGGGTAGGGTGGATAAACGAAGTGCTTCAAATAACAGCAAGGTGCTAAAGCTGGGGATGGGAGTGTAGATACACTAAATATTTTTGTAACATTTTATTATTAAGAAAATAACACATGCTGTGGAACATAGAGTCCAGTCGAAGAAACAGAACTCAGTGGCCCTTTGAGCATTCAGTCTAAGCTCATTTTACGGAGATGCAGAGAGATGAACTGCTGGGAACAGATGTAGGATAGGGCGAATTAGAACCTGTAACCCAGTTTAGCAGCAAAGGTTTAGTTCTTTAAATTGTAACATTGTATTTTACAATGTTATTTGTAAAATGACATTCTTATTAAAGAAACAATACTTTTTTTTTTAAGATTTTATTTATTTATTTGACAGATCACAAGTAGGCAGAGAGGCAGGCAGAGAGTGGGGGAAGCAGACTCCCTGCTGAGCAGAGAGCCTGATGCAGGGCTTTATCCCAGGACCCTGGGATCATGACCTGAGACGAAGGCAGAGGCTTAACCCACTGAGCCACCCAGGCGCCCTGAAACAATACTGTTTCTTTAATAACACAGGGCACCTGGCTGGCTCAGTTGGCAGAGCATGTGATTCTTTTTTTTTTTTTTTTAAAGATTTTATTTATTTATTTGACAGACAGCACAAGTAAACAGGCAGGCAGAGAGAGAGGAGGAAGCAGGGTCCCTGCTGAGCAGAGAGCCCGATGTGGGGCTCAATCCCAGGACCCTGGGATCATGACCTGAGCTGAAGGCAGAGGCTTTAACCCACTGAGCCACCCAGGCGCCCAGAGCATGGGATTCTTGATCTTGGGGTCCTTAATTCAAGCCCCACATTGTGTGAAGAGCTTACTTTAAAAAAAAATATATCTATATCTATATATAGATATAGATATAGATATAGATATATATAACCTGTTTTCTCCTGACTCGTAAACATAGGTATATATGTTTCTCACTTTTTAAAAAGCAGATTTTATTTATTTGAGAGAGTGTAAGCAGAGGGAGAAGCAGGCTTCCCACTGAGCGGGGATCCCAACACCGGGCTCTACACCAGGATCTCAGGATCATGACCTGAGCCAAAGGCAGACACTTAACCAACTGAGCCACCCAGGCACTCCTGTTTCTCACTTCTTGGACTTGTTTGCTTGAAATTCATTTTAGAAATGAAGGTAGGTGGGGTCATATGGTAATATGACATTTCATCTTTATACTGGGAAATTGAGATGTAAATTTCTAAAATATTTAATCATCAGAGCCATAATCTCCATTTTATCTTAAAAGTGTTCCTTAAATTTTTGTGCATTAGAGTTTTATCAAGAATTCCCAGGGCGCCTGGGTGGCTCAGTGGGTTAAAGCCTCTGCCTTCAGCTCAGGTCATGATCCCAGCGTCCTGGGATCCAGCCCTGCATTGGGTCTCTGCTTAGCAGGGAGCCTGCTCCCCCCCACCTTTTCTCTGCATGCCTCTCCACCTACTTGTGATCTCTGTCTGTCAAATAATCTTTAAAAAAAACTTTAGTCTTTTTTCTTTTTTAAGATTATTTATTTATTTATTTATTTGACGGATAGGGATCACAAGTAGGCAGAAGTAGGCAGAGAGTCAGAGAGAGAGGAGGAAGCAGGCTCCCTGCTGAGCAGAGAGCCCGATGCGGGACTCGATCCCAGGACCCTGGGATCATGACCTGGGCCGAAGGCAGAGGCTTAACCCACTGAGCCACCCAGGCGCCCTAAAAAAAAACTTTAAAAAAATATTTTAAAAATCTTAAAAAAAAAAATTCCCTACTTTCCTGAAAATGAACTCTTACTTTTTCAATATATTATACTTTATTTACATCCCTTCAATTCTTTCACTAATAAGCTGTGCCATGTGCAACCACATGGCATCTAGTAATTTCCTTTCTTTTCTCCAACTCAATTAGTGCTGTACTTTTTACACGTTTTCTTGAAATTAAGATCTGCAAAGAGTACCAGGTACTATGTTTTAAATCGACATGACCCGGGGCGCCTGGGTGGCTCAGTGGGTTAATAAATCGACATGACCCTAAGCAATACATTTTGCTTAATTTTATTGGGGACAGAGTATAAATCTACCTGTGAAAGAAAAAAGGTGATGCCTCTAACTTAAGAAATTAATTACTTGATTACTTTGTATTGAAAAATGTGTTCCTGTAAGTTTGTTTCAGTTCACTCCTCTCCAAGATGTTTTTCTAATCTTGGACTCTCCAGGGCCGAGGTAGGTGCTCTCTTTGTAATCTCCTAGAACTTGGGATAAAATGGAATTTACTTCATAAGATTATTGGGAAGATCAAATGAGGTACTTCTGTGAAGTGTTTACAACAGTTCCTAGCTTAATAAAAATAGCTGTTTTTCTTAATAGTGCTTCAAATATGTATCACCTATCATCCGCTGAGCAGTATATATTAATTGAAGACCTACTATGCCAGATATAGTTGTGAATAAAATATGGTTGGCTTTAAGACAGAACCCTAATGTAACATTTACAACTTATTAATTTTAGAACTAATATATTCTTTTAAAAAGAATTTATTGTTTCTAACCAAAATTCCTAATGGTGCAGTATTTATATTTGAAAAAATAGATATCAACTCCAATGGGAGGTCCCGTTTTTTCTTTTACTTTTTTTTTAACATTATATTTGATACATACAAAAGAATACATGAATGTGTTTGTTGTACTTTTGCTTTCTTTAAGTTGACGTATACTTGCTTTTACTTTGCTTTTAGAGTTTTATTATACATCCACTTACATCTAAACAGCATATCGTATGGTTCTGTTTCTCTCTAAGGTTTGTAAGATTGGAATCATGGGATGATAAGTCATACTAAGGTTCATCTGTATTGTTTTGTGTGGCTGCAGTGGATTCATTTCCACTGTTGCATAGTATTCCATTGTGTGACATCCAGAATTTATTTATTTATTAACATATAATGTATTTATTTAGATAAATTAATTTAGACAAATTAAATTTAGAATTTATTTATTGATTTTCCTTCTGATGGACATTTGGGACTCCAGTCTTTTGCCTTTACAAACAGTTGCTGTAAGCATTGTAACCTATGCCTCCTGGTGCACGTACGAAAGTTTCTCTAGGAGTGAGTGGAATTGATGGGTAATAGGGTACATAAATGATAAACTTGATAAAAGGATGTCAGATTGTTTCCCAAAGTAGTCGAATCAGTTTATACCCCACCAGCAAAGTGTAAGGTTTCCCAAGGATCAATATCCTCTTCAACATTTAGCATTCTCACATTTTTGTTTATTTATTTTTAATTTTTTCCCCTCCCTCCCCACTCTCTGGTTCTCACATTTAAAATTTTTTTTGCCATTTAAGTGTGCATAAAATACCTTTGGTTTCATCTTTCACTTTTTTCAACCAACTTAGTCTCTTTGCTTTTTTCTCAAACGAAAATAGGTTTTTTCTTTGTTTGATTATAAAATTGTCTTATGCATATTAACTTTTTAATGACTATCATGTGCCAAGATGTGCTTCACGGTCCTAAGAGAGAGATAAAGACAGCAGGGAAAGAAAACAGGCAAGCCTCTCCCCTCATGGAGTTTTCATGCTAGTGTGGGAGGTTAGCAAGATAAAAAAGATAATTTTGAATTTTGATCCTGTTAAAGTGCTGTGAAGGCACTTCACAGGGCAATAAGGTATTAAGACAGGATAAAATAATAGTGGTTGGTGGGGAGGGCACTGCTCTAGGCTGGACAATCAGGGAAGGTCTTTCTGAGGAAGTCTATTAATTATACATAAGCTGTATCTAAGTAGTGAGAAGGAGATACCCAAGCAGAGGAGGAGTTAGCCATGTGACGATAGGCTAAGAGTGTTGTAGACAGTGGGAGCAGTAAGTCCTAAGGCCACGAGATGAGGAACCAACTCTGGCAAAGCTTAAAGAAGAAAAAGGAATTTATCCTCAATCCACTCATCCAGACAGAGCATGTTAACATTTTGATGAATGTTCTTCCAGATATTTCTCTATGTGTTACAGTATTTCTCTCTGGCTTCTGGTATATTAAGTGGTAGAGTCTCTGCTATTATGAGCGGTTACTTTTTTTTGTATGTTTAAGTAGTGTTCATATATATCAATTTCATCAAGAATGAAATTGATTCACTCTATTAAATGTGAGGAAATTATCATACTTTTATTTCTTCCCATCCTCCTACCTAACCTGGTGTGTGTGTGTGTGTGTGTGTGTGTGTGTGTGTGTGTGTGTGTGTGTGTTGACATGTTAGTTAATATTATTGTGGGCTTATTCATGAATTGTGGCATATTTAAATCGAGCTTTGTAGCCATAATTACTATACTTACTTAGCTTTAAAAGTTTAAAGATTAACTCTTAGTCCTTTAATATGAGAAGTTTCTTGGGACATCTGGCTGGCTCAGTTGGTGGACCACATGACTTAACCTCAGGATCATGAGTTCAAGCCCCATGTTGGGCATGGAGCCTACTTAAAAAGTCACATAACTTACATTTCCTTTTGTAGGCTAACTCTTCACTCCATTCTTTGCCCTGTAAGTGAGCCAGGGAGCCAGGACATCATGCCCAAGACACAGGGGTTGACTAAGATGTTAACTTCAGCATTTGCTTCCTTTTAATTTGCTACTTAGCCTTTTATTCCCAGGTCACATGTCCTAGGTCATTGAAAGTCTGACTTTTTCCTATTTCTGATTCTAAAATTTATGTGGAAATGCAAAAAACTTAGAAGAGGAAAAAAAACACTTTGGAAAAAAGAATATAAAGTTGAGGGAATTGTAAAAAAAAAAATCACAAATTCCAAATAAAAAATGTGTTTTCTTTTTTCATTAGTTGGTTGGCTGGATGATAAATTCAGGTACATTTTTGAAGAAGGTATATATAGTTGGTATATTTTTTGACTTTCCATATTTGAGAACAGTTTTTTATTGCCTTCAAACATGATCAACAGTTAGGCTGGATAAAGATTTTCCATCAATACTCTAAAGGTTTTGTACATACTGGTGTCTCATATTGCCAAGAAGACCAAAGCTCCTCACCCCCTTTGTAGATAAACTAATTTTTGTCTGTACTTTAATATGATTTTTTAGAATGAGGTAAAATTGGTATATAACATTGTATAAGTCTAGGGTATAAGACTCTCTTAAGATTTTTTTTTTTTTTAAGATTTATTTATTTTGGAGAGAGCATGTACAAGCGGAGGGGAGGGACAGGAAGAGAGGGAGAATGAATCTGAGGCAGACTCTGCAGTGAGCATGGAGCCGGATGCAGGACTCAATCCCACAACCCTGACATCATTACCTGAGCAGAAACCAAGAGTTGGACGCTTAACTGATTGAGCCACCTAGGTCTCCCCACCCTTTTTTAAAGATTTTATCTTATTTTTTAATGCAGTCTCTACTCCCAAAGTGAGGCTTGAACTCAAGACTCTTAGAGTAAGGGTTGCATGCTCTACTGATGGAGCCAGTCAGGAGCCCCATATATGACTTATTTTTAATCCTTGAAGTTCACTACCTTAACCAGGAACTACATACTTCTTGTAAGATTTTTTTTTTTCCCTTGGTGTAAGTTGAACCTGTGACTTATTTCAGCAGCACGAAATTAAGTTAGAACTCCCAGGGTTCCTGTGCAATCTTTGGAGCATTTTTAAGCTATATTGAAGTGGTAGGTACTGGTCCTAAGGCTCGGGTAGGGATATGACAAATCTCTGCAATTAGTAGGGTCTTCCTGGCTTCCTGGAAGGCTATTTTGAGAAGTATTTTGAGGCAGACTAGGCTTATTGGGGAAGAGTACTGTGATTGATTAGTGATGTCTGCCTCGGGTGAGGGAGAATATAGTGGCATCTGTTAGGCCAGGACGCTGCCATCCCTGCCATCCCTAAGAGCTATCTTGGATTGTGCTCATGAGAAGATAGGGACACGGCTGGAGGTCAGTGAGGGCTCTTTAAATCCAGTGATGCCCACCAAAAGCACTGGAGACCCAAGTCTGCTAAGACCACAGATCCAGAGAACTGGTTCTGCTTTTTCTGTGTTACTAGTTCAGAAGCCCTAGAAAACCCCGTGACCTACGGCATAATGTCCAAATGCTTCTTTAGCCTTTTATGACTTTCCTGTCCTCTTTGATATATCCTATGGTGTAGTTACCCCAAACTAATCACTATTCCCTATACATTTCTATAGTTTCTTCTTAGCATTTGTCTACTTTACCATGGTATATGGAATGTTCTTAAATAATTAAGATGTCAAATTTTGAAGAAATCTTGGGTATCCTGTCAGTGGCTCTTAATCCTGGGTATACACCAGAGTCACTGGGAAAACTTTATTTTATTTTATTTTTTCTTAAGACTTTATTTGACAGAGAAAGAGAACACAGGTTGGCAGAGAGGCAGGCAGAGAGACGAGTGGGGAAGCAGGCTCCCTGCTGAGCAGAGAGCCCAATGCGGGTCTCGATCCCAGGACTCTGGTATCATGACCTGAGCCGAAAGCAGAGGCTTTAACCCACTGAGCCACCCAGGCGCCCCGGAAAACTTTTTTTAAAAGGATTTTACTTATTCATTTGACAGAGAAACACAGCACAAGCAGGGGGAGCAAGAGAGGGAAAAGGGCTCTGCCCTGAGCAGGGAGCCTGATTCGGGGCTCCATGCTAGGACCCTGGGATCAGGACCCAAGCTGAAGCAGACACTTAACCCAACTGAGCCACCGATGCGCCCCTCACTGGGAAAACTTAAAAATATGTATTTTCAGGTCTCATCCCCAGAGGTTTTACTTTAAGAGGTCTGGGGAACAGATTTGGTATTTGCATTTTTATTTTGCAAATTTTATTTCTGTATATTATCCTTTACTTTGAGTGCTCATATGTATATCTGTAAGAGTGCACATAATTTTATAATTTGCAGTTTGTTGCATTTTTCTATGTTGCTGCAGTCTCCACAATTACTGTCAGGAAAAGCTGAAGAATAATTTGAGTTATTTACTTATTTCTTATTTATTGATAACTTAAGTTCCCTAGATTTTACTTTTATAAATGCTATGAATATCTTCCTGCATCTAACATATGATTTTTAAATGACCCAAACTGGACATTTGATATAAGAATAAGCTAAAGCCTAGAGAGGTAAGTGGTTTGCTTCTTGTCACACAGCTAAGAAAGGGAGGAGTGAAGGTCAAACCTGATCTTCTGACTCTGGGAGCAGTGTGCCTTGTACAGGACACATTTCTTTTTTAAATTTTTATTTTTTTTAAAGATTTTATTTATTTATTTGACAGAGATCACAAGTAGGCAGAGAAGCAGGCAGAGAGAGAGGAGGAAGCAGGCTCCCTGCTGAGCAGAGAGCCCAACGCGGGGCTCAATCCCAGGACCCTGGGACCATGACCTGAGCGGAAGGCAGAGGCTTAACCCACTGAGCCACCCAGGCGCCCCAGGACGCATTTCTTATACCTTGTCCTTCTGTCCTTTCTCTGTACAACCAGATCCTGGTCATCCCACAAAAGTTTGTATGAATATCTTCCTCCACCTTTCTTCACTCATCTGCTTGGAAGAAATTAGTCATCTTGAGTGTCCTTCCTTAATTATCTACAGCCCTTTTTTCCTTTTTCACTTTTGACCTTCTATGATAATGATACTTCTATGTCATAGTGCTGTTGCTAGAGGCAGTGCTTAGGATTTGGGGCCCCAGAACAGTTCGGAGTTCTAATTGCAGCACCACCTCCTAGCTATGTGAACTTGGGCAAGCGACTGACCCCTAAACCTAACTTTCCTCATCCTGAAAACGGGATTTAGTGAGACAGCAAGTGTAAAACAGCACAGTATCTGGCAAACAGCGTGCAATTTATTTTAATTTTTTGTTGATGTTTTCATTAATATAATTTATGACAAAATATATATTTATATCCGTATACATATATAAAATTCATGGCAAGCTTCTTGAGAGCCGAATCTAGTGCTTGATACAGTGTGTAGGTACATAGTGTGAGCTCAATAAATATTTGATAAGTGAAGACTAAAAGTAATACTTAAGGTATGTAACCTCAAACACTTAAAATAATGATTGTAAGTATTTAATATAACATTGCTGGTACCTTTCTAAGCAAAAGCTAACCTCACTTTGCTGGCAACCATCCTAATTAGCTAGTACCTTGTACCTTGTCCATAGTGCTTGACCTCTCAAAACCTAGCACCTTGGGGTTATGTATATTCTGATTCGGCATTTCTGATCCAGACGCAACCTTTGTGAAGCCAACTCATAAAAAAAAAAAAATTTTTTTTTGGAGTTGCAAGAAACTTTTATTTAGAAGTTGAGACTGTTATACATGGATTTGTTTCTATAATTTAGTGACCAATCACTTAGTTTTTTTGTATTTTGTTTTTTTTTTTTCCAAGCCCTGAGTTTTACTTGACCAAGAAATTTGGATCTGAAATAGATGTTTTTCGCTGTTTTTTTTTTTTTTTTTTAAAGTTAACGTTGGGCATGTTGTTTAAAAGTTTTAATATTGGGTTGCCTCAGTGGCTCAGTTAAGCGTCTGCCTTCAGCTCAGGTCATGATCCCAGGGTCCTAGGATCAAGCCTCTCATTGGGCTCCCTGCCCAGTGGAGAACCTGCTTCTCCCTCTTTCTTCTGCTTGCTGCTCTCCCTGCTTGTGCACACACGCTCTCTCTCTTTCTCTCTCTCTCTCTCAAATAAAATCTTTAAAAAAAAGTATTAATATTTTAAGGAAATTGACAGGAGAAAAAGGACTGAACTTGTCTTTAAAACACCTTGAATTTATATTTGTATCTCTGTATATACAAATTGCTTCTTTCTTGGGAAGCTCGGCAGGTTTCTGTAATTTGCTATTTGTGAATTAATGTCCGCTTCTAATACTAAACAATAGAACTAGAGCATAGCACTAAGATATCTAAGGCTTAATTTCTTGGATCTTCATCCATGTTGGTGATAGAGTCTGTCTTACCCCCTGAATGCTTGGACTTACGGGTATGGCTTTCTGTCTAACCTGGGTCCCTGATCTCCACTGCTGGGAGACTGCCCCTTTTTCTTAACCACAGACCCAGCTAAAACCTCAGGCTCCAGACCAATGTCTTCCCAGCCTTCAGCTGTTGAACTCATTCTGACTTTGGATAGTTTTAGTATCTGAGCCCCTGTCCTGTGTCCACCTTCTCTGCGATAGCCCAGCTCTCAGAACTGACCCTCTTTTATGGCCTAATTGATGGGAAGTTTGTTCTGCTTCATTCTCACCACTGCAGTCTCTGACCCCTCAGCCAGTTGATATGGAATTCCCCATCTGCTGTCACATCTCTCTTATGATGCTTAACAAACTGCTAACCTGGCTCAGTTTCCATGTATGACAGTAGAGCAGACCAAAGAGCCATAGGCGGAAGTAAACTAGAGTTGGTATTTATGCCCCTACCCCCTGCCACCGCACTGCTGCCGCTTCATCCATGATGGGCTCCCTCTCCCCAGTGCTGCATCACTGATCTTTTCTTACAAGCTAATTAGGTGGGCCTGGACATTTGTTTCCCTTCTTCCCTTCTGGTTCCTGTGAATCCATAGAACATTTTAAGATGCTGGCAAATAAGTGATTGGAACGTGAAGCCTTTCCCAGCCCCCCCCAGAAATCAGAATTTCTGATTACAAGATTCCTTGTTTTTTAAAAATGTGAAAATAAAGTGTGATTTGTGATTGAGGTATTAAAGTGAGTTCATGCTTCAACACAGTTCCTCTGCCTCAAACACCCAGCAGTAAGAGAAAGTGGCTTTTTTAAAAAAACAGGTAAAATTGTGTGACAAAAATGTAAGAGAAGGCCTAGTGGTGAGTGGACCTCACTGTGGGACTCAGGCTCTGGGTCTAAAACCAGGGTGGGCAGGAATATTACCCCTGTTGGTAAAACCAGACTTGGCTGAGAGCTCCGTGATTGAGGCCAGTGAGCTGGAAGAGGGAAGTGAAGCCGTGGCCTGGAATGTCAGCTTGTGAAAGCAGACTGATAAAATGGTTGACTTTATGCCTGGCTCTGTTGCTTTGCGAAAAACGGGGCCCAGGACAGTGAGGAAAACATGGTATTTTCTTTTGTTTTATTTATTTATTTATTTATTTAAATGAAGATACTTAAGTTGCCCAGTGGCTCAGTAACTGGACCTGTGATGAGGGCATCAGAACACTAGGCTCAAAACATTAAGACTTAGCTCTTGATTGAAGGCCCAGGAGGAACAATTAGAGACAACTGCAAGCCTTACTGGTAGTATGGGATAAAAACAAAGGAAAGGAAGAGATTTTAAAAACCAGCAGACTAAACCTTAAACTCAAGTAAAACCTACCATTTGAAGATATTGGGACACTTGATGCTAAGGACCAAAAACAAAAACAAAACAAAACAAAAACCAGAACATGAATTACATCAGTTGAAAATAATTTATAGGACAATGATATATGCTCAAAGAGATAGATAAAAGAATCATTCCACTTAACAAGAACAAACGTTATGAAACAAAACAGGGAGTAATACAATAAGTGCTTATAAAAAAAAAAATCTTACCAGGAATTTTGGACATGGAAAATGTGATTATTGAAATAAAACATGGAAACTCTAACATGGACATGTTGAAAAGAGAATCAATGAATTGGGAGATTACCGAAGAATTTTCCTTGACTGGAGCAAAGTGGGTAAAAAGGGTTAATGAAAAGATAGAAGATTCCAACATGTATCTACTGGGACTTCAAGAGCAGGATCTCTGAGCCTCAACGCTACTGACATTTTGAGCCAAATAATTCTTTGTAGTAGGGACCCTAGATAATCTAGATATCTAGCAGCATCCCAGGCTGCTTCCCCCTGGATGCTGGTAGGACCCCCTCCACCCCCACAAAAAGTGTCTCCGACACTGCCAAATCATCCTTGATTGAGAACCACTGTTCTAGAGGAATAGCGTGGAGAGAACAGCAGACAAGTACTATCTGAGAAGACAACCACAGAAACGTTTTCTAGAATTCAAAAATATGCATGAGTTTTTAGACTAGGTGTGCCTCTTGTGGACCAGGGTGGATAAAAAGTAAGTCACATGTCATTGTGAAAACTGACCTTTGGTTAAAGATAATGAGAGAAAACACATTATCAATGAAAGGCTACCTGTCAGCTGACTTTTCTGTAACAAAGACTGGAAAACAAGGAAGTAATGTCTCTCAAATGCTGAGGAGAAAATATGTCAACCTAGAGCTCCAACAGTGAAACTAACATTCAAGGATGAATGAACCATTTTTTAAAAAAGATTTATTCATTTGACACACAGAGATCACAAGTAGGCAGAGAGGGAGGGACGCAGGCTCCCTGCTGAGCAGAGAGTCTGATGCAGGGCTCAATCCCAGGACCCTGAGATCATGACCTAAGCTGAAGGCAGAGGCTTAACCCACTGAGCCACCCAGGCACCCCTAAAACTAACATTTTTAAAAAGTACTTATAAGTAATAAATATAGGACAAGTAAATATTTTTATGAAAAATAATGTTTCCAAGGCAAAAATTTAATGAGTGGCATTATTTGTACCTTTTTGCAAATCTCTTTAGGATTTGGTTTAATAGAAGACAACCGGATTTTTATATATTAATCATACTTTTCATTCATATATGTGTATATCTATGAATTACATTATTCCTAAATTCTTATTTCTGAATTAAAATACATGGAGAAAATTCAGCCTCACACAAATACGGAGTTGGAAAAGGAGTATTTTGATAGCCATTTTGCTTAAAAGTTACATTGGTGGTGGTTGTTATAACAAATACTGAGTTTTTCTTGAAGTGACAGACTTGCTTTGTAAGGAAAGATCTGTCACATACATGCTGTAGAACCATGGTTTGTCTATCAGCTCTTTAAATAAAACGATGTTCTTAAAAAAGTTCTTTGAAAAAAGTGGCTAATTAAGTTCAACTCAAATGATCACACAAGTACTAATCCATGAGACCACCATCGTACTTCTGTGTTTGGGAAGAGTGCTTTATGCACATTTTCCATATCAGAATTTTTAAGACATGTATTTGTGGGTCAAAATTTAATAAGATTAGCAATTTGTACTGCCGTGGCTCAGGGCATTTTTTTTTTTAAGATTATTTATTTATTTATTTATTTGACAGAGATCACAAGTAGGCAGAGAGGCAGGCAGCAAGAGAGGAGGAAAAAGGCTCCCCACGGAGCAGAGAGCCTGATGTGGGACTCCATCCCAGGACCCTGGGATCATGACCTGAGCCAAAGGCAGAGGCTTTAACCTACTGAGCCACCCAGGTGCCCCAGCGGAGGGCATTCTTAAGTGTAACTGGCTTTTTTTTTTTTTTTTCCTTTTTGATGAATGCATGACAATGAAGAATACAATGACCACTGGGACAGTTTGGTACCAGTGCCTGCATTCATGCTAAGGCACCAGCTGTTGTACTCATCACTGCTTTTGTATCATCAATGCAGACGTCAACAGAGTGGAAAACAAATTCTTAGTATTACAAAAATAGCCTTAAACTTGCAGATTCTTGAAATGGTCTTGGGAAACCTACTCTGAGAACTGCTTTAAATTGTGGCTACACGACAAAGGACTTGTTCAGTGGTGTGCTAAGAAGCTCTTAGTGTCTAGGAAGAACACAAAGATAGCTATACAACATTCAGAATAAATGTTGAGTGTGTCCTTTAAAAACAAGAGTCATGGGGCATCTGGGTGGCTCAGTTGGTTGAGCGTCTCACTCTTGATTGAGGTCCCCCATGGGCTCTTGCTCAGCAGGAGCCTGCTTGTCTCCCTGTTCTTCTACCCCTCCCTCTACTTGCATATGCATTCGTGCATGCGTGCGTGTTCGCTCGCTCGCTCTCTCAAATAGATAAATCTTTTTAAAAAAAGTCAATTCTGGGGAAAAACATCTATGGTTTGCAAACAAGCAGAGCTATAAAAGGGAATATAGAAATCTATTAATTCAGTAGAAGTTAGGAAAACTGAAAAAGAGGGATATGCAGAAAACAGTATGTAATATGGGGACGTAAGCCCAGGTATAGGAGTAGTCACAATAAATGAATTAACTCCTCTATAAAAGATCATTGGAGTTAAAACATTTATATGCTGCTTAAAAGAGCTAAAAACTAATATTGAAAAAGGTAGAAAATAAAATGAAGGCTACTACTAATTAAAAACTTGCATAAATATTTATGCTATTAAATAAAATAGCTTTTATTTAATTTCAAAGATTAGAGAGAGCACGAGAAAGAGCATGAGTTGGCAGGGGGCAGAGGGAGAGGGAAAAGCAGGCTCAAGTACAATCTTTAAAAAATCAATTTTAAGAAGATACTATAAAACTATGCATTTTCCAATGTATTCACTGAAAATTGCAAAGGGAAATTGACACATTCCCTGCTGATGGTGGAAAATTTTGATGCAGCCCTATCAGAAATTGGTATAGCAGACTATAGAAGAAAAATCAGCTTACCAAAAACAAAAGCATTCTTTTTTTTTAAGATTTTATTTATTTATTTGATAGAGACACAGCAAGAGGGAATACAATCAGAGGGAGTTGGAGAGGGAGAAGCAGACTTCCTGCTGAGCAGAGAGCTGGATGCAGGGCTCCATCCCAGGACTCTGGGATCATGACCTGAGCCGAAGGCAGACACTGAACGACTGAGCCACCCAGGTGCCCCAGGAGACTTTATTTTCTTGTCTAGTTTTCCTAACTAGAATTTAAGTTTCGTGAGGGCAAGGATATTTGTCTGTTTCCTGCTGTTTTTCCCAGAATCTAAAACTGCCTAACACATTACAAGCATTCAATATTTGTTGAATGAGTAATTGAATGGAAGTTCCAACATCAGAAGATTTACCAACAGGGGCACCCAGGTGGCTCAGTCATTTGGGCGTCTGACTTTAGCTCAGGTAATGATCTCCAGGTCCTGTGATCCTGCTACGAGGGCGATCCTGCTCCGAGTCGGGCTCCCTCCTCAGCAAGGAGTCTGCTTCCTTCTCTCTCTCTCTCTCTCCCACTCCGTCCCTCCTCCCTACTTGCACTCTCTCTCTCTCAAATAAATCTTAAAAAAAAAAAAAAGATTTACCAACAGATTAAAAGAGAAAAATCATATGATAAGCTCATATGCAGGAAAACAATTGGATAGAATTATGATAAGAATGCTCAGTAAAGGGGCTTCTGGGTTGCTCAGTGGGTTAAACCCTCTGCCTTCAGCTCCGGTTGTGATCCCAGGGTCCTGGGATTGAGCCCAGCATAGGCTCTCTGCTCAGCAGGGAGCCTGCTTCCTCCTCTCTCTCTGCCTGCCTCTCTGCCTACTTGTGATCTCTGTCAAATAAAATCCTAAAAGAAAAAAAAAAGACCTGTTCTTAAAATTATTAAAAATTCTATTAAAAAAAAGGAATGGTCAGTAAATGAATAGAAGAGAATGTCTTTAACCTAACGATAAGAAGCCTAGACTTGACATCATATATGATAATACGACTTTAGGAACATTTCCATTAAAGACAAAGCCAAAGCAAGGAAGTCTCTGCTATCACCTCTTCAATTGTGTGCTAAGACAAGAAAAAATACTAAGGGGTATAAAATTGGGAAATAAGAGCCAAGCTATCCTATTTGCAGAGGGCATCTACCCTGAATAATCAAAAGGATCTACAAATCGTTAAAACTGTTAAGTTTGAAGAAGTGGCTATTATATAAAGATCAGCATTCTCAGGCACAAGTCACAGTTAGTACATGTAATAGAAAAATCCAATTTATAATAACCTATAAACTACTCAATGTGATAGGCCTTTTTATGGAAAATTTTTGGAAACGTTACAAAATAATATCAGGAGATAAGTCCTGACTAAATGGAGATGTATTTGTAGATGGGCAGACTAATATCAGAAAAATATCAATTGTCCCCAAATAATCTATGGACTATATGATATTTGTAATGATTTTCACTGGAATGTGACAAGCTTACCCTAAAATTCATATGAAAAAAGCAGAAAGCCCTGAATGTTAAGACACCTTTAAAGAAGGGGCATCTGGGTTAAGGGGCGCCTTGGTTAAGCATCTACCTTCAGCTCAGGTCATGATCCCAGGGTCCTAGGATGGAGTCTTCCATCGGGGCTCCTTGCTCAGCAGGGAGTCTGCTTCTCCCTCTGCCTGCTGCTCCCCTGCTTGTGCTCTCTCTCTCTCCCTGACAAATAAATAAAATTTATATATAAAAAAAAGACAACTTTAAAGAAGACTGTGAGGGACAACACTATAAAGCCATGGCCATTCTTCAGTGCAGTGGAGTACCTGACACTGGTACCCAATGCATCTTTGCCAGTTAGACTGATTACTGGGAGATGAAAGGACTTTGCAGACACACGGATGTCAGGATAACCCTGGGACCTACCTGACCTTATATTACCTTTTGTCTGGGGTTAGGATAAACTCTGGAACTGGTGGGCTTCGGGGAGGACTGAACCTGAAGGTGATGGCCACTCAGATTGCAAAGACCAGGGAAGGTGGGCTCTGACAAAGGGCTCAATTTGTACAAGGGAAGACTTGCTTAAAGGTATCAAAGTTATCTGTAGATAAATTGAGTATGGGGTATCAAATGTGGTGTCTAGTTGAAATCTAGTTTTAGTCTGTTTTCTTTCCCATTGTTTATTCAATGGGAAGGAAGTCCATGATTTGTCTTGGGCTACAGATCATGAAATTATGTTGGGAGGGTTTGTATTACATTACATACATGACATGGAAACTATGAAAATGTTCCACTGCATTGTTAACCGTAACATTTTTTAAATTTGATTATTTCATTTTATTTTATTGTTGCAGATTGTATAGGGAATATCTTTGCAAAAATACAAGTGACTCTATGGTCAGGAAATAATTTGACAGGGACGCCTGGGTGGCTCAGTGGGTTAAGCCTCTGCCTTTGGCTCAGGTCATGCTCTCAGGGTCCTGGGATCGAGCCCCACATCAGGCTCTCTGCTCAGAGGGGATCCTGTCTCTCTCTCTCCGCCTGTTTCTCTCTCTGCCTGCCTCTCTGCCTACTTGCGATCTTTCTCTGTCAAAAAAAAAAAAGAAAAAAACTAAAAAAAAAAAAAGGAAATAATTTGGCAAACGCCATTTTGTTTAATTATTTTGACTTCATGATTGAAATAGCAGTATTTTAAACTGGGGCATCTCATTGTTTGGAAAGGAGTTGTTTAGAAATGCCAAGTGAGGGCGCCTGGGTGACTCAGTGGGTTAAGCCTCTGCCTTTGGCTCAGGTCATGCTCTCAGGGTCCTGGGATCGAGCCCCACATCGGGCTCTCTGCTCAGAGGGGATCCTGTCTCTCTCTCTCTGCCTGTTTCTCTCTCTGCCTGCCTCTCTGCCTACTTGCGATCTTTCTCTGTCCAAAAAAAAAAAAAAAAAAAAATCTAAAATGACATGTTAGTTAATATTATTGTGGGCTTATTCATGAATTGTGGCATATTTAAATCGAGCTTTGTAGCCATAATTACTATACTTACTTAGCTTTAAAAGTTTAAAGATTAACTCTTAGTCCTTTAATATGAGAA
Source organism: Enhydra lutris kenyoni (assembly GCF_002288905.1). Classification (NCBI taxonomy): domain Eukaryota; kingdom Metazoa; phylum Chordata; class Mammalia; order Carnivora; family Mustelidae; genus Enhydra; species Enhydra lutris. The sequence continues at coordinate 7,052,620 of NW_019154110.1, forward strand.
GTTTCTTGGGACATCTGGCTGGCTCAGTTGGTGGACCACATGACTTAACCTCAGGATCATGAGTTCAAGCCCCATGTTGGGCATGGAGCCTACTTAAAAAGTCACATAACTTACATTTCCTTTTGTAGGCTAACTCTTCACTCCATTCTTTGCCCTGTAAGTGAGCCAGGGAGCCAGGACATCATGCCCAAGACACAGGGGTTGACTAAGATGTTAACTTCAGCATTTGCTTCCTTTTAATTTGCTACTTAGCCTTTTATTCCCAGGTCACATGTCCTAGGTCATTGAAAGTCTGACTTTTTCCTATTTCTGATTCTAAAATTTATGTGGAAATGCAAAAAACTTAGAAGAGGAAAAAAAACACTTTGGAAAAAAGAATATAAAGTTGAGGGAATTGTAAAAAAAAAAATCACAAATTCCAAATAAAAAATGTGTTTTCTTTTTTCATTAGTTGGTTGGCTGGATGATAAATTCAGGTACATTTTTGAAGAAGGTATATATAGTTGGTATATTTTTTGACTTTCCATATTTGAGAACAGTTTTTTATTGCCTTCAAACATGATCAACAGTTAGGCTGGATAAAGATTTTCCATCAATACTCTAAAGGTTTTGTACATACTGGTGTCTCATATTGCCAAGAAGACCAAAGCTCCTCACCCCCTTTGTAGATAAACTAATTTTTGTCTGTACTTTAATATGATTTTTTAGAATGAGGTAAAATTGGTATATAACATTGTATAAGTCTAGGGTATAAGACTCTCAAGATTTTTTTTTTTTTTAAGATTTATTTATTTTGGAGAGAGCATGTACAAGCGGAGGGGAGGGACAGGAAGAGAGGGAGAATGAATCTGAGGCAGACTCTGCAGTGAGCATGGAGCCGGATGCAGGACTCAATCCCACAACCCTGACATCATTACCTGAGCAGAAACCAAGAGTTGGACGCTTAACTGATTGAGCCACCTAGGTCTCCCCACCCTTTTTTAAAGATTTTATCTTATTTTTTAATGCAGTCTCTACTCCCAAAGTGAGGCTTGAACTCAAGACTCTTAGAGTAAGGGTTGCATGCTCTACTGATGGAGCCAGTCAGGAGCCCCATATATGACTTATTTTTAATCCTTGAAGTTCACTACCTTAACCAGGAACTACATACTTCTTGTAAGATTTTTTTTTTTCCCTTGGTGTAAGTTGAACCTGTGACTTATTTCAGCAGCACGAAATTAAGTTAGAACTCCCAGGGTTCCTGTGCAATCTTTGGAGCATTTTTAAGCTATATTGAAGTGGTAGGTACTGGTCCTAAGGCTCGGGTAGGGATATGACAAATCTCTGCAATTAGTAGGGTCTTCCTGGCTTCCTGGAAGGCTATTTTGAGAAGTATTTTGAGGCAGACTAGGCTTATTGGGGAAGAGTACTGTGATTGATTAGTGATGTCTGCCTCGGGTGAGGGAGAATATAGTGGCATCTGTTAGGCCAGGACGCTGCCATCCCTGCCATCCCTAAGAGCTATCTTGGATTGTGCTCATGAGAAGATAGGGACACGGCTGGAGGTCAGTGAGGGCTCTTTAAATCCAGTGATGCCCACCAAAAGCACTGGAGACCCAAGTCTGCTAAGACCACAGATCCAGAGAACTGGTTCTGCTTTTTCTGTGTTACTAGTTCAGAAGCCCTAGAAAACCCCGTGACCTACGGCATAATGTCCAAATGCTTCTTTAGCCTTTTATGACTTTCCTGTCCTCTTTGATATATCCTATGGTGTAGTTACCCCAAACTAATCACTATTCCCTATACATTTCTATAGTTTCTTCTTAGCATTTGTCTACTTTACCATGGTATATGGAATGTTCTTAAATAATTAAGATGTCAAATTTTGAAGAAATCTTGGGTATCCTGTCAGTGGCTCTTAATCCTGGGTATACACCAGAGTCACTGGGAAAACTTTATTTTATTTTATTTTTTCTTAAGACTTTATTTGACAGAGAAAGAGAACACAGGTTGGCAGAGAGGCAGGCAGAGAGACGAGTGGGGAAGCAGGCTCCCTGCTGAGCAGAGAGCCCAATGCGGGTCTCGATCCCAGGACTCTGGTATCATGACCTGAGCCGAAAGCAGAGGCTTTAACCCACTGAGCCACCCAGGCGCCCCGGAAAACTTTTTTTAAAAGGATTTTACTTATTCATTTGACAGAGAAACACAGCACAAGCAGGGGGAGCAAGAGAGGGAAAAGGGCTCTGCCCTGAGCAGGGAGCCTGATTCGGGGCTCCATGCTAGGACCCTGGGATCAGGACCCAAGCTGAAGCAGACACTTAACCCAACTGAGCCACCGATGCGCCCCTCACTGGGAAAACTTAAAAATATGTATTTTCAGGTCTCATCCCCAGAGGTTTTACTTTAAGAGGTCTGGGGAACAGATTTGGTATTTGCATTTTTATTTTGCAAATTTTATTTCTGTATATTATCCTTTACTTTGAGTGCTCATATGTATATCTGTAAGAGTGCACATAATTTTATAATTTGCAGTTTGTTGCATTTTTCTATGTTGCTGCAGTCTCCACAATTACTGTCAGGAAAAGCTGAAGAATAATTTGAGTTATTTACTTATTTCTTATTTATTGATAACTTAAGTTCCCTAGATTTTACTTTTATAAATGCTATGAATATCTTCCTGCATCTAACATATGATTTTTAAATGACCCAAACTGGACATTTGATATAAGAATAAGCTAAAGCCTAGAGAGGTAAGTGGTTTGCTTCTTGTCACACAGCTAAGAAAGGGAGGAGTGAAGGTCAAACCTGATCTTCTGACTCTGGGAGCAGTGTGCCTTGTACAGGACACATTTCTTTTTTAAATTTTTATTTTTTTTAAAGATTTTATTTATTTATTTGACAGAGATCACAAGTAGGCAGAGAAGCAGGCAGAGAGAGAGGAGGAAGCAGGCTCCCTGCTGAGCAGAGAGCCCAACGCGGGGCTCAATCCCAGGACCCTGGGACCATGACCTGAGCGGAAGGCAGAGGCTTAACCCACTGAGCCACCCAGGCGCCCCAGGACGCATTTCTTATACCTTGTCCTTCTGTCCTTTCTCTGTACAACCAGATCCTGGTCATCCCACAAAAGTTTGTATGAATATCTTCCTCCACCTTTCTTCACTCATCTGCTTGGAAGAAATTAGTCATCTTGAGTGTCCTTCCTTAATTATCTACAGCCCTTTTTTCCTTTTTCACTTTTGACCTTCTATGATAATGATACTTCTATGTCATAGTGCTGTTGCTAGAGGCAGTGCTTAGGATTTGGGGCCCCAGAACAGTTCGGAGTTCTAATTGCAGCACCACCTCCTAGCTATGTGAACTTGGGCAAGCGACTGACCCCTAAACCTAACTTTCCTCATCCTGAAAACGGGATTTAGTGAGACAGCAAGTGTAAAACAGCACAGTATCTGGCAAACAGCGTGCAATTTATTTTAATTTTTTGTTGATGTTTTCATTAATATAATTTATGACAAAATATATATTTATATCCGTATACATATATAAAATTCATGGCAAGCTTCTTGAGAGCCGAATCTAGTGCTTGATACAGTGTGTAGGTACATAGTGTGAGCTCAATAAATATTTGATAAGTGAAGACTAAAAGTAATACTTAAGGTATGTAACCTCAAACACTTAAAATAATGATTGTAAGTATTTAATATAACATTGCTGGTACCTTTCTAAGCAAAAGCTAACCTCACTTTGCTGGCAACCATCCTAATTAGCTAGTACCTTGTACCTTGTCCATAGTGCTTGACCTCTCAAAACCTAGCACCTTGGGGTTATGTATATTCTGATTCGGCATTTCTGATCCAGACGCAACCTTTGTGAAGCCAACTCATAAAAAAAAAAAAATTTTTTTTTGGAGTTGCAAGAAACTTTTATTTAGAAGTTGAGACTGTTATACATGGATTTGTTTCTATAATTTAGTGACCAATCACTTAGTTTTTTTGTATTTTGTTTTTTTTTTTTCCAAGCCCTGAGTTTTACTTGACCAAGAAATTTGGATCTGAAATAGATGTTTTTCGCTGTTTTTTTTTTTTTTTTTTTAAAGTTAACGTTGGGCATGTTGTTTAAAAGTTTTAATATTGGGTTGCCTCAGTGGCTCAGTTAAGCGTCTGCCTTCAGCTCAGGTCATGATCCCAGGGTCCTAGGATCAAGCCTCTCATTGGGCTCCCTGCCCAGTGGAGAACCTGCTTCTCCCTCTTTCTTCTGCTTGCTGCTCTCCCTGCTTGTGCACACACGCTCTCTCTCTTTCTCTCTCTCTCTCTCAAATAAAATCTTTAAAAAAAAGTATTAATATTTTAAGGAAATTGACAGGAGAAAAAGGACTGAACTTGTCTTTAAAACACCTTGAATTTATATTTGTATCTCTGTATATACAAATTGCTTCTTTCTTGGGAAGCTCGGCAGGTTTCTGTAATTTGCTATTTGTGAATTAATGTCCGCTTCTAATACTAAACAATAGAACTAGAGCATAGCACTAAGATATCTAAGGCTTAATTTCTTGGATCTTCATCCATGTTGGTGATAGAGTCTGTCTTACCCCCTGAATGCTTGGACTTACGGGTATGGCTTTCTGTCTAACCTGGGTCCCTGATCTCCACTGCTGGGAGACTGCCCCTTTTTCTTAACCACAGACCCAGCTAAAACCTCAGGCTCCAGACCAATGTCTTCCCAGCCTTCAGCTGTTGAACTCATTCTGACTTTGGATAGTTTTAGTATCTGAGCCCCTGTCCTGTGTCCACCTTCTCTGCGATAGCCCAGCTCTCAGAACTGACCCTCTTTTATGGCCTAATTGATGGGAAGTTTGTTCTGCTTCATTCTCACCACTGCAGTCTCTGACCCCTCAGCCAGTTGATATGGAATTCCCCATCTGCTGTCACATCTCTCTTATGATGCTTAACAAACTGCTAACCTGGCTCAGTTTCCATGTATGACAGTAGAGCAGACCAAAGAGCCATAGGCGGAAGTAAACTAGAGTTGGTATTTATGCCCCTACCCCCTGCCACCGCACTGCTGCCGCTTCATCCATGATGGGCTCCCTCTCCCCAGTGCTGCATCACTGATCTTTTCTTACAAGCTAATTAGGTGGGCCTGGACATTTGTTTCCCTTCTTCCCTTCTGGTTCCTGTGAATCCATAGAACATTTTAAGATGCTGGCAAATAAGTGATTGGAACGTGAAGCCTTTCCCAGCCCCCCCAGAAATCAGAATTTCTGATTACAAGATTCCTTGTTTTTTAAAAATGTGAAAATAAAGTGTGATTTGTGATTGAGGTATTAAAGTGAGTTCATGCTTCAACACAGTTCCTCTGCCTCAAACACCCAGCAGTAAGAGAAAGTGGCTTTTTTAAAAAAACAGGTAAAATTGTGTGACAAAAATGTAAGAGAAGGCCTAGTGGTGAGTGGACCTCACTGTGGGACTCAGGCTCTGGGTCTAAAACCAGGGTGGGCAGGAATATTACCCCTGTTGGTAAAACCAGACTTGGCTGAGAGCTCCGTGATTGAGGCCAGTGAGCTGGAAGAGGGAAGTGAAGCCGTGGCCTGGAATGTCAGCTTGTGAAAGCAGACTGATAAAATGGTTGACTTTATGCCTGGCTCTGTTGCTTTGCGAAAAACGGGGCCCAGGACAGTGAGGAAAACATGGTATTTTCTTTTGTTTTATTTATTTATTTATTTATTTATTTATTTAAATGAAGATACTTAAGTTGCCCAGTGGCTCAGTAACTGGACCTGTGATGAGGGCATCAGAACACTAGGCTCAAAACATTAAGACTTAGCTCTTGATTGAAGGCCCAGGAGGAACAATTAGAGACAACTGCAAGCCTTACTGGTAGTATGGGATAAAAACAAAGGAAAGGAAGAGATTTTAAAAACCAGCAGACTAAACCTTAAACTCAAGTAAAACCTACCATTTGAAGATATTGGGACACTTGATGCTAAGGACCAAAAACAAAAACAAAACAAAACAAAAACCAGAACATGAATTACATCAGTTGAAAATAATTTATAGGACAATGATATATGCTCAAAGAGATAGATAAAAGAATCATTCCACTTAACAAGAACAAACGTTATGAAACAAAACAGGGAGTAATACAATAAGTGCTTATAAAAAAAAAAATCTTACCAGGAATTTTGGACATGGAAAATGTGATTATTGAAATAAAACATGGAAACTCTAACATGGACATGTTGAAAAGAGAATCAATGAATTGGGAGATTACCGAAGAATTTTCCTTGACTGGAGCAAAGTGGGTAAAAAGGGTTAATGAAAAGATAGAAGATTCCAACATGTATCTACTGGGACTTCAAGAGCAGGATCTCTGAGCCTCAACGCTACTGACATTTTGAGCCAAATAATTCTTTGTAGTAGGGACCCTAGATAATCTAGATATCTAGCAGCATCCCAGGCTGCTTCCCCCTGGATGCTGGTAGGACCCCCTCCACCCCCACAAAAAGTGTCTCCGACACTGCCAAATCATCCTTGATTGAGAACCACTGTTCTAGAGGAATAGCGTGGAGAGAACAGCAGACAAGTACTATCTGAGAAGACAACCACAGAAACGTTTTCTAGAATTCAAAAATATGCATGAGTTTTTAGACTAGGTGTGCCTCTTGTGGACCAGGGTGGATAAAAAGTAAGTCACATGTCATTGTGAAAACTGACCTTTGGTTAAAGATAATGAGAGAAAACACATTATCAATGAAAGGCTACCTGTCAGCTGACTTTTCTGTAACAAAGACTGGAAAACAAGGAAGTAATGTCTCTCAAATGCTGAGGAGAAAATATGTCAACCTAGAGCTCCAACAGTGAAACTAACATTCAAGGATGAATGAACCATTTTTTAAAAAAGATTTATTCATTTGACACACAGAGATCACAAGTAGGCAGAGAGGGAGGGACGCAGGCTCCCTGCTGAGCAGAGAGTCTGATGCAGGGCTCAATCCCAGGACCCTGAGATCATGACCTAAGCTGAAGGCAGAGGCTTAACCCACTGAGCCACCCAGGCACCCCTAAAACTAACATTTTTAAAAAGTACTTATAAGTAATAAATATAGGACAAGTAAATATTTTTATGAAAAATAATGTTTCCAAGGCAAAAATTTAATGAGTGGCATTATTTGTACCTTTTTGCAAATCTCTTTAGGATTTGGTTTAATAGAAGACAACCGGATTTTTATATATTAATCATACTTTTCATTCATATATGTGTATATCTATGAATTACATTATTCCTAAATTCTTATTTCTGAATTAAAATACATGGAGAAAATTCAGCCTCACACAAATACGGAGTTGGAAAAGGAGTATTTTGATAGCCATTTTGCTTAAAAGTTACATTGGTGGTGGTTGTTATAACAAATACTGAGTTTTTCTTGAAGTGACAGACTTGCTTTGTAAGGAAAGATCTGTCACATACATGCTGTAGAACCATGGTTTGTCTATCAGCTCTTTAAATAAAACGATGTTCTTAAAAAAGTTCTTTGAAAAAAGTGGCTAATTAAGTTCAACTCAAATGATCACACAAGTACTAATCCATGAGACCACCATCGTACTTCTGTGTTTGGGAAGAGTGCTTTATGCACATTTTCCATATCAGAATTTTTAAGACATGTATTTGTGGGTCAAAATTTAATAAGATTAGCAATTTGTACTGCCGTGGCTCAGGGCATTTTTTTTTTTAAGATTATTTATTTATTTATTTATTTGACAGAGATCACAAGTAGGCAGAGAGGCAGGCAGCAAGAGAGGAGGAAAAAGGCTCCCCACGGAGCAGAGAGCCTGATGTGGGACTCCATCCCAGGACCCTGGGATCATGACCTGAGCCAAAGGCAGAGGCTTTAACCTACTGAGCCACCCAGGTGCCCCAGCGGAGGGCATTCTTAAGTGTAACTGGCTTTTTTTTTTTTTTTTCCTTTTTGATGAATGCATGACAATGAAGAATACAATGACCACTGGGACAGTTTGGTACCAGTGCCTGCATTCATGCTAAGGCACCAGCTGTTGTACTCATCACTGCTTTTGTATCATCAATGCAGACGTCAACAGAGTGGAAAACAAATTCTTAGTATTACAAAAATAGCCTTAAACTTGCAGATTCTTGAAATGGTCTTGGGAAACCTACTCTGAGAACTGCTTTAAATTGTGGCTACACGACAAAGGACTTGTTCAGTGGTGTGCTAAGAAGCTCTTAGTGTCTAGGAAGAACACAAAGATAGCTATACAACATTCAGAATAAATGTTGAGTGTGTCCTTTAAAAACAAGAGTCATGGGGCATCTGGGTGGCTCAGTTGGTTGAGCGTCTCACTCTTGATTGAGGTCCCCCATGGGCTCTTGCTCAGCAGGAGCCTGCTTGTCTCCCTGTTCTTCTACCCCTCCCTCTACTTGCATATGCATTCGTGCATGCGTGCGTGTTCGCTCGCTCGCTCTCTCAAATAGATAAATCTTTTTAAAAAAAGTCAATTCTGGGGAAAAACATCTATGGTTTGCAAACAAGCAGAGCTATAAAAGGGAATATAGAAATCTATTAATTCAGTAGAAGTTAGGAAAACTGAAAAAGAGGGATATGCAGAAAACAGTATGTAATATGGGGACGTAAGCCCAGGTATAGGAGTAGTCACAATAAATGAATTAACTCCTCTATAAAAGATCATTGGAGTTAAAACATTTATATGCTGCTTAAAAGAGCTAAAAACTAATATTGAAAAAGGTAGAAAATAAAATGAAGGCTACTACTAATTAAAAACTTGCATAAATATTTATGCTATTAAATAAAATAGCTTTTATTTAATTTCAAAGATTAGAGAGAGCACGAGAAAGAGCATGAGTTGGCAGGGGGCAGAGGGAGAGGGAAAAGCAGGCTCAAGTACAATCTTTAAAAAATCAATTTTAAGAAGATACTATAAAACTATGCATTTTCCAATGTATTCACTGAAAATTGCAAAGGGAAATTGACACATTCCCTGCTGATGGTGGAAAATTTTGATGCAGCCCTATCAGAAATTGGTATAGCAGACTATAGAAGAAAAATCAGCTTACCAAAAACAAAAGCATTCTTTTTTTTTAAGATTTTATTTATTTATTTGATAGAGACACAGCAAGAGGGAATACAATCAGAGGGAGTTGGAGAGGGAGAAGCAGACTTCCTGCTGAGCAGAGAGCTGGATGCAGGGCTCCATCCCAGGACTCTGGGATCATGACCTGAGCCGAAGGCAGACACTGAACGACTGAGCCACCCAGGTGCCCCAGGAGACTTTATTTTCTTGTCTAGTTTTCCTAACTAGAATTTAAGTTTCGTGAGGGCAAGGATATTTGTCTGTTTCCTGCTGTTTTTCCCAGAATCTAAAACTGCCTAACACATTACAAGCATTCAATATTTGTTGAATGAGTAATTGAATGGAAGTTCCAACATCAGAAGATTTACCAACAGGGGCACCCAGGTGGCTCAGTCATTTGGGCGTCTGACTTTAGCTCAGGTAATGATCTCCAGGTCCTGTGATCCTGCTACGAGGGCGATCCTGCTCCGAGTCGGGCTCCCTCCTCAGCAAGGAGTCTGCTTCCTTCTCTCTCTCTCTCTCTCCCACTCCGTCCCTCCTCCCTACTTGCACTCTCTCTCTCTCAAATAAATCTTAAAAAAAAAAAAATTTACCAACAGATTAAAAGAGAAAAATCATATGATAAGCTCATATGCAGGAAAACAATTGGATAGAATTATGATAAGAATGCTCAGTAAAGGGGCTTCTGGGTTGCTCAGTGGGTTAAACCCTCTGCCTTCAGCTCCGGTTGTGATCCCAGGGTCCTGGGATTGAGCCCAGCATAGGCTCTCTGCTCAGCAGGGAGCCTGCTTCCTCCTCTCTCTCTGCCTGCCTCTCTGCCTACTTGTGATCTCTGTCAAATAAAATCCTAAAAGAAAAAAAAAAGACCTGTTCTTAAAATTATTAAAAATTCTATTAAAAAAAAGGAATGGTCAGTAAATGAATAGAAGAGAATGTCTTTAACCTAACGATAAGAAGCCTAGACTTGACATCATATATGATAATACGACTTTAGGAACATTTCCATTAAAGACAAAGCCAAAGCAAGGAAGTCTCTGCTATCACCTCTTCAATTGTGTGCTAAGACAAGAAAAAATACTAAGGGGTATAAAATTGGGAAATAAGAGCCAAGCTATCCTATTTGCAGAGGGCATCTACCCTGAATAATCAAAAGGATCTACAAATCGTTAAAACTGTTAAGTTTGAAGAAGTGGCTATTATATAAAGATCAGCATTCTCAGGCACAAGTCACAGTTAGTACATGTAATAGAAAAATCCAATTTATAATAACCTATAAACTACTCAATGTGATAGGCCTTTTTATGGAAAATTTTTGGAAACGTTACAAAATAATATCAGGAGATAAGTCCTGACTAAATGGAGATGTATTTGTAGATGGGCAGACTAATATCAGAAAAATATCAATTGTCCCCAAATAATCTATGGACTATATGATATTTGTAATGATTTTCACTGGAATGTGACAAGCTTACCCTAAAATTCATATGAAAAAAGCAGAAAGCCCTGAATGTTAAGACACCTTTAAAGAAGGGGCATCTGGGTTAAGGGGCGCCTTGGTTAAGCATCTACCTTCAGCTCAGGTCATGATCCCAGGGTCCTAGGATGGAGTCTTCCATCGGGGCTCCTTGCTCAGCAGGGAGTCTGCTTCTCCCTCTGCCTGCTGCTCCCCTGCTTGTGCTCTCTCTCTCTCCCTGACAAATAAATAAAATTTATATATAAAAAAAAGACAACTTTAAAGAAGACTGTGAGGGACAACACTATAAAGCCATGGCCATTCTTCAGTGCAGTGGAGTACCTGACACTGGTACCCAATGCATCTTTGCCAGTTAGACTGATTACTGGGAGATGAAAGGACTTTGCAGACACACGGATGTCAGGATAACCCTGGGACCTACCTGACCTTATATTACCTTTTGTCTGGGGTTAGGATAAACTCTGGAACTGGTGGGCTTCGGGGAGGACTGAACCTGAAGGTGATGGCCACTCAGATTGCAAAGACCAGGGAAGGTGGGCTCTGACAAAGGGCTCAATTTGTACAAGGGAAGACTTGCTTAAAGGTATCAAAGTTATCTGTAGATAAATTGAGTATGGGGTATCAAATGTGGTGTCTAGTTGAAATCTAGTTTTAGTCTGTTTTCTTTCCCATTGTTTATTCAATGGGAAGGAAGTCCATGATTTGTCTTGGGCTACAGATCATGAAATTATGTTGGGAGGGTTTGTATTACATTACATACATGACATGGAAACTATGAAAATGTTCCACTGCATTGTTAACCGTAACATTTTTTAAATTTGATTATTTCATTTTATTTTATTGTTGCAGATTGTATAGGGAATATCTTTGCAAAAATACAAGTGACTCTATGGTCAGGAAATAATTTGACAGGGACGCCTGGGTGGCTCAGTGGGTTAAGCCTCTGCCTTTGGCTCAGGTCATGCTCTCAGGGTCCTGGGATCGAGCCCCACATCAGGCTCTCTGCTCAGAGGGGATCCTGTCTCTCTCTCTCCGCCTGTTTCTCTCTCTGCCTGCCTCTCTGCCTACTTGCGATCTTTCTCTGTCAAAAAAAAAAAAGAAAAAAACTAAAAAAAAAAAAAGGAAATAATTTGGCAAACGCCATTTTGTTTAATTATTTTGACTTCATGATTGAAATAGCAGTATTTTAAACTGGGGCATCTCATTGTTTGGAAAGGAGTTGTTTAGAAATGCCAAGTGAGGGCGCCTGGGTGACTCAGTGGGTTAAGCCTCTGCCTTTGGCTCAGGTCATGCTCTCAGGGTCCTGGGATCGAGCCCCACATCGGGCTCTCTGCTCAGAGGGGATCCTGTCTCTCTCTCTCTGCCTGTTTCTCTCTCTGCCTGCCTCTCTGCCTACTTGCGATCTTTCTCTGTCCAAAAAAAAAAAAAAAAAAAAAAAATCTAAAAAAAAAAAGGAAATAATTTGGCAAACGCCATTTTGTTTGTAATTATTGATTTTTGTTGAATTATTTTGACTTCATGATTGAAATAGCAGTATTTTAAACTGGGGCGTTGTTTAGAAATGCCAAGTGAGGGCGCCTGGGTGACTCAGTGGGTTAAGCCTCTGCCTTCGGCTCAGGTCATGCTCTCAGGGTCCTGGGATCGAGCCCCACATCGGGCTCTCTGCTCAGAGGGGATCCTGTCTCTCTCTCTCTGCCTGTTTCTCTCTCTGCCTGCCTCTCTGCCTACTTGCGATCTTTCTCTGTCCAAAAAAAAAAAAAAAAAAAAATCTAAAAAAAAAAAGGAAATAATTTGGCAAACGCCATTTTGTTTGTAATTATTGATTTTTGTTGAATTATTTTGACTTCATGATTGAAATAGCAGTATTTTAAACTGGGGCATCTCATTGTTTGGAAAGGAGTTGTTTAGAAATGCCAAGTGAGGGCGCCTGGGTGACTCAGTGGGTTAAGCCTCTGCCTTCGGCTCAGGTCATGGTTTCAGGGTCCTGGGATCGAGTCCCGCATCAGGCTCTCTGCTCAGCAGTGAGCCTGCTTCCTCCTCTCTCTGCCTGCCTCTCTGCCTACTTGTGATCTTTCTCTGTCAAATAAACAAATAAAAAATCTTAAAAAAAATTAAAAAAAAAAAAAGAAATGCTAAGTGAAGGATGATTATTATGCTGTTAATTTGGCCACACATGATACAGTCCTTAGTGATACTCTGAATTCTATGTGTTAGTAACATATCTTACAGAGGTGTTAGCCAGTAGGAAGATGCTGTTTCCTTGGTAGCATTCTAGCAATCAAGTCTTGTACTTTGTATTTTCTAAAGTATATTTAATTTTTAAAAATTCTTTAAGTAGGCTCCATGCCCAACACGGGGCTCAAACTCATGACCCTGAGATTAAGAGTCACATGCTCTACTGACTGAGTCAGCCAGGCACCCCAATTTTTTTTAATTCTTAAAACATTTTTTCATTGAGGTAAAAGGCACACGACATAAAATTTATCATCTTAACCATTTTTAACTATACAGTTCAGTGTTAAATACATTCATAATGTGCAGCCATCACCACCATCCATTCACAGAGCTTTCTTCATCTTGTAAAACTGAAACACTATACTCATTAATTAACAACAGCCCCCCCACCGCCCCATTTCCACACCTCTCCCCCAGTCCCTGGCAACCACAATTCTACTTTGTCTCTACAATTTTTGACCAAGTACCTCATATAAGTAGAATCATGAAGTACGTGGTATTTTTTTGTGGCTTATTTTACTTAGCATAATGTCCCAAGATTTATCCATTATAGCATATGTCAGAATTTCCTTCCTTTATAACGCTGAATAATATTCTACTTCATGTATATACTGCGTTTTTCTTATCTAATTGTCCATCGATGGACACTTGAGTGTGTCAGGTCCATTATTAAACGAAACGAGACTGAGACAAAGTGAAAGTTATTTAAAGCTTTATTTTATGACAAGTATTAGAAGTCAGACTGATTGGCCAGGGTAACGGGACTGAAACAAAGTGAAAGTTATGCAAAGTTCTATTCTACGCTAAGCATTAGAAGTCAGACTGATTGGTGAGGGGAACGAGACTGAGACAAGGTGAAAGTTATGCAAAGCTCTATTCTACGCTAAGCATTAGAAGTCAAACTGACCGGCCAGGGCCTTCTCTGAAGAGGGCGACCCCTCCCCATCTTTCAGGCTACCTTTTATAGAGCAAAAGTCTGGCCACATATAGGTGGCCAATGAAATTGTAGTTATGTTAGGTCACACGCAGGTGGCTAATTGAATTACAATTTACCTTATAGTAGCTGTTTGAACTAACCTATTACTCTGGTCAGAATTGGTGCTCAAGGTTGGCGCCCAAACAGCGGGGTTTACATTCTTTGGTGGTTAGGGAAAAAGTATGTGTGTTTCTTAGTGATTGGATGTCTCCACCTGGCCCAACTCGTCCTTGTATTCTGGGCTCTGTTATCAAGAACTGGCCGACCTGGCCTTGTATTCTGGGCTCTGTTATTAGGAACTAGCTGACCATATTTTACTGGTTTCCCAGACTTGCTTCTAAGTAAGTTTCTCGGGGAGGGGGGGAGGGGGGCAGGGTCAGTTTAAGTTTTACTGCACAAACAACAAAATGGCTTTTAACCAAGATGGAGTCGCCCTGGCTAAATAGGTCCTTACAGGGTGGCTTCCATGTTTTGGCTGTTGTGACTCATGCTGCCTAAAACATGGGTGTACAAATATCTGTTTGAGACACTGCTTTCTGTTCTTTGGGGTATATACCTAGAAGTGGGATTGTGGCTTAAATGGCAATTCTGTTCTGAATTTTTGGATGGATCACCATACTATATGACACAGTGGCTATGCTATTTTACATTCCCACCAACAGGGCACCAGGATTCTAGTTTCTCTACATGCTTGCCCACTACTGTTATTTCTGTTTTTGTGATAGTGGACATGCTTGTGGGCATGAAGTGGTCTCTCATTGTAGTTTTAATGTGCATGTCCACAATGATTAGTGATGCTTAACATCTTTTCATGTACATTGTTGACAAAGTGTCTGTCTTCTCTGAAGAAATAGCCTGTGCCCATTTTTGAATCAAGTTGTGGTGTTACTGAGTTTTAGGAGTTCTCTGTACATTCTAATCTCATATCAGATATTTGATTTGCAATTATTTTCTCCCATTCTGTGGGTCGCTTTTTTACTCTGATAATAGTATCTTTCGTTTTTGTCCCCCCCCACCCCAAGTTTTTATTTAAATTCCAGCTAGCGGAGTAGCTGGGTGGCTCAGTTGGTTAATCATCTGATTCTTGATTTCAGCTCAGGTCATAATTTCAGGGTCTTGAGATCAAGCCATGTGTCAGGCACCATGCTCAGCTTGGAGCCTGCTTGGGGTTCTCTCTCTCCCTTTCCCCTTCCCATGCTCTCAATCTCTCTCTTTCAGTTATTTAATTATAAATTCCAGCTAGTGGGGTGCCTGGGTGGCTCAGTGGGTTAAGCCTCTGCCTTCGGCTCAGGTCATGATCTCGGAGTCCTGGGATCGAGCCCCACATCAAGCCCTTTGCTTGGCGGGGAGCCTGCTTCCTCTCCCTCTCTCTCTCTGCCTGCCTCTCTGTCTACTTGTGATCTCTCTCTGTCAAATAAATAAAATCTTTAAAAAAAAAAATTCCAGCTAGTTACCATTCAGTACAATCTTAGTTTCAGGTGTAGAATTTAGTGATTTATCACTTCGATAGAACAGCTGGTGCTCATCACAGCCAGTGTCCTCCTTAATCCCCATCACCTGTTTAAACCACCCTTCCCCGCCTCTCCTCCAGTAACCACCAGTTTGAAAATAGTATCTTTTGGTGCACAAAATTTTTAAATTTTCATGAAGTCCAATTTGTCTATTTTTTCTTTTTTTGCCTGTGCCTTTTGCATAATTTTAAAAAATCATTGATAAATCTAGGGGCACCTGGGTTGCTCAGTGGGTTAAGGCCTCTGCCTTCAGCTCAGGTCATGATCCCAGGGTCCTGGGATGGAGCCCAGCATTGGGCTTTCTGCTCAGCAGGGAGCCTGCTTCCTCCTCTCTCTGCCTGCTTCTTTGCCTACTTGTGATATCCGTCTGTCAAATAAATAAATAAAATCTTTAAAAAAAATCATTGACAAATCTAGTGTTGTATCGACAAATCTAGTGTTGTATCCAAAGCACTTTAAAAAAAAAAAGATTTTATTTATTTATTTGACAGGGAGAGATGCAGAGAGAGAGGGAGCACAAGCAGGGGGAGTGGTAGAGGGAGAAGCAGACTCCCTGCTGAGCAGGGAGCGGATGCGGGGCTCGATCCCAGAACCCTGGGATCATGACCTGAGCCGAAGGCAGAGGCTTAATGATTGAGCCACCCAGGCGCCCCATATCCAAAGCACTTTTGCATACACTGTTTCATTTGTGCCTCAAAGATGTGGAGGTTTGTTTCAATTCAGTAATCATTTGTAGAGCAGGTTTGTTTGTTTATTTGTTGCTGTTGTTTTAGTAGAGCAGGTTTTGTGCCAGATTTTATATTAGATCTTGGGGAACCAAAGATAAGACAAGGACACTGACCTCAAGTAACATTGACAGATAACCACCAAAAGTGTAAATATGGGGCGCCTGGGTGGCTCAGTGGGTTAAGGCCTCTGCCTTCAGCTCAGGTCATGATCCCAGGGTCCTGGAATCGAGCCCTGAGTAGGGCTCTCTGCTCATCAGGGAGCCTGCCTCCCCTTTTCTCTCTGCCTGCCCCTCTACCTACTTGTGATCTCTATCAAATAAATAAATAAAATCTTAAAAAAAAAGTGTAAATATGAAAATGGTGGTTAAGGGAGAGTTACAGATTCTTGGGATACTGTATCGATAGATAGTGATGGTATTCATAGTCTTTGTTATATTTCCCCCCTTTTCTCCCCAGCTTTACTGAGATATAATTCACATGTAACACTGTATAAGTTTGAGGTGTACAATATATTGATTTGATGTGTACCATTTGTATTACAAGTGTTTTTTCACACCACTTTGAAATTATATTTCACAATTGATGTAGGTGATTTGATGTTTTTGAAAATTATATTTTGCACAGAATTTTTTTTCCCTTGAACAATCTGAGTGGTATGTTAAAGTGTTTAGCCTAGGTTGTCCTCCTTGATGTTGTGTTTGAGGAAGGAGTAATTGTTCTATGCACATAATTTGGCCCCTTGCAGCTAAAATGCAGTTTTGCTTATTAAATTATTTTAGATAATTAATGCTTTGTAGATTTGTGTTGTTATTTTTTATCTGAAAAAGATGAGAAATAAAACATGGCAATCTAGGAGTTGAAGTACATGAAACAAATCAAACATCAACAAACAAAAGCTCTTGAGGCATCGGGGTGGCTCAGTCGGTTAAGCGTCTGCCTTCGCCTCAGGTCATGATCCCAGGGTGCTAGGATTGAGCCCCGTGTTGGGCTCCCTGGTCAGCAGGGGAGTCTGCTTGCTTCTCCCTCTGCCTGACCACCCCCCTTGCCTCCCCGCCCTTGGGCTCTCTTTCTCACTCACTCTCTCAAATAAATAGATAAATAATCTTTAAAAACATAAACATGGGCGCTTAGGTGGCTCAGTTGGTTGAGCATCTGCCTTCATCTCAGGTCATGATCTGGGGGTCCTGGGATCGAGTCCTGCATTGGGCTTCCTGCTCTGCAGGGAGTCTGCTTCTCCCTCTCCCTCTCCTTCTACCCCTTCCTCTGTTTCTCTCTCTCTCTCTCTTAAATAAATTAATAAAATCTTTTTAAAAATTTCACTTTCTTTTAGAATGGAATTCCTTTATTCTGATAATTTCTTCTAACAGAAGACCTCTACCCAATGCAGCAATAGAATGATTTTGAGCAATGCTATTATATCAGGGAATGCTAGCCTTTAGGTGATCCTTAGGTTCTGCTGTCTCCTTACCAAGGCCAAATCAAGCTTTTCCACCAGGACTGGACTTTAGATGACAAATTTGTGATACCATATAGGAGGCATGTGTTAAGGTTGCCTAATAATCTTCTCTGGTTGCTTTTCTGGAATTCAGATGCAGATTTTATCAGTGACTAACCATGATCCCACGTGTGGAGACATGGTGAGATAATTGATAATTTTTGGAAAATCTCATGTTGGTTTGATAATTTGACCTCCTTTTTTTGTGTATGCGGGATTTGGAGATGAGAGTAGCATTGTATAGTTGAAAGAAGTTTTGTCATCAGAGTAATTGGGGTTCAGATCCTGACTCTGACTAACAGTGTAACTCTGGGCAAATAACTTCTTTGAATCTCAATTTCTTCACTTGTGAAAAAGGCACTAGTATTACCTTATAGGGTCTT
Organism: Enhydra lutris kenyoni; assembly: GCF_002288905.1. NCBI lineage: Eukaryota > Metazoa > Chordata > Mammalia > Carnivora > Mustelidae > Enhydra > Enhydra lutris. The sequence continues at coordinate 7,070,502 of NW_019154110.1, forward strand.
ATGAAAATTAAAGAAAATCTTAGCACAGTGCCTAGCATATAGTAAGCACAGTTATTCTATTATCAATAATACAAACATGTAGGGCAATATTTGGCATATTTTGTTTGTACCTCAAAAGAATGTAAACTCGGGGCACCTGGGTGGCTCAGTGGGTTAAGCCTCTGCCTTCGGCTCAGGTCATGATCTCAGGGTCCTAGGATTGAGCCCCGCATCGGGCTCTCTGCTTACTGGGGAGCCTGCTTCCTCCTCTCTCTCTGCCTGCCTCTCTGCCCACTTGTGATCTCTGTCTGTCAAATAAATAAATAAAATCTTTAAAAAAAGAAAAAAGTATGTAAACTCAGTAAAGATGAGTTCCCTTCTATTGTTAATTTCCAATTGTTTATTCAGAGACACCTTGGTGAAAATACTACCATACAAGTTATTAAACTTGTGTGTTGTTAATGTTTAATCATCCAAGGAATTGTAAACATTATTGCAGCCTCCTATTTTTTAGTTTTGTTCTTAGATTTCTTGATTCAGTTGGTAGTAAAGTTAAATAAACACGTGCTTGTTTCTATTGCTTTTAGCTTTTACACTAGAGATGTTATTGAAGAGGAATGAAGACCAGGCCATATTTATAAGGGTTGTGAAAGAAATCTTGTAAAGTGTAAGTAAGGTTAGACAATGTTAAATAGATACACATGAATCAGAATGCCGGGGACGAGTATAATGAAAACCTTCTAATGTACCTTATGCCTCCAAGCTAATTGCCTATTAGTCAACTGAGGTGTCCTGAAAAAAACATTATAATGGAAATTTGGTTTGAGGTAGGGCTCAGAGAGCATTTGCAGATGAAGTGCAGAGAATTCTGAAGAGCAGCAGAGCTCAAGAAGAGACCAAAAGTGACAGGATAAAGGTGGGAAACACAAAAGCAGTAACAATGAATATTTCTGTAAAAAATCAGTCACAGAACTCACACACAAAAGGACGTAAAATACAATAATGTCTACCTAAAACGTGGGGAAACAGGAGACATGAATGGGTTCAAACTTAAACGACCATCAAGTTAATTTGGACTGCTATATGCAGAAGAGGTTATATACAAAATTAATGGTAAGCATATATCAAAAACCACAAATAAGATGCAGAGAATAAAAAGAATGAAATCCAAATATATCACTAAAGAAAATCAGCAAAACATGAAAGAGGCAAAGAGAGAAAAGGATCAGAAAATCCCCAAGAACAACCACAAAACAAGTAATAAAATGGCAATAAATACATATCTATTAATAATTACTTCGAATGTAAATGGGCTAAACCCTCCAATCAGAAGACATAGGGTGTCAGAATGGATAAAAACAAGACCCATCTGTATGTTGCCTATAAGAGATTCATTTTAGACCTAAAGACACCTGCAGATTGAGAGTGAGGGGATGGAGAAACATCTATCATGCAAATGGCTGTCAAAAGAAAGCCAGAGGGCTCTGGGTGGCTCAGTCAATTAAGCATCTGCCTTTGGCTCAGGTTGTGATCCTAAGGTCCTGGAATTGAGACCCATGTTGGGCTCTCTGCTCAGCGAGGAGTCTGCCTCTCTCTCCCTCTGCTCCTCACCCTTCTTGTGCTCTCTCTCGCCCTCAAATAAATAAAATCTAGAGAAAGAAAGCCAGCCAGAGTAGCAATACTTATATTGGACAAACTAGACTTTATTTTTATTTTTTCAAATGAACCAGACTTTAACTCAAAGACTGTAACAAGACAAAGAATGGCACTAAATAATAATAAAGGAGACAATCCAACAAGAAGATATGACAATTATAAATGTTTATGCACCCAACATGGAAGCACCCAAATACATAAAATGATTAAAAACAAACATAAAGGAACTAGCCAATAATAATACAATAATAGTAGGGGAATTTAACAATGCACTTATATTAATGGACAGATAATCTAAACAGAGGATAAACAAGGAAACAATGGCTTTGAATGACACACTGGACCCCATGGACTTAACAGATAAACTCAGAACATTCTATCCTAAAACAGCACAATACACATTCTTTTCAAGTGCACACAGGATGTTCTCCAGAGTAGATCACATATTAGACTACAAAACAGGCCTCAACAAATTTGAGAAGAGCAAAGTCATACCATGCGTCTTTTCTGACCACAATGCTATGAAACTAGAAGTTTACCACAAGAAAATATTGGGAAAGACCACAAATATATGAATGTAGAAAAACATGCTATTAAACAATGAATGGGTCAACCAAGAAATTAAAGAAACTAAAAAATACATGGAAATACATCAGTTCAAAACTTTTGGGATATACCAAAATTGGTCCTAAAAAGGAAGTATATAGCAATACAGGCCTACCTCAAGAAACAGGAGAAATCTCCAACAACTTTACACTTAAAGGAGCTAGAAAAAGAACAAAGAAAGCCTAAAACCAGGAGAAGGAAGGAAGGAATAAAGATTAGAGCAGAAATAAATAATATAGAAACTAAAAAAAACAAAAAACAACAAAAAACAAAAAACAACCTAATAGAACAGATCAATGAAACCAGGTGCTGGTTCTTTGAAAAAATTAATAAAATAGGTAAACCTCTAGCCAGACTTATCAAAAAGAAAAGAGAAAGGACCCAAGTAAATAAAATGACAAATGAGAGAGGAAAAATAACAGCCAACACCTCAGAAATAAAAACAGTTTTAAGGGACTATTATAAAAAAAGATATGCCAACAAATTGGATAACCTGGAAGAAATAGAAAACTTGAAGAGTTGGATAACCAGCCAAGAAATTGAATCCTTAATCAAAAAGCTTCCAACAAACAAAAGGCCAGGGCCAGATGGCTTCACAGGTGAATTTTACCAAACATTAAAGAAGAGTTAATATCTATTCTCAAGCTATTCCAAAAAATAGAAAAGAAAGGGAAACTTCCAAACTCATTTTATGAGGCCAGCATTGCCCTGATATCAAGACCAAATAAAGACTCCACTAGAAAAGAGAACTACCAACCAATATCCCTGATGAACAGGGTTGCAAAAATTCTCAAAATACCAGCAAACTGAATCCAGCAATGCATTAAAAAAGTCATTCACCATGATCCAGTGGGATTTATTCCTGGGTTGCAAGGGTGGTTCAATATACACAAATCAACATGAAACACCACATAAATAAAAGAAAGCATAAGAATCCTATCATTTCAATAGATGCAGAAAAAGCATTTGACAAAGTATAACATCCATTTATGATTAAAAATCTCAACAAATTAGGTTTAGAGAGAACATACCTCAACATGTTAAAGGTCCTATATGAAAGACTCACAGCTAGTAGCATCCTCAATGGGGAAAGACTAAGAGCTTTTCCTCATGCTCAGGAACAAGAAAGGGATGTCCACTCGCACCACTGTTATTTGACATAGTGCTGGAAGTCCTAGCTACGGCGATCAGACAAGAGAAAGAAAAGGCATCCAAATAGATAAGAAGATTTGCAGATGACATGATACTCTCTATTAAAAAAACCTGAAAGACTCCACCCCAAAACTGCTAGAACAGATAAAGAAATTCAGTAAATTCGCAGGTTACAAAATCAACATACAGAAATCTGTTGCATTTCTCCAATAATGAAGGAGCAGAAAGAGAAATTAAGGAATCAATCCCACTTACAATTGCACCCTAAATAATAAAGATATCTAGGAATAAGCCTAACCAGAGAGGTGAAATACCTGTACTCTGAAAACTATAAAACACCGATGAAAGAAGTTGAAAATGACACAAAGATATTCCATGCTCATGGATTAGAAGAACAAATATTGTTAAAATGTTTATGCTACCCAAAGCAATCTACACATTTAATGCAATCCCTATCAAAATACCACCAGCATTTTTCACAGAGCTAGAATAAGCAACCCTAAAATTTGTATGGAACCATGAAAGATCCTGAAGAGCCAAAGCCATCTTGTTAAACAAACAAACAAACAAACAAAAAAATGGGAGGCATCACAATTCCAGATTTCAAGTTATAGTACAATGAGGTAGTAATCACAGCAGTATGATACTGGCACAAAAATAGAAACATAGATCAATAGGACAGAATAGAAAACCCAGAAATAAACCCACAGTTATATGGTCCGTTAATCTTTGACAAAGCAGGAAGAATATCCAGTGGGAAAAAGACAGTCTCTTCAACAACTGGTATTGCGAAAAGTGGACAGCAACATGCAGAGGAATGAAACTGGACCACTTACACCACTCACAAAAACAAATTCAAAATGGATTAAAGACCTACATGTGAGACCCGAACCCATAAAAGTCCCAGAAGAGAATGCATGTGGTAACTTCTTTGACATCAGCTGTAGCAAATTCTCTCTAGATATGTCTCCTGAGGTGAGGGAAACTAAAGCAAAAATAAACTGTTAAGGAGTACATCAAGGGGTGTCAAGGTGGCTCAGTCAGTTAAGCACTTGACTCTTGATTTTGGCTCAGGTCATGATCTCAGGGTTTGAGATGGAGCCCCGAGTTAAGTTTCTCTCTCTCCTTGTCCCTCTGTCCCTCTGTCCTTCCCCTCCCTGCTCACACATGTGCACGCTCGCTCTCTCTCTCTCAAAAAAAAAAAAAAAAGACTAGATCAAAATAAAAAGCTTCTCCATAGTGAAGGAAAAAATCAACAATACAAAAAGGCAGCCTATGGAATGGGAGAAGTTTTTTGCCAATGGCATATCTCATAAAGTGTTCAAACCCAAAATATACATAAAAAACTTATAAAACTCAAAACCCCCCAACATGAGTAATCCAATTAAAAACAGGCAGAAGACATGAATCGACATTTCTCCAAAGAAGACAGAGAGATGGCCAAAAGACACATGGAAAGATGCTCCGCATTACTCATCATCAAGGAAATGCAAATCAAAACCACAACGAGATAAAAAAAAAAACCCACAACGAGGTATCACCTGACACCTGTTAGAATGGCTAAAATCAACAACACAAGAAACAACAGGTGTTGGTGAGGATGTGGAGAAAAGGAAACCCTCTTGCACGGTTAGTGGGAACGCCAACTGGCGCAGCCACTGTGGAAAACAGGATGGAGATTGCTCAAAAAGTTAGAACTAGAACTACCCTATAATCCAGCAATTGCACCACTGGTATTTACCCAAAGAAAACAAAAGTACTAATTCAAAGGCATACATGCACTCTGATGTTTATAAGAGCATTATCTGTATACAATAACCAAATTATGGAAAGAACCCAAGTGTCCATTGACTGATGAATGGATAAGATGTGGTGTGTGTATGTATACACACACACACACACACAGGAATATTACTCAGTCATAAAAAGGAATGAAATCTTGCCATTTGCCATAACATGGATAGGACTAGAGAGTATAATGATCAGTGAAATAAGTCAGAGAAAGTCATGCCATATGATTTCATTCATACGTGCAGTCTAAGAAGCAAAACAGAAAAGGGGGAAAAAAGAGAGAGACAAACTAAGAAAAAAACTCCTAACTACTGAGAACAAACTGATGGTTACCAGAGGGGAGGTGGGGGGAAAGAATGGGTGAAATAAGTGATGGGAATTCAGGAGTGCGCTTGTGATGAGCACTGGGCGATGTATGGCTGTGTTGAATCACTATACTGCATACCTGAAACTAGTATCACACTGTTTGTAAACTATCTGGAATTTAAATAAAAACTTAAAAAAAAAAAAAAACATTGGGATGCCTGGGTGGCTCAGTTGTTAAGTGTCTGCCTTTGGCTCAGGTCATGATCCCAGGGTCCTGGGATCGAGTCCCACATCAGGCTCCCTGGTAAGCAGGGAGCCTGCTTTTCCCTCTGCCTGCTGCTCCCCCTCCTTGTGCGCTCTCTCTCTCTGACAAATAAATAAAATCTTAAAAAGAGAGAGAGAGAGGAGCAGGGGTCTGAAGTATTGAGGAATTTTTAGAAGTATGAGTATGAAGGATAATCCCTATAAATCTGCATGGGGAATTTACCTGATGGCTGTATTTTGAGGATTGGATGATATTTTATTAATTCTTTTTTTTTTAAGATTTATTTATTTTAGAGAGAGAGCACAAACGTGTGAGTGAGCACCAGGAGGGGCACCAAGGAGGGAGAACAAGCAGACTGCGTGCTGAGCAGGACTTGATCCCACGACCTCCATCCAGAACCCTGAGACCATTGACCTGAGTGAAATCCAGTCAGACGTTTAACCGACTGAGCCACCCAGACACGCCAACATTCTATTCATTCTTTTTTTTTTTTTTTTTAAGGATTTTATTTATTTGACCAACAGAGATCACAAGTACGCAGAGAAGCAGGCAGAGAGAGAGGGAGAAGCAGGATTCCCGCTGAGCAGAGAGGCCGATGCAGAGCTCCATCCCAAGACCCTGGGATCATGACCTGAGCCAAAGGCAGAGGCTTTAACCCACTGAGCCACCCAGGCGCCTCCATTTTATTCATTCTTAAAGACCTCTTTCAGTTGCCATTTCCTTTTGAACTCTTCCTAATAAGGATCCTTACTAGGGGGTTTGGGTGGCTTTCATTTATACTTCTCTTATGAGAAGTTATGCTATAATTGTGTCATACTGTTTGATGTGTCTGTCTCTTAAATCATGGTATAGTAGGAAGAGCATGAGTTCTTAGATTGGAAATACCTGGATTTGGATACTAGCTCTGATCTTTTCTAACAACGTGTCTTTTTGTTACATATTTATTTTCATATATTTGCTGGGAAGATTAAATGGAATAATGTAGGTAGAGTAACTTTCCCATCTGCTGATCTGTAGGCTACAGACTAATGGCATAGAAATACTGTTCTTTGCTTTCTGCTTAAAATTCTTAGGAGGTGGTTTGAAAAGGTGTAGTTACCATATGGGACCCAAACCCCAGGTATACAAGGAGTCCTATGTAAGAGCTCTGTCTTTTAATCAATTAAACTGAGGGATGAAGAGAAACTGTGTGCTATCAGGGAAAGCTGTCATTAGCCATTTGGATTATAAACACATTTACATTATATATATATAATAAACACATTTACATCATATATATACACATATATGTGTGTGTGTGTGTATGTGTATAGATATATATATATATATATATGAGAAACTACCAATTGTACCAGAAATAATATAATAGTAATAATATATAATTATGTATAATTATATAATATGTATATGTATATAATATTATTTATTAATTCTATTATATCATATTAATATATTAATTATATATAAAATATATTTAATATATAATAAGATATAATATATAATATTTATATATTTTATATATGTATAATATGTATAATAATATATATACATATATGTATATAATATGTATAATAATATATATACATATATGTATATAATATGTATAATTAAATATATAATTCTACATATATACATATTATAATACAAAATAATATATACTATTATATAATATAATACAAAATAATATGCAATATAATTATATGTACTATATATAATTATACATATATACATATTATAATATAATACAAAATAATATATAATATAATATATAATACAAAATAATATACAATATAATTATATATATTATATTTATATATAAATATATGATATAATATAATAATAAATATACATATATATAGGAGAAACTAAAACCATTTGTACCAGAAATAATTTCTACCAGGAAGATTCATTCTGACATCAGAAAATTCCTGTTCAGAATTTGAGCACCTATCTGTATTGTGGAATTAGCCAAGTCAGGAGAGAAACATTTTTAAAATCTAGCTTGTGGTTTACTGGCTAATACAGAAGGCTTATTTGTCTAGTAACCATACAGATGTGTCAAGCGTTTGCACTTATTAAATGTGTGAATCATCTACGTAAGATGCCGTGTGCAGTAATGCAGAGTAAACCTGAGGTAGAGGTCAGGAGAACCAGGTGTCAGTCATCTGAAGACCAGCCTTTTTTTTTTTTTTAAGATTTTTAATTTATTTAACAGAGAGAAAGATCACAAGTAGGCAGAGAGGCAGGCAGAGAGAGAGGGGGAAGCAGGCTCCCTGCCGAGCAGAGAGCCTGATGTGGGGCTTGATCCCAGGACTCTGAGATCATGACCTGAGCCAAAGGCAGAGGCTTAACCCACTGAGCCACCCAGGCACCCCATGAAGACCAGCCTTTCTTACGTGGGTTTCCATCTTGTGTGCTGATCAGAAGCATTGTGCGCAGTGCAACCTTGTAACTCTGTGTGTGTGTATCAGTGTGTGTGACGGAGGTGGGATAGTGGTCACTAAAGATGGCCCAAACTGATGGAAGCAATAAACTCTATTTTATAAAAAACAGCAGACTCCCTTTAATTCTTAAAAATAAACGTGGGTTTGAAAGACCCTCCCTGAGATAGATAAGACCCTGGCCAGACTTTGGAGCCCTAACAATGTGCTGGTAGTTCTGTGTTGCCATACTTTGAAGAAATGTTTACCAGGTTCCGAGAAGCAAGTACAGAGAAGAGGTAACTGGAATTTTCTGGCTGGCACCAGGACCTCAGGGAAAGACAGGAAAATTATCTGGCTAAGAAGGTTCTTCAAAAACAGACAGCAAGGGGCGCCTGGGTGGCTCAGTGGGTTAAGCCGCTGCCTTCGGCTCAGGTCGTGATCTCAGTCCTGGGATCGAGCCCCGCATCGGGCTCTCTGCTCTCTTGGGGAGCCTGCTTCCTCCTCTCTCTCTGCCTGCCTCTGTGCCTGCTTGTGATCTCTCTGTCAAATAAATAAATAAAATCTTTAAAAAAAAAAAAACAAACAAAAAACAGCGAAATGCTCGTGGGATGAATCCAGGTAATGAAAAGGTCAGGAAAAATGGTCTCTGAAAAGAAGAGTCAGGAGAAATGGTGACTTACAGAGAAGTAAAGCTGCCACGTGCCGAGGTGATCAAGGTGCTGCTGAGAACATGGGCACAGAGAGGTGAGAGCTCAGGGCATTGCTTTGTTTTTTGGACGTGTCCTCAGGTGAGGTAAGTCTTCACCTTGTCCGTCTCCTTGACTCCATGATCATGGGTTCTTGGCAAGTTCCTTTGCTTCTCTAAGCTAGTCTCTGTTTCCTCATCTATAGAAATACAGATCTGTAGAGCGAGCTAGTAAAGGTTGCTTCGTGGGTGAAGTGAAATCATATGTGGGAAGGTTCCCCTATCACTTGCTTGGTGAGCACTGCCGCCATGCTGAGAAGCTCCTAAGATTGAAAGGCAGGACATAATGTCCTTTACCGCTAGCCTCTAACTACAATAACACCAGCAATTCCAGTCCTGTTCTTTTGATCCTTATTTTTACCATTTTTTTTTAAAGATTTTATTTATTTATTTGACAGACAGAAATCACAAGTAGGCAGAGAGGCAGGCAGAGAGAGAGAGAAGGGGAAGCAGGCTCCCCACTTGCCCAGAGAGCCCAATGTGGGGCTCGATCCCAGGACCCTGGGATCATGACCTGAGTTGAAGGCAGAGGCTTTAACCCACTGAACCACCCAGGCACCCCATTTTTACCATTTTTTAAAATAAGATTTTGGGGCAACTGAATGGCTCCATCGTTAAACCTCTGCCTTCAGCTCAGGTCATGATCTCAGGGTCCTGGGATTGAGTCCTGCATCAGGCTCTCTGCTCAGTGGGGAGGCTGCTTCCCCCCTCTCTCTCTGGCTGCCTCTTTGCCTACTTGTGATCTATCTCTCTCTGTCAAACAAAGAAAATCATCAAAAAAGCCCCCCAAAATAAAATAATATCTTTTTTAAAAAAGATATTATTTTATTTTGGGGGGCTTTTTTGATGATTTTTAAAAAAAGATTTTATTTATTTTTGGGAGGGGAAAGAGAGAGTGAGCATGAGTGGGGGTGGGGGGATAGGGAGAACCAGGCTCAGCACTGAGCCGGGAGTCCAATGCAGGACTCGATTGGATCCAATCCGAGGACCTGAGACCATGACCCGAACCAAAAGCAGATGCTTAACCAACTGAGCCACCCAGGCACCTCTATTTTTACCACTTTTAAAAAAGTAATCTCCACACTCAAACCCATGACCCTGAGATCAAGAGATGCACTCTCATAAACTGAGCCAGCCAGGCAGCCCTCATAATTCATATTTTTAATCATTTCACTTCACCTTTTGGAGGAGGAACAAAGTTGTGGACATCATGAAGCCCTTTTTAAATGGTTGTGATTCTAATAATGTCCCAGTTCTTGCACAAAATGCATTTCCAAACAAATGTTGCTAGTACAGAGTGTGCTTTCAGAGGCCCAAGGAAAAACCTGAATACTTCTTGCAGAGGCAGATGTGTAAGCAACCAGTTTTTTAAAAAACAGCATTATTGAAATATAATTCATACACCATATAATTCACCCATTTGAAGTATAAAATTCAGTGGTTTTTAGTATATTCAGAGTTGGGCAACTATCCCCACAATCAGTTTTAGAACATTTTCATCATTCCCAAAAGGACCCTCATACCCATTGGCAGTCTCTCCCCCTTTCCCTCCAACACCCCCAGCCTTAGGCAACTTAGGAGCAGTATCTCAGAGCCGAGGCGGTGTCTCAGGTGGCTGGCAATACCAAGGAGAAATGAGGGCACTTGTCTGGGAAACTAGCTGCTGAGTTGTCTTTCCTTGTGTCATAGTCTACCCGTCTTTCAGTCTCACTGAAAACCACGTGGTGCATAAGCCCCAACAATCAAATCTGTAACTTCCTCAACTACACCCCTAACCCCAAGGTCAGCTGCCCAAGTAGAGAAATCAAGTAGTTTAAATTAAATCAAGTACTTTAAATCAAGTAGGGCTCTTGGTGGGGAAAAAAATGGACCTATGGTAAAGAATCCCCAGATATGGGAGTAGTATATTAGAGTAAAACACAGAACTTCACTTGAAACAGAGTAAAAAGACAGAACTTCACTTGAAACGTAGCTAATAGAACTGGAACAGGCTTTTATTATTTTTTAAAACATCTTATTTATTTATTTGACAGAAGGCAAGAGCAGGAACACAGCAGGGGGAGTGGGAGAGGGAGCAGCAGGCTTCCCATGGAGCAGGGAGCCTGATGCGGGTCTCAATCCCAGGACCCTGGGATCATGACCTGAGCCAAAGGCAGATGCTTAATGACTGAGCCATCCAGGCGCCCCTGGAACAAACCTTTAGAATAAACATAATTAGTATCATTGGAGGAAGTCCATGAAGAAATGCTAATGTCAGCCCTATTGGGTTGACAGGAGAGTGGAGAAAATGGAAGGAAAACATGGCAGCTTTCTCTGTGACTCCTGCAACAGCAGTTCTTAGCCCTCTTCCTGCCTGCCAGTCTGTCTCCCTCCACACGCTGGGAATGCCCACAAATGCCACCCCTGCAGTGGGGCGGGGATGTGTGGCCCAGTCCTGATCAATGGGACCTCACAGGGGAGTTTTGCTAGGAAACGTCATGAAAGGTATTTCTCCCCAATTCCTGGAGATGTAGAGAAGGACAGCTCTCCTGAGTTTGGATGTAGCTGTGTGAGGATCAGCTGTCTGGACCAGCAGTGACCCTCTTGCAGCCACCCGGGGACAAAGGCCATGCTAAGAATGGCTGAACAGAAAGATGGCCCTTGAGTCCTTGTATACTTTAGATATTCATCCCTATTACTGCAAATACCTACTTCCACTCTGTCACCCATTAACTTTATGTGGTATCTTTCATGGATAGAAACGATTTTGATGTCATGAAATTCTTGTTTGTTTTCCTGTACAGTTTGTGCTTTTGAAGTTTAGTTTAAGTTTTTCCCTGTCACTTAGCTTTATAATTTTACTTTCACATCTGGAGTTCACCCTTCAGATAATTGTTAGGTAGCAACCCAGTTTTATTTTTCTCCACATGGTGGACTAGTTTTTCCAACTTCACCTAATAAATGGTTTCTTCTTTCCCCTATTCATTTGTGATATTTTTTGAAATTATTTTTTATTTTTATTTTTTTAAAAACAGGGCGTGGAGCCCAACTTGGGGCTTGAACCCATGACCCTGAGGTCAAGACCTGAACTGATATCAAGAGCCTGTTGCCTAACGTGCTGAGCCTCCCAGGTGCCCCTGTGATGTCTTTTTAAAAATTGTGTATTAAGTTCTCTTTATCAACGGGTCCTTGGTAGAGTTCTCTGCTTTGTTCCATTTGTTTATTGGACTGATATCCTACTATATGGCCTTGAAATATGTCTTAATGTCTGGTAGAGCAAACCTCTTTTTCTCCATTTACTTGTCTTTTTTAAGGTGATGAAAGCCATTCATGGACTTTTCTCCTTCATATAAGTTTTAGAGTACTCTTATTGTTTGTTTCTTTCTTTGTTTCTTTGAGGCAGGGAGAGAGCACACAGGCCCCAGTGGGGATGGGGATGGGGATGGGAGGGGAGGAGCAGAGAGAGAAGGAAAGAGAATCTCAAGCAGTCTCCCTGCCTAGCTCAGAGCCCAATGAGGGGCTCAGCCTCACGACCCTGAGATCATGACTTGAGCTGAAATCAAGAGGCAGACATTTGACCTACTAAGTCATCCAGGTGCCCCTGTTTGTTTATGTTTGCTTTTTTTTTTTTAAGATTTTATTTATTTATTTGGGAGAGAGAGAGGGAGAGAGAGCATAAGCGGGGTGGGGCAGCAGCAGAGGGAGAGAAGCAGGTTCCTGACTGAGCAAGGAGCCCGATGCAGGGGGGGGGGGGTGTCCCAGGACCCTGGGATCATGCATGACTATACATGAGCCAAAGGCAGACGCTTGACTGACTGAGACACCCAGGCGCCCCTTTTGTTTTGTTTTTAAAACAACTTGAATTGTGTTTGTAGTTTACAGGCTTGGAGACAGTTGCTGAACAGAATACTTAAGAAAAAGCCTATACAAAGTTGTGTAATGACATTTCAGAGCATCAAAAATACAAACATTCTTTAAGTTATAAGAAAAAGCAGATCACTGAGAAAATAAGAATCAGATTGGCATCTTTTTTTTTTCCTTAAGATTTTATTTATTTGACAGACAGAGATCACAAGTAGGCAGACAGGCAGGGAGAGAGAGAGAGAGGAAGGGGAGCCTGCTTCCCGTAGCAGGCTCCCCGCTGAGTAGAGAGTCCAATGCGGGGCTCAATCCCAGGACCCTGGGATCATGACCCGAGCCGAAGGCAGAGGCTTTAACCCACTGAGCCACCCAGGCGCCCCGGCATCTTTTTATCAGCAACAAGAGACACAAGGATGCAGTGGAGCATTTGGAAAAAACAGAGCTTTGTGGTCTATTCTTTTTTTTAAGAAAACTTCATAATGTACCTTTAAACTCAAGCCTAATTGCTTTCAAATATTTTATTTTATTTTATTTTTTATTTATTATTTTTTAAAGATTTTATTTATTTATTTGACAGAGATCACAAGTAGGCAGAGAGGCAAGCAGAGAGAAAGGAAGGGAAGCAGGCTCCCTACTCAGCAGAGAGCCCAATGCGGGGCTCGATCCCAGGACCCTGGGATCATGACCTGAGCTGAAGGCAGAGGCTTTTAACCCACTGAGCCACCCAGGCACCCCTCAAATATTTTATTTTTAAGTAATCCCTACACCCAACATGGGACTTGAACTTACAGCCCTGAGGCCAAGAGTCACATGCTCCACTGACTGAGCCAGCAGAGCCCATAAACTCAAGCTTGATAGCACAGGGAGACCAGAAAACTAAACTGCACTCTCTGCCCTGAAGTTAAACAAATTATCTATTCATTCGAGGGAAGATCAAAGGAAATGAGTAAATAAAATGAGACCATTTATAATTTTTAAAAAACTTTTTAAATTTAAGTGAATAATAGTAAGCATATATTTTGGATCAATATTTCTTACATTTGTTGTTTTGATTTTATGCAATTCTTTAAAACATGAGCTTTGGAGTTAACCCAAACATTGTGGTGAGGGGATTTTCACATGTGAGAAGAACAGACTTGACATAAAACAAGATGACATCTCGAGGAGACAGTGTCTCTGCTAAGAAGCACATATAATTTATGATAGAAAACAGAGCATGTCAAATTTAACTTGAGACCTTTTACTCTGCTTGATCAGGGCTCTTTCTTTAGGTGGCTGGGTTGTGAATATTTTGTATCTTTCAGTTCTTTTCAGTGTAGAGAGTGATGAGTAATGTTACAACTCCTATACCGGGTATTTTTACATCTGTAAAATTGCATCCTTCAACAAGAGACTTAGGTTTTTTTTCCATGTCATCTTTCTCTTCTTTAAGACAGAAGTATACTTTCCAACTTCACAATTTCTTCAAAGTGTTGAAAGGAAAATAAATGTTGCACCTAGGAATTCTATTCCAGCCAAACCACTAGTCAAATCTGGGGAGAAAACATAAATGGAGGTCCACAGGAAGCTTGGAAAATTTGACACCCATAGACTCACTCTGAAATAACTACTTTTTGTTAGATTTTCTGGGGACTCGAGCCCAGGTGTAGTTTTATCCAGAAATGAAACATCTGTCTCATCCTAGGAGCACTCCAGCCTAGGTGCATGTAAAGGATACATCTACAGAGTACATCATTTTGTAGTCAGTTTCTGTTAGAAAATGTGTTCTGCGGGTGGCTAGATGGCTCAGTCCTTAAGCCTCTGCCTTTGGCTCAGATCATGATCCCAGGGTCCTGGAATCAAGCCCGATGTTGAGTCCCACATGAAGCTCCCTGCTCAGCGGGGAGCCTGCTTCTCCCTCTCCCACTCCCCCTGCTTGTGCTCTCTCACTGTCTCTCTCTCTCTCTCTCTGTCAAATAAATAAATAAATAATCTTTTAAAAAATGTGTTCCATAAGAAGAAAAATGAACCTTGTAGGGAACAATGAGGGCAAAAAAGAAATAGTAAGAAAATACATTAGGGAATTTAATTGCCTAATGTTAATTAGATTAAAACATTTTAAAGTAGTCATGAACGGAAATTCCACTTGTATCAACATGGTAGGTATGTCATATTGAAGTAGGTGAGCACTCAGCAAAAGGAAGTAAAAACATTTTAAGGATCTTGGGATCTTGTCTGTTCAAGGGGAAGGTGTAGATATTAACTCTAGATATTAGAGAAAAAGTTCACTTAAGTGTGTAATAATTTAAAATGTAGGCACTTGATTGAAAGTTGAATAGAAAAAATTGAGTAAAGAAACTTGATCAAGCCAGTGGAAGGCAGGAAAGTAGCAATGGGAAAATTAAAAGGAGAAGATACATTAAATAGAAAACTAAATAAGATGGTCAAAATTAAAATATTTTAGAAATTACCACAAAATGAAATGGGTTAAATACACTGATTTTTAAAACTATTTTAAAAAAAATTTATTTATTTATTTGACAGAGAGAGACACACAGTGAGACAGGGAACACAAGCAGGAAGAGTGGGAGAGGGAGAAGCAGGCTCTCTGCTGAGCAGGGAGCCCGATGCAGGGCCTGATCCCAGGACTCTGGCATCATGACCTGAGCCGAAGGCAGATGCTTAACAGCTGAGCCATGCTGGTGCCCCAAATACACTGATTTTTTAAAAGCTCATCTTGGATTAAAATCACGCTCATATACCAACATCCAGCAATATGATATTTATTTATTTATTTTTAAAGATTTTATTTATTTATTTGACAGACAGAGATCACAAGCAGGCAGAGAGGCAGGCAGAGAGAGAGGAGGAAGCAGGCTCCCCGCTGAGCAGAGAGCCTGAGGTGGGGCTCGATCCCAGGACCCTGGGATCACAACCTGAGCCAAAGGCAGACGCTTAACGACTGAGCCACCCAGGCGCCCCAGCAATATGATAGTTATAAAAGACACGTGTAAAACAACATAGAAAAACTAAATATTAAATAAAAATATATACCAGGCAAGTAGTAACCAAAAGTCATCTGGAGTAGCAATTTAGTACCAAAGTGTGATGTGAAGAAAAAAATTTAATATTTTATTTATTTGAGAGAGAGCATAAGCAGGAGGAGGACAGAGGGCAGAGGGAGAAGCAGACTCCCCAGTGAACAGGTAGCCCACCCAGGTGCCCCGAAAAAAAAACGTTTTTAAGAGGAAATTTGACTTTTTAAAAGGAAGAATCCACCTAAAAGACTGAGCCATCTTATAAGTAGTCCCAACACTATTAGTAATGTGTGAATACAAAACAAGATAATATTTCACTTAGATTGCCCAAAATGCCAAGTATTGGCGCGGATATGGAGAAAATGGTATTCTGTCACACGATTTGAGAGGAGGTTGGGTATGTTGATACATGGTCATTTGGAAGAGCAATTTGGCAGTATGTAATGAAACTGAAAATGAGCCTATTTATATAATCCAATCATTATGCTTTAGGTATACTGAGAAGCTTTCACACGTGTGCAAGGATGTTCATGGGAACATTGTAACAGCAAAAAAAGAGTGGAAAAAAAAAACCCAAAACCCCACAAAAAACAAAGAGTGACAATCTAAGTGTCCATTAACAGTGGGATGGTTAGGGGTGCCTGGGTGGCTCAATTGGTTGAACATGGATGGGCCTTCATTCAGCTCAGGTCATGATCTCAGGGTCCTAGGATCGAGCCCTGTGTGGGGCTCCCTGCTCCGTGGGGAGTCTGCTTCTCCCTCTCCCTCTGTCCCTTCCCCCAACTCTTGTTCTTCCTCTCAAATAAATAAATAAAATGAAATAGTGGAATGGATAAATGTGGGATAGTCGTACAGTGCAATGTATACAGTTAAGAGGAATAAGATAGCTCAGTATGCAGTTTACTCTGCAATGTAGAATGGTAGAATCAAGATGCATGACACTATGCTTGATGTGCTACCATTATATAAATAAAAAATGATTGTTTACACAAAGCAATATGATATGTCAGTTACTGATTTGTCTCTATCTAAACTGAATGAAAAGTTTTTGCTCTGAGTGGGAGGGATGGGACTGGGAATGGTGGTTGAAAGAGATGTTAGTTTTCTCTATTTAATATTTTATTTCCTAAGAAGATGAATAAAAGTTGACACACGTATAATTATTAATTCTGAGTGGTAGGAATGTAGGTGTTTGTTTTATAATTCCTATTACCTTCCTACTCTTACTTTTTTTTCCCTCAGAAATAAACAACAACAAAAAAGGAAATTAAAGTAAATTTGAAGAGGGGTGCCTGGCTGGCTCAGTCCATAGAGCATGGGACTCTTGATCTTGATCTTGGGGTGGTGAGTTTGAACCCCACATTGGGAGTAGAGTTTACTTAAAAAAAAAAAGTAAAAAAAAAAAAAAAAGTAAAAAAAAAAAAAAAAGTAAAATTGAAGAAATGGTTGAACTTCAGTAAATATTCTCCATTGGAAGAGATACTATTTCCCAGATGATCTCCTTAAAGTTAAGAAAAAGGATGATAAAAAATTAAATAATTGAAATAATTACATATTTTAGCTACTGTGGGGGGATACTTTTGCTCAACATCTTGCTGTAGAAAGATAAGGGCACTGGAGTGACTCAGTTAGCTAAGCATCTGACTTCAGCTCAGGTCATGATCTCAGGGTCCTGGGATTAGTCTCCGCACTCAGCAGGGAGTCTGGTTATCCCTCTTCCTGTCCCTCTATCCCTCCCCCCATCCCTGCCCATTTGTGCTCTTGTGCTCTCTCTCTCAAATAAATAAATAAAATCTTAAGAAAAAAGAAAGATGAAGGAATTGAAGTTAATATTGAAAAATGTTTTGGAAAGTTTCCAAAAATTTTGTTTTTGGTAGTTATACCGTTATTTGTCAAGGTTTATAACATTTACTTTACATCCCATTTAGTCTCAGTTCTGTATTTAAATGGAACCACAGCCTACCACCAACAGTGCTTTCCCGTCATTGAGTTCACTGTTTTGATCCATCACTAAAATAAGATTTTATCAACTTTTTTTCTTGAAAAGTTCTTTGTCGTATATTCCCTGATTTTTTTTTAATGTTGCAAATATCATATCTGTTTCTCTTATACTTGCACATATACTGAATAATATTCTTGGGCCACATTTTCTTTCCTTTCAAATTTGTCTTTTGACATTGAACCTTGCTTTAGGTCTGAGACAGATTCCCAATTCCACTCCACCCCATTTAGTCAACATGCTTTGTCTGTCTGGTTGTCTGAAGAATGCTTTCTTTCACTTAGGTGTTTGGCTTCTTAACTGGGATAGAGATTTGTGTCTACCATTCTGTGTCAGCCTTTTTTTTTTCCCCCTTCCTGGAATATGATTTGTTATTTCCATCTGTAACTCATTTTATCATTTATAAAAAAGACATTTTCAAAAATTATTTCTTTGAATAATCTGTTTTATTTGGTAGGTTCTTTACTTCAGGGACATCAATTACCTTTATGGTAACTGCCTTTCTTCCTTATTATTATTTCTATAGTCTAGGAATTCCCCAAAGTCTGTAAACTAACATAGATTACAGTCATGGAATGGTGATACTGCGATGGATTGGCAGAAACAAATTCAGTCCAGGTCTCCTAAGAATAACAAAGATAGGGGCACCTGGGTGGCTCAGTGGGTTAAGCCTCTGCCTTCAGCTCGGATCATGATCTCAGGGTCCTGGGATCGAGCCCCACATAAGGCTCTCTGCTCAGCAGGGAGCCTGCTTCCCCCTCTCTCTCTCTCTGCCTGCCTCTCTGCCTACTTGTGATCTCTCTGCCAAATAAATAAATAAATCTTAAAAAAAAAAAAGAATAACAAAGATAAAACCCTTTTGAAGATGAGCTCACAGTTCAAAATTACAAACACATGAGAAAAAAATCCCCCAGGAGGGAAATTCACTAGACAGGACAAGCGGCAGAATTAGATCCCCAAGAACATCAAATAATGACCGAATACAGATTGTAGACTTTGGTTTAAATACTTAGAAATAGGGGCGCCTGGGTTGCTCAGTCTTTAAGGTTCTGCCTTCGGCTCATGTCAGGATCATCACGTCCTGGGATTGAGCTCCTCATGGGGCTCCCTCCTCAGCGAGAGGCCTGGTTCTCTCTCTTCTACTCCCCCTGCTTGTGTTCCCTCCCTTGCTGTGTCTCTCTTTGTCAAATAAATAAATAAATAAAAATCTAAAAAAAAAAAAACCAAACCTTAAAAACATAACAGAAGGGATCCGATGTGTAAGAAAATAATACTTCAGAAAGGGACCAAATAAATCTTATAGAAATGGAAACATATATTTCAGTTTGTTTAAAATTAAAGCTTAGTAGTGGATCAGAAGCAGATCAGATGCAGCTGATAATATAATCAGTGAACTATTAATACATTAAAAAATCACCTGGGGGCGCCTGGGTGGCTCAGTGGGTTAAGCCTCTGCCTTCGGCTCAGGTCATGATCCCAGGGTCCTGGGATTGAGCCCCGCATTGGGCTCTCTGCTCAGCAGGGAGCCTGCTTCCCTTCCTCTCTCTCTGCCTGCCTCTCTGCCTACATGTGATCTCTCTCTGTCAAATAAATAAATAAATAAAAATCTTTAAAAAAAAAATCACCTGGAGTTTAGCATAGAGAGATCAGGAGATGGAAAAGATAAGAAATATGGTGATAAGAAGCAGATAGTCTAACAGTGCTGTCCAATAGAAATATAATTTGAGAGGGGCACCTGAGTGGCTCAGTTGGTTGAGCATCTGGCCCTTGGTTTTGATTCAGGTCATGATCTCACAGATTGTGAGAACAGTTGGGCTCTGGCGGGGAACTGAAGATTCTCCCCCCACCCACGAGCACACACTCTCTCTCTTTCTCATATAAATTAATCTTTTAAAAAAGGAAAAATATAATGTGAGATACATACATCATTTAAAATTTTCTTGTACTCAGGGGCACCTGAGTGGCAGTCATTAAGCGTCTGCCTTCGGCTGAGATCATGATCCCAGGGTCCTGGGATCGAGCCCCACATCAGGCTCCCTGCATGGCGGGGAGCCTGCTTCTCCCTCTCCCACTCCCCCTGCTTGTGTTCCCTCTCTCACCGTCTCTCTCTCTCTGTCAAATAAATAAATAAAATCTTAAAAATTTTTTTTCTTGTACTCATATTAAAGAAAGTAAAAAGAAATTTATGAAATTAATCCAAAATATTTCAACATATAATCAATGTTAAAATTATGGATTATTTTCTATTCTTTTTTTTACAGTCTTTATTTATTTAAAAAAAATATATATTTATTTTAGAGAGAGTGAGCAAGTGAGCGAGCATGAGCAGTGGGGAGTGGCAGATGGAGAGGGAGAGAGAAGCATTTTTTTTCTTTGCTGAGCATGGAGCCCAATATGGGGCTCATTCTCATGACCCTGAGATCATGACCTGAACCAAAATCAAGTCAGATGCTTAACTCACTGAGTCACCCAAGGCGCCCCTTTCACACTGTCTACTGTGAAAATCAAGTGTGTATTTTGCATTTATACCACAGCTCAGTTTGAATTGGCCACATTTCAAGTGCTTAGTAGCCACTTGTACTAATGACCTCTGTATTGGACAATGCAGATCTAACTTACATCAAAAACTATTTCCAGAAGAGAAGAGAAACAGAGGAAGCCATAGTTAAAGAGAGAATGGTTGAGAAGTTACCAGGTTAATGGAAGGCATGAATCCCTAGATTTAGGAAGTGCAGTGAGTGTTCATTAGAAAGTAAATACTTGAGGAGAGGAGTCAAGATGGCGGAGAAGTAGCAGGCTGAGACTACTTCAGGTAGCGGGAGATCAGCTAGATAGCTTATCTAAAGATTGCAAACACCTACAAATCCAACGGGAGATCGAAGAGAAGAAGAACAACAACTCTAGAAACAGAAAATCAACCACTTTCTGAAAGGTAGGACTGGCGGAGAAGTGAATCCAAA
>NW_019154110.1:7101240-7481100 GCF_002288905.1 Enhydra lutris kenyoni
AAAATGTTGAAAATAGAACTATCCTATGACCCAGCAATTGCACTGCTGGGTATTTACCCTAAAGATACAAACGTAGTGATCCAAAGGGGCACGTGCACCCGAATGTTTATAGCAACAATGTCTACAATAGCCATACTGTGGGAAGAACCTAGATGTCCATCAACAGACGAATGGATAAAGAAGATGTGGTATATATACACAATGGAATACTATGCAGCCATCAAAAGAAATGAAATCTTGCCATTTGCAACGATGTGAATGGAACTAGAGGGTATCATGCTTAGCGAAATAAGTCAATCGGAGAAAGACAACTATCATATGATCTCCCTGATATGAGGGAGAGGAGATGCAACATGGGGGGTTACTGGGGTAGGAGAAGAGTAAATAAAACAAGATGGGATTGGGAGGGAGACAAACCATAAGTGACTCTTTTTTTTTTTTTAAGATT
Organism: Enhydra lutris kenyoni; assembly: GCF_002288905.1. Taxonomy (NCBI): domain Eukaryota; kingdom Metazoa; phylum Chordata; class Mammalia; order Carnivora; family Mustelidae; genus Enhydra; species Enhydra lutris. The sequence goes on from NW_019154110.1 coordinate 7,101,689, forward strand.
TTATTTATTTATTTGACAGAGAGAAATCACAAGCAGGCAGAGAGGCAGGCAGAGAGAGAGAGGAGGAAGCAGGCTCCCTGCTGAGCAGAAAGCCCGATGCGGGGCTTGAACCCAGGACCTGGGATCATGACCTGAGCCGAAGGCAGCGGCTTAACCCACTGAGCCACCCAGGCGCCCACCATAAGTATCTCTTAATCTCACAAAACAAACTGAGGGTTGATGGGGGGAGGGGGGTTGGGGGGGTGGGATTATGGACATTGGGGAGGGTATGTGCTATGGTGAGTGCTGTGAAGTGTGTAAACCTGGCGATTCACAGACCTGTACCCCTGGGGATAAAAATATATGTTTATAAAAAATAAAATAAAAAAAGTTAAAATTAAAAAAAAAAGAAAGAAAGTAAATACTTTGTAGTGAAACTGTAGAGATCCTAGGATGGAAAAGATATTAAAATTAATGGAGAGAAAAGACGATCACCTATGAAGGGATTTCAACTAGGCTGAAAACAGTCATCTTTAATGCCAGATAAAAGTAAATGTCAATATAAGAATTTTATATCCACTTGAACTGTCAGTTAAGAATGAGAGTCAAGGGGCACTTGGGTGGCTCAGTCAATTAAGGGTCTGCCTTTGGCTCAGGTCATGATCCCAGGGTCCTGGGATGGAGCCCCACATCGGGCTCCCTGCTCAGCAGGAAGCCTGCTGCTCCCTCTCCCACTCTCCCTGCTTATGTTCCCTCTCTTGCTGTGTCTCTCTCTGTCAAATAAATAAATAAAATCTTAAAAAAAGAAATATGAGAGTTAAAATAAAGACCTTTTAATCAAAGACAGAAGTTATCACTAACCTGCTTTCAGTGAAGGAGAACAATAATAAAACACAAATGCAATAAGGTCTAGAGAACAGTAGCAGCGTGAGAGAGAGGGGTTTCCAAAGAGAGATGAGAAGATAATAATGACCTAATTTGCCTAATTTTTACGTTTTTTACCCTCTCAAGCTTCAATGGCAGCGAGCAAATGGAGCTGGGGAATCACCACTAGCTTAGATCTGCTAACCTTACTTCGCTCCCTGTCTTGCTGCTGCACAGATTATGGGGCAGAGAAGTAGTAGGGTATAATCTTGATTAGCAGGGTAGCACATTAGAGCAGTCCCCTATTTGGTCATTTATGGGATACAGAACATTTCAAAATCTCAGTGAAAAATGAACAATTATAGGGGCCCCTGGCTGGCTCAGTCAGTAGAGCATGGGACTCTTGATCTCAGGATCATGAGTTGGAGCCCCACATTGGTATAGAGATTGCTTAAAATAAAAATGATGAAATTAACAGTTATACAGGGGAAAGAAATCGTTTTGGAATATAGGGTAGTATGGGGGAGATGGGGGTTTTATAGTGTGTTTTGAAATGGTGGAGGGACAGAAGAAAGGTTGACAGAGGGGGAAGGGAGGCGAAATGAGGTGAGAAAGTCTAAGATTGGAAACAGAAGTGACAGGGCGCCTGGGTGGCTCAGTCCGTTAAGCATCTGCCCTTGGCGCCGGTCGTTTGAGCCCTGCATTGGGCTCCCCGCTCAGCAGAGAACCTGCTTCTCCTTGTCCCTCTGTCTCTCCCCCAGCTTGTGCTCTTTCTCTGACCCTCTCTCTCAAATACATAAAATAAAATCTTAAAAAAAAAAAAAAAAAAGAAACAGAAGTAACAGTTGATAGAGCCTATTGTTACAAAATCACTAAAGTTTCGTTTAGCCTTCTATGAGGGCTCCTAGAGGAAGCGTGAGTTGTAGCTTATCAGCTAATTTAGTCAGCAATTCAACTATCTTTTATTTTTTTTTTTTGCTACTTTTTTCAAAAAAAGGTTTTATTTATTTGTCAGAGAGAGCGCGCGCGAGCGCGCAAGCACACAAGCAGGCAGAGGCAGAGAGAGAAGCAAGCTCCCTGCCGAGCAAGGAGCCCGATGTGGAACTCAATCCCAGGACCCTGGGATCATGACCGGAGCCAAAGTCAGCGGCTTAACCCACTGAGCTACCCAGGTGCCCCTCAACTGTCTTTTAGGAGATGCCATTTATTGAGCACTTCTGTGTGTCAGTGGTAGTGCTGAAGGGTGATAGTGTCTTAAAAACTTTAGCATGCAAACTATTCTGTGAAGTAGATTATTATTATTTTTTATTTTGGTAAAATACACAGAATGAAATTTACAATTTTAACCATTTTTCAGTGTACAGTTCTATGATGCCAAGCCTATTCACATTGTTGAGCAAACATCAAATGGAATATATATTTTTTAAAGATTTTATTTTTTTTTAAGAGAGAGAGAGGGTGAGAGCAGGGGTAGGGGCAGAGGAGGAAGGAGAGGAATGAGTGGACTCCATGTTGAGCACAGAGTCTGACGTGGGGCTGGATCTCATGACCCAAGATTAAGACCTGAGCTGAAACTAAGAGTTGGGCACCAAACTGACTGAGCCACCCAGGTGCCCCTCAAATGGAGTAGATTTTTTTTTTAAAGATTTTATTTATTTATTTGACAGAGAGAGATCACAAGCAGGCAGAGAGGCAGGTAGAGAGAGAGGAGGAAGCAGGCTCCCTGCTGAGCAGAGAGCCCGATGCAGGGCTCGATTCCAGGACCCTGAGATCATGACCTGAGCCGAAGGCAGCGGCTTAACCCACTGAGCCACCCAGGTGCCCCTGGAGTAGGTTTTTAAAAGTAGTTTTATTGATGACCAAATTTGGTCCCAGAAAGTTTAAGTAATTTGACTATTAAATGGTAGTAGAGTGAATATTTGTACTCCATGTTTGCCTGACTTCAAATTCCATTTTCTTTCTTTTTTTCTATAGTATAGAGTGTCTTTGCCAGAAGTGACTTGAAAGCCATCTTTAAAGATTATTATCTAGGGCAGGAGCCCAAAGGACTTCCTGGTCTTCCAATCAGAGATGTGATTTTGCGATAAAAAGAAAGATAATGGGGGGTAGATGGTTGGCTACATAGTGATATTGATGGACGAAATAATCATTTGCTTATCCTACATAGTCCTGATTTTTTCCATGTCCACATACCACATATATTGTTATTTAAATTGATCCACTTTGTTTTTCATTGTAACTATATGTCTCTACCATCAATAGAAAATCAGTGGTATTATTGCCCATAACCAGGATGTAACAATAAACACAAAACCAAGGAAACCTAATTCCAGCTAGATATGGTGCCTCCTCTCACATTGTTAAAAAAGAAAGATAAAAGAATATTAGAGAAAATGAAAAATGAAAATGAAAAGGATTGGAAGATATTTGGAAAGGAAACATGTCCTGATATTTCAAGAATGGGGAATATGGCATGGGTGGGCCTCATGGGGGTGGAGGTAGAAATGAGAAAGTTGTTAGGAACTGAGGTGGCCTTCTTTGGTGGTGTTTGGATTCTCCTTCATGATATTCCTGCCTCTCTTTACTCATCTACTGATTTCTCCCTCTACCTACATGATTCTTGTTGGTTCCAAGTGACAGGTTTTGATTTCAGTTCCCTTGGCTAGTTGGCTCAGTCTCTCAGTTCCCCAGTTCCTGAGAGGGGAATTGGAGTGGTCCAGCTAGTCTTTTCAGGCCAGTCCTTATAAACCCTAGGTCATGGCTAATCTGGGACAGCCCCATCACCCCTACCGCAATATAAGCAGCAATGGCTAAACAGTCACATAGTGTGGGATATGGGCATTGCGGGCAGCAGAAGTTTGTGGTAGGACAGATACTAGTGCTCATCCAAGGAATATTTATTGAGTGTTTGCCATGTGTGCAAGCCACTATGGTGGGAGCTGGGGGCTATAAGGGTAGAAAAGACTGACACGGTCCCTGAAACTTTGTGGAGGGAAGTGAGCTTTACACGAGGGACAGAATAAAATCCATGACTGTGTTAAGCCCTAAGAAGGAAATAAATAGAGTGATATGGTTACTAGACTGAAGGTAGAGGAGATTTCTTTTATTTATTTATTTATTTATTTATTTATTTTTAAAGATTTTATTTATTTATTTGACCGAGATCACAAGTAGGCAGAGAGGCAGGCAGAGAAAGAGAGGGGGAAGCAGGGTCCCTGCTGAGCAGAGAGCCCGATGTGGGGCTCGATCCCAGGACCCCAGGATCATGACCAGAGCCGAAGGCAGAGGCCTTAACCCACTGAGCCACCCAGGCACCCCTTATTTATTTATTTTTAAAAAGATTTTATTTATTTGACAGAGATCACAAGTAGAGAGGCAGGCAGAGAGAGAGGGGGAATCAGGGTCCCTGCTGAGCAGAGAGCCCGATGTGGGGCTCGATCCTAGGACCCCGAGATCATGACCTGAGCCAAAGGCAGAGGCTTTAACCCACTGAGCCACCCAGGCGCCTGGAGGAGATTTCTTTTAATGGGATGACACAGAAGCAGAGATCCAGGTGCTGACTCTTTCTTTCTTTCTTTCTTTTTAAGATTTTATTTATTTATTTGACAGAGAGAGAGATCACAAGTAGGCAGAGAGGCAGGCAGAGAGAGAGGGGAGGAAGCAGGCTCCCTGAGGAGCAGAGAGCCCGACGTGGGGCTCGATCCCAGGACCCTGGGACCGTGACCTGAGCTGAAGGCAGAGGCTTTTTTTTTTTTTTTTAAATATTTTATTTATTTGACAGACAAAGATCGCAAGTAGGCAGAGAGGCAGGCAGAGTGAGAGGAGGAAGCAGGCTCCCTGCCAAGCAGAGAGCCCGATGTGGGGCTTGATCCCAGGACCCTGGGACCATGACCTGAGCTGAAGGCAGAGGCTTTAACCCACTGAGCCACCCAGGCTCCCCGCTGACTCTTTCTTGTTGGGAGCATTTATGGGTCCTTTGGAGGCTATACCTGTGAACCTTAAGGTCCCTCTTCAGTCACTGCTTTTTGATGTCCACTCTTCCAGCCCATTACTGGGTCTTTTCACTCTGATGAGAAGCCCTATTGAGTTAGCCACCCGACTCTGTCAAATACAGTGCAGGCTGCCCCATTGCTTCCCTTTTTCCTTATCCTATTGTGGAATGTATCAGCCCTCTTCCCTAATTCAGAATTCTCTAGGCCCATATTGGTAAACACCTTCATGAATGTGCACAGAGGCCCCAACCTCCTGGAGAGACAGGTCTGGTTCACCTCAAAACTCTTACCAATGTGGATGCACAGAGATGGCTAAGTTGCTGTAGTCAGTGAGATTCACCAGCTCGGGAGAAAGATCTTGCAGACACCCCAAGTCTTTTGTAGTGCTCCCTCTTTATAGTGAGGTGAGCATTTCATCCTCTTCCATAATTTCTTCTAATGTATTCCTTTTGAACTTTTATCTCTCCCTGGTGGAGGCTGGAAGTAGATGAAGGTTTTAGGATTGGTCTAGTCATTTTTCAGTAAATCTTTTACTTACTAAAGTAGTAAGGATGAACTGGTAGGCCTCCTGTAGAAGGTGAAGATACTTCCTGCTGTTCTCAGCTGTGGAATTTTATAGCTCATTAGCATTCTGGCATGATATGTTAATTGCACACCAAATTGAGGAGGGAGGAATGCCCTTTCTAAGAAAAGAAAGACTTAGTTTTATACTGAGATTGATGGAATCTCAGAGTTAGGAGAACTCTAGAAGACTTTTAATCTATTTCCCCACCATTGCTATGAATCCTGTTTGCAACTTGATGAGATGTTAATCAATTTTCGTTTGGACACATCCAGGAACTAGGAATGCATTCCCTAACTTTCAGATCTCAGCTCTGCCAATTACCGTATGAGTTTCACCAAATCACTTTAAACCCGGTTCCTCACCTATGAAAGGAGTGTGAATAGCATCTTCTTCACAGAACATTGTTGGAAGGATAAGAGAAGATAAATATATAAATTTCCTAACCCAGTCACAGAGGAGTGCAATGTTGGTTCCCTCTCCAGGTCCCTTTAGGGGACAGCATATTCAGTTTTCGGATTGTCTTCACCGGAGAAATATCTTCTTCATATTGAACTGCCTCTATATTTTTAGCCCTTCCCTTAAGCTCACCCCTCAGTGGTCCTACAGAATGTCTTTTCTCCTTTCACTTGACAGCCCTTCAGTATCTGTGATTTTAGTTGAAGGAGGTGGAAATACTAGAAAAATCCATTTTTTTCTTTTCTGAGTGGGGAGTCCAGATAGCTGTTAGACTTCCGCGTGACCCCCAAGAGGTGTTTATTGAGTGAATGGGGCAAAGATGGTATTTCACTTTCTAACATCAGTTCTCCCCGACGCTGATGGGTTTAATCACAGGCTGGCTATGATTCTGTAGGATTCTAGCCTGCAACGTACGTGTGAGTGTGTGTGTGTGTGTGGGAGAAGAGAGGGAAAGAGAGAGAAAGAGAGAGATGTTATTAGACGCTTGGACGCCTTTGAATGTTGCTATTCTTTGGCACATCGTGAGCACTAATGCGATCGTTTATTGCCCTGAATGAATGGTTAAACGTGGAAGTGACAAAGGAAGCCAAGCGGCTTTCAATGAATATCTAGGCGGGTGCTCCGAAAGTCCTCTCAAGGGCGAGCTAGGAGAGTTGCTGTTACGAGGCCTCTTTTGGAGTGGGTGGGGACTAGCCTTCGGTTCCAACGCTTAGGCACCGCCTCTTTGACTCGCGGGTTGGCCGCTAGGCGGTGCTGGGGAGCTTGCCGCCCACGAGCCCGGGCGCCCCAGCTCTTACCCTCACCCCTCAATCCCCGACTGGCGACAAGACTACAACTCCCGTAGTGCTCTGGGAACGCGAGAGAGAGGGGGCTATGGGGGGAAGAGGGAGGCGAGGGCGGGCTTTCCGGGAGTGTGTTTCCGGCGTCGGCGGCCGCGGCCGGGGACGGTGTGAAAGCGGTAAGATGGCGGCGGCGGCGGTGGTGGAGTTCCAGAGAGCCCAGTCTCTACTCAGCACCGACCGGGAGGCCTCCATCGACATTCTCCATTCCATCGGTAAAGGTCGCCGCGCCCCCTCTCTGACCCTGCCGGCTCAGCTGGGCTTGTGTGGGTCGGCGGCGACGGAGCGGGGCCGGGCTAGCCGGCTCTGGTGCTGCTGACTCACTGTGTGTGAGGGGGGCCGGGCCGGGGGCACAGGCCGCTCGTAGCTCCCTGGAGGCCCCTGGGTCTCACCTGGGTGGGACGCCTCGAGGCAGCCCCGGCGTCCACTTGCCGGCTGCTGACTCACGGTGGGCTCAGCGTGGAGTGAGAGGGTGGGCCGAGCCGGGGCCCCCACCACTCCCCAGCCTTGCCCCCGCTCTGGCCCGTGCGGGCTGGCCCGGGACCGCGAGTAGTGCCGGCCGGCGGGCTTGTCGCGAACAGGACTGAGAGCCTCGAGTTGAAGGGCCTTGGCGAAACCCGCTGTACACAGCGTTTCCCGCCGTTGTTATCAGCACAGCCCGCTCCGGGTGGCAGCGCGAGCGCTCGCTCTTCTCTTGGAGTTTTCTTCCTCGGGACCCTGAGAGCTGCTGCCTCTCCCCAGCCTCGCAGCGGAAGGCTCTACTAAAGGGATGTCTCTTTCTGAATGTGGGAAATAACGGAGGGGACACACACCGCAGATTGGCATTTGGTTTGAAGAGGTGCCCGAGACGTCCCTTTGCCCCCGTGTAGGGTGTAAGAGCGAGATGGGACCGCCCGGCTAGAGGAGGTGACTAATCGTCCTAGTCTCCCCGGTAGAGGTGGGAAGTGAGTTCGGGGAGTGAGTTGTCAGCCGCGGAGTTCGGGGAACCGGTCGGCCGCAGACTGCCAGAGAAAATGAAGAGTCAGTTTGTAGTAGATTGCCTTACACCTTGCACGCCGCAGGAAAACTGAAACGGGAGCTCCAGCCAGTCGCTTCCGACAAGTTTCCACCGGGATTCAGGTGTGAACAGAAATAAATTTGTGATGACAGAGAAGGCTTTTAATGTTCAAGTCGTAAAGGGTTCAGTTAGGGCATGGGTTAGCTCTTCACTGCACATGTAGTAATGTGATCTTTTTAACGCAGCTTGAGAAGATTCAGATCGGATCAACAAGTAGCGTAGGAATGCACGTGTATGTGGGACCTCCAGGATGTTGGCTTTTATGTTGACTTCCTGGCCTGTTGAATTTTGGTATTCCTGACTTGCGTGGAGAAAAGACAATGACAAGAGCTTGATGTCTTTATCTTTGGGGGTACTGGAGAAGGGAAGATGGGGGCTGAGATGCATCTGTGAATGGATGATTTTGTTAAATGAAAGCCTTTAATTCTGAAGTTCTGACCTTTGAGTTAAGTCAGTTACAATTATAGAACCAGGGTCATCTCAGTCACATATATATATTTTTTTATTCTAGGAGTACGTGCTAATGTGAGAAGCATGGATTTTGTGTGTGTGTGTTAAGTGCCTAAATTTTTTACTTTTATAAGTGAAATTATGATGAACATTATAGTTGGGAGTATTTTGTGATTGCCCATTCCACTAGGAGAGAGTTCCCTGAAAGCTTCCCTCTCAGAGCAAGCTTGAGTCATGATGGTTACAGTCTTACTTTTTCCGGACTCCATTATGGAGTATCTAAATCTTGGTTTTTGTCAAGTCATGATGCTTTGTAAGAGAAGTGATAACTAGTGATGGTCACTAAAATGATCACCACAAACTCAGAGAGGTTATTCAGTGTTTGGTAAAATAGTTGTTAACAGTTGAAAGTGGGACAGATAGCACAAAGTTATTTTAACAGGTCCTGAATCCAGTATAAAGCAGCAGTCCGTCCTAAGGATCCATTACAGAGCAGCAGTCCCTCCTAAGGATCACACTGGAGCCTTGATTGAGTTGTTTTTCCTGAATGGCTTTGTAGAACTGCTTACCCCAAGCACCCCATTAGTGGTGTGCTTCAAGTTTATTGAAAGACTCTTGACTTTTTTAGTCACCAGTAAATGATGGTCTTTTGATTTTAGTTTGTGGCAGGTAAACATATAGGCATGTTTAATATTTTCAGTAACAAAGTGCCTAACATGGGGCTAACCACCACAATATGAAGAACTTGTTTGAATTTTTGCTTTAACCAAGTGACTACGACAGAAATCTCATTGTATGTGGGTAAGGGGAATTCTGATTCATAGAATGAAAAGGCACATTTAAAATTGGAGAGGAATCTATTTTTATAATTTACATGGGACATATCTTACATGATGATTTCACTTTTTTAAGAAAAATTTTTTTTAAAGCTCCCTAGAATGTGTCTTTTGTAACTGAGTTTGTAATTGCTCTTGTGAGGGTGAAATCTCCCTCAGTCTTCATTTTTTAATCAGAATTTTAAGAAGGTTTGCATTTTCCTCTCCCAGTGAAGCGTGACATTCAAGAGAATGATGAGGAGGCAGTGCAGGTCAAAGAGCAGAGTATCCTGGAACTGGGGTCTCTCTTGGCAAAGACTGGACAAGCTGCCGGTAAGTGATGCAAACGGGTTGCTTTTTCTTTTACTTGGAAAGTTTCAAGTTTCTTTTGGAGTAGAGGAACATAGGAATGCATCCACACAGTTTATTGGTGGTATAATTCCATTTTATCGTCAACTTGTTGAGCTTCAGTTTTTTAGCAGGAAGCTAGGTGGACCTTTAAATTCAGTTCTTTGGTGGAACAGTTTTCTGCAGGTGAGAGAAGATCCTGTTCCTGTTGGGATATAGTGATCTGTGGGATTTGTTTCTGGTTCTAGTTTTCACTGTGTTCCCTTATATAAGGGCAGCAGCATGAGCAGCAGCTGTCTTTAGTGATTTCAGCTCTGATGTATTTAAGATGGATAGTGACTTAGGCCCCCTGGACTTGAAAGCGACTAGGGATTTTGCATCCAATTCAGTGTGAGAGACCAGTTCAGAGTGAGACGTTCAATGGAATGTCCTTTTTTTCTGTTAAGAAAGTAAGTGAGACGTTAAATGGAAAGAGCCTTCCCGAGATTTCTCCATTGTTACGTGGGACTTCGTGCATGTTATTGCCCAAACATTCTAGTTGTAATTGAATCATTGAGTTTCTAGGCTTGAGGTGATACTCAGATGATGGGTGTGTCCTTGGACTAAGAGTCATTGAAGTAAGAGACCAGGAAGGGCCTTTGACCAAGTTAAGGTGGTAATAGTATTTAGAGAAGCTTAAGCTTAAAATGGATGATTTTTGTCAACTTTAAAGTGAATTTAGGTCTTATCTAATTTAGAATGGATTAAGCTAGGGTAAGGGACCTCACGAATTACTTTCCCCAAAATAATACTGTTTTCCAAGAGGTACAAGTTAGCGAAACTTCTTGAACTTGAGAACTAAGATCTTTCGCAATTAAGGATGACTAACATTGTATAAAGATGTATGCAGTTGGGAGGATATGTTTCTGTAGTTTTTGAATTTTATTTAAAGTATTTAAAAATATCTATAATAAAACAGTTTTTAAGTGCTGTCAACTAGTTACTATTTTAAGCACAAAAATGATACAGTTTATTGCATCTTCAAAACAACTCAGTAATGTGGATGCTGTTGTCCATTTTACACCTGCGGAAACAGAACACAGAAGAGTTAAATAACTTCTCCAAGGTCACTCATCTAGTAAGTGGAAGATCCAGGATTTGAACCAATTTGTCCCACTTCAGTGCTTGAGGCCTTATGGTGTAATGGTTCATGCTTTCCATAGTTAATCACTTAACGCGTTATCAGTGGTCAGTGCTGGGATTTTCACTTTATTTATTTTTTTAAGTTTATTTATTTATTTTTTTAGTAATTTCTATACCCAGCGTGGGGCTCGAACTCGACCCTCATATAAAGAATCATACGCTCTTCTGACTGAGCCAGCTAGGTGTCCCTGTTTTTTTCATTTTAGACTGACTGCCCTCCTATTTAACATATTTATGGATTCCTTTTGCCTGTCAGTTAATGTGAGCTTGGGATTGCATAATAGTTTTGATAATTGGTCCATACAAAATATAATTAATAAGGTTATTTTCCTGAAAGAATTAGAAAGTCAGATAAAGTGATTTAAGACTTTTCTGTTGTTTAAATTTCCAAATATCTGTTTTCCTCCAGTAGCATGGATAATTGCAAATAGCATGTTAGTATGGTCAGTACTTCAAAAATTTATCCAAAAATGTTAACTGTTTTGCTTGAAATTCCCATTTTATGCTTTGCCCTCTCCTTATTCCTTGCCCCTCCCTTTTTTGTGACTTAGTACCTGAGAAATTGAGAAGTGTATAGCTAAACCTATTGGAATTTAACAGATGAATCATAAGGACTTTGAACAACTTTTCTAGGTCATTTGTCATTGTTTTCTAAGAAAGAGTCTGATGAGTATAGGTATATACTGTAGAAACTCTAAGGAAGTCTTGTACCCCACTTTGCTGTTCATAATTGATAGGTTTATATTGTTTCCTTTGAATTTTGGTTTCCTGAGAATAGAAAATATGTCTATTCCATTAATCTTCAATTTTGTTTTATTAGGCACTTAATATACAGTTAGCACTGTGCTAAGTACTCCATTAAAAAAATATAAGATAAGGTCTCTGACCTACAGCAGTCGTTTGGGAATTAGTGAATGAGGCAAGGTTTGATGTATAATAGTGGTTGAAAGTGGCGCTGAGCATCATCAGACGTGATGGCTGGCTCAGGAGCTGCAGATTTCATAGCTTGAGATTCTGAAAGGATTGTTTCGAGTTCTGTGACCTTTTTTTTTCTTTTTAAAGATTTTATTTATTTCTTTGACAGAGAGAGAGAGAGAGATCACAAGCAGGCAGAGAGGCAGGCGGGGGGGTGGGGTGGGGTAGGGGAAGCAGGCTCCTCGCTGAGCAGAGAGCCCGATGCGGGCCTCGATCCCAGGACCCTGAGATCATGACCCGAGTGGCAGGCAGAGGCTTAACCCTCTGAGCCACCCAGGCACCCAAGTTCTGTGACCTTCTAAAAAGAAAGTTCGGGTTGTGTAATTGTAAATAATCTCAATAAGGCAGTATGATTCTTTGGGAATTAAAAATTACTTTAGGATGTATGAAAATGGAAAGAAACAGGGAATAAAACCAAGAATGAATAGCAACAATAGACTGAAATGAAAAGTGGACTGAGTCTTTGGCAACTAAGAGGTCATTTGTTTCTTTGTTGGGATAAGAAGAATAACACTATCAGTGCTTGGAGCAAATACTGTAATGCTAGCAGGTGCTAGAGCAAAAGTCAGGCTGCTTAGTTCATGTTTCACTTCAGCCTTTTCCAGGAAGGAAAATGATTTTCAAAAAGAAAAAGATAGAAAAAAAAATGAGAAAGAGAGAGGAAAGAGCAGATAGGCTCTTTAAATAAGTTCAAGTCTCTAGGCTCTGACAGTTTGTCTTTTAATATCAGAAGCATAGTTCTAGCAGATATATTTATAGAGCCACTATTATTATTCTGAGAAAAGTCATAGAGGATGGAGAAGTATTAAGGAAACTGAGGATGGGCAAACATTATTTTACTTTGCATGAAGATAATGGAAAGAATAATTCCTAGACCCTTTAAACTGGTAATCACTAGTATCTGGGACAGATTATTGGATAAGTAGGTTTTAATCACTTAAGACTGTAGGTTTATTAAGAAAGATTATTTCAAACTCCCCTTCATTCTCTTTGGTTAGCCTTATCAGACGAGTAGATTTGCTGGGCTCCACAGACAGCAGCTCGCCAGCTATTTTTGTAAATAAAGTTTTTTTGGAACCCATCCACACCCATTTGTTTACTTACTGTCTATGATTGCTTTTGTACTGCAGTGGCTGAGTTGAGTATCTGCCAGTGAGACCACATCTCCCAAAAAGCTGAAAATATTTACTATCTGGTCCATCACAGAAAAAGTTTGCCAACCTCTGGGTTAGAGGAATGATACAGACTACATATCTGATGTAAGCAAGGCATTTGAACATTGGCCATGATATTAATGAGAAATACAGAGTATGAAGATCATTTGTCAACCTAGAGGGAAGTCTCTAGCGTCATGTCATAGGGATCTGTCCTTGTTCTTCTGGTCAGCCTCTGGCATTATGGCTAAAGCCACTTCAGAAGGCCTGCTTATTTTTTGTAGATGACTCAGTACAGTAGAGGACAGAATTAAGATTCAGAGTTATTGCCAAAGCCAGCAAGATTAAATTCAATGTGGTAAGTATAAAGTTATTTACTTAAAAGTATTTATCAAAACAGAGGAAGATGAGGAATTACTTGTCTGTGCAAAAAAGACTTTAATAAAGTGCTATTGAGAAAAGGAAGTAGGCTATCATGTGTTACCTGTGGTGGCCAGATCAAGAGAATCAGGCCATGATTCTATTGGTCAGACCCTACCTGGAGAATTGTTTTCAGTTCTGGGTACTATGGATGGTATGTTTGCAAACTAGAGTTCATTCAATGACAAGGAATCTAGAAACCAGAACATTGGAGGAACAGTTGAAATAGCTAAAGATGTTTAGCTTGGAGAAAGGGAAAATTAAGGAGGTATAAAAGATAGTTGTCTTCAGAAATTTGAAACCATGTAGAAGGAGGGTAAAGACTTGGGTCTTAAAAAAAAGAACAATTTAGTTTGACTAACATTCGAATAGTCTGCTTTCTGAACAATTCTGTCATTAGAGATTGTTCAGAATTGTTCTAGCATAGTAGGAAATACTGTGGGAGAAGGGACATTGTACTAAACTACTTTTAAAAAGCTGTGATTGGGACGCCTGGGTGGCTCAGTTGGTTAAGCAGCTGCCTTTGGCTCAGGTCATGATCCCAGCGTCCTGGGATTGAGTCCCGCATCGGGCTCCTTGCTCATCAGGGAGCCTGCTTCTCCCTCTGCCTGCCATTCTGTCTCCCTGTGCTTGCTCTCTCTCCCTCTCTCTCTCTGACAAATAAATAAATAAAATCTTAAAAAAAAAAAAAGCTGTGATTGTATAATTAAAATTTGTACAAATGTAAAAGGAATTTGAGAAGGAGAAATCAGTGCAGCCTGGAGTTGGTTTGGAAGACATAATAGGACTTTAGCTGGACCTAAAAGGACATCTTAAGATTTACATAGGTTGAGAAGATGGAGGAGAAATTCTGCATGGGAATGGAGCAGAAACAAAGTGTGAAAGCAGACACATGTCTAGTCTATGCAGGGGTGAGTGGAGGGGCAGAATGGGGAAAATCTTAGTGGAATCAAAGGTGAGTACTGGGGAGTGAAGGAAAAGATGAACTTTTCCACTGTTTAAGTTCTTTTCGTACCTGACACAGTCCCAGGCATCCTGTGACTGTTCAGGCAGATGAGGATTTCAGGACCCTGAATTAGCATTCTCAGGAGGGTGAGGTTTGCTTGCCCTGAATTAGAATCCTCAGGAGGGTGAGTCCACAATTGGAGAATATTAAAGAGGCGGTGGCACTAAAGTAATTTTAACCTACATTCCAAAAGTACTTCCGTAGTTAACGAGTTGGAATATATTCTCATTTTTACTCTTGTTTCTAAAGATGCTCCCTTAAAATGACTTGCCACCTTTTTTTCCTATACAAGGGGAAGAAAACTTCTGTGGTAGATTCCTTTTTTGTTCATAGTTTAAGACTTAGAACTTACAGATAAATGGAGAAAACACCCTAAGTTTTCTGTGAAAAGTTTATTCGGTGCCAGGGAAGTGCTGTTGCTAAAAGGCTAAACTGGGGAGAACTTCGGGAGGGGAGGAGAAGGGACCCTGGAATTGAACAACTTCATCTGTGTAAGGGGGAGCTGCTACGGTGGACTTGGAAATTCAGCAACAACCACAAAACACCCTTCCCATAACCTCATCAAATTTACCGGTTGTGAGGAAGTGATTTTACCTCAGGTGTCAGAGGCACAACATATTTAATGTTCTAGAAAACTGTGCTCTGAGACCATGAGTACTTTGCTGTTTATCTCTCATTAAGATGGGTAAATGAGGCCAAGAGACGTGAGAGTTTCCCAGGGCCCTCATAGTAATCTAGTAGCTGAGTGCAGAATGGAATACAAATTTAGTATATATTGCTTACTCATTTTTGCTACCCTGTTATCTGCTAAGGATGTTTTAAATTCCTACTATACATCATTTAGAATGATTGCAGTGACATAAGGATGGATTTTATGATCTTGAGTCACTATTTTAATGGGTATTTTGTCTCTGATATTGATGTTTACTTTTTCTTTTCTGAATTGCCTTCCACAAAGAGCTTGGAGGACTCCTGAAGTATGTGCGACCCTTCTTGAATTCCATCAGCAAGGCTAAGGCAGCTCGCCTGGTCCGATCTCTTCTTGATCTGTTTCTTGATATGGAAGCAGCTACAGGGCAGGAGGTAAGTTACTTTAAAGGCAGAAGGTAGATGATATGGAAAAAAAAAAGTGTTTCAGTGAAAGCAATGCCTGCCTACACTGTGGTACTAATGTGGAAGGGACAGCTGGGAGGACAGCTCAGGACTTATCATGTCAGTTTCTCTTTGTTACAGGGCATTTGATACTTTGGGTCTGTTCCATGCTTTGCTTTGTAAGTGGAGATTGTCAGTGGTCCCTGGAATCCTCATTACATCAGGGTCACAAACTGATTCTTGTCTTTGAGGTATTGTATTGCCACACCTTTGTAATGTTTTCTGTGTCTGTGGTACCTTTCATTCTGTGTCGCAAAGCTCTTCGTGAGCACGGAATAAGTCTGTGGCATCCCTTCTTGGCGTGTTTTGTACTGCATATATGCCTTTATGGAGGGGTGAGCATCCATCTGTTTGTGTCTCGTGTGCAGAAGTGACTCTGGTGTACCTGTACATGTCCTCTATGAGTTCAGACCAGACCCTGAACCATTCAGAAGAGTGCCTCTTTGGAATCAGGGAGCCTCTTGTGAACTTTTTGAAGATAGCTATATTTTCTGCAGTTCAGGAGGAGACACTACCAAAGTTAAAACTTACTCTGTAAGAAGCAGCAGATTCAAGCAGGATACTGTTGGTAGAAAGACCATAGTTGTCTTTCCTATAGATACATTGCTTAATATTCACTGAGTGCAGGCTGTGTGCTAAACACTGTTACATATACTGGGGATACATTTGTAAAAACACAGTGTTCTCATGGGAATTAAATTTTAATGAGGAAGGCAGGCGATAAATATATAAAATGTCAGGAAATATAAGGACGGGGTAGGAATAGCTGGCTGGTTATATGTCTGATTTTTTGCTCTGGCCTCCGTGAGTGTACAAGTAAGAAGTATGAAAGGGCACAGTAGCATTCTGAGTAAATAATGAGGAATTTCAGAAATCTAGGACATATAGATCCCACTTTGAAATCAGGTCTTCTGTAAAATCTGCCTTCTTGCCTTAATGATTCTTTGAGGCCTAGTTTAAACACCATAAACTCACTTCATTTGTAGAAAAATTCATTTGTAGGAAAGTTTTCACATTTGTGGCAGAACTGTGTTTCATTATAGTAGATCAAAAAGAGTTAATATTTAGATATCTGTCTTTTGAACCAAAGCATTAGAATTATTTTTAAGAATAATTTAAAAAGAAAAAAAAATGACTTTAATGGGATTTTAGTCTTATTTAACCCTAACTTTTTTTTTTTTTTTTTAAGATTATACTTTGTTCTCACGAAAAAGCAACACCATCTTTTGTTTGAAATGGGGTGCCTTATAATGTACTGACCAAAAAATGTTAGTTTGAGACAGACTGATACATGTTCCTTGGAACTTTTTAGGCAGAAAGAATTAATTATCAAAGCTGCTCCATTACACACTGAAGTCTCTGGAATTTGTCCCTTTCCGTAGCATAGAGTTGACTCAGTGGATGGAATTGCATTTGTGTAACGAGCAGTTCTCCTGCTCCTTTGTGGAGGTCCCTTAAATCAGAATTCAGCGCTCTCCTATAATTGGCTAGTGGGATTTACTGGCCTTTTTCATGTGGCTCTGTGTCTGGTTAGGCCCTCCCATCTGAAATATCCAGTCTGCTTTACCTTTCTTCATATTTATTTTCCTTTTTAACATCTGTTTCCTCCTTAGAAGTTCCATGAGGATAGCTACTCTGTCCCGTCCCATGCCGTATCCTTGGCACTTAGAGTAGTTAGGCCCAGAGGAGCTACAGAACTCATGTTTGTTAGAGGGATGTAGGGATAACGCCATGTTCGATGCTTCCCCATGTTTGATGCTTAGGAGATACTTTGTTGAATTAAGACATAAATTTATTGAATTGAGATATAAGTGTTGTTACTACATTTCTCTAGGTGACTCAGGGTCTCTGACTTGGAGAAATTGGAGCTACATGTTCCTCTTGAAACATTCTGAGTTCTTTGAAAAATTCTTTGAGCAATGGGAAAGGATAGGGAATCAAGTAATGATAGTATTGTCATGATAGTATCATGGCATGAAGCAAAAGAAGAAGTTTGCAGACATTGTTAAGAGAGCTAGGAGTTTTGTGTTGGGGAGTTTGGTACTCAAGAGAATGGAGGAGGGGATTTTCCTTGCCTCTTTCTGTTTAGGAACTAACCATAAGTCGGATAGATTACAAAACAGTTTTTAGCTTGCTATATTCCAGTAGGTGGTAGGAATCAGGTTAGGATGGAGTGAATTGCAGCGTTGAGGTTTACAGCCTAGAAAGGGAGGAGTATGTGTAAGGTAACAGGGTGGGGTGGGAGAGTGAGGATGGGGTGGTTGGTAAAGTAGTGGGGAGTAGAGAAACAGGGTGAAGAGGGGACTGAGCCAGACACTTGCCAAATGGTGAACTGGAATTTCAAACTAACCTTACCTTTCAGGGATCTCTGGGTAGTTGCCCAGGGGAAGCCATTTTTGGTATCGTCTATCCAACTGAAACCACAGTAGCACATTTAAAGAAACCTTACATCGAATCCCATTACTGAAACAGTTATTTCCATGGAAAAAAGGAGTTTGTGCTGGAGAATTTAAAATTTGGAATAGTAGTTATTATTCTTCCATACAGATCTAGTTATTGAAGACATTTAAAAAAATGATTAAGTGTATCGATTTAAAACTTAAACGTCTTGGGTGCCTGGGTGGCTCATTCTTTTAAGTGTCTGCCTTC
The DNA here is from genome assembly GCF_002288905.1 of Enhydra lutris kenyoni. NCBI lineage: Eukaryota > Metazoa > Chordata > Mammalia > Carnivora > Mustelidae > Enhydra > Enhydra lutris. The sequence goes on from NW_019154110.1 coordinate 7,119,592, forward strand.
GGCTCAGGTCATGATCCCAGGGTCCTGGGATCGAGCCCCACATCAGGCTCCCTGCTCTGTGGAGAGCCTGCTTCTCCCTCTGCCTGCTGCTCCCCCTGCTTGTGTGCTTGCACGCAGTGTCTCTCTCTGTCAAAATAAATAAAATCTTTAAAAAACAAAATAAATGTTTGATTTCTATCACTTCAAGCTTTTGTGCTCAAATAAGTGGTTTCTCCAGAGGCAGTGGCTTCTTATATATTCTTATCGCCTTTATTAGTCATTATCTGCATTAACAAAGCACAAAGCCTCAAACAAAATAGTTGTGTAGCAAGGCCAATGGCCTTCAAAATTTTTCCTTAAAATTGAGGTTCTGGTTTTACCAATTAAAGTCCTAGATAGTGCAAATGATGCACCCAGTAATGGATAACAGATGGACCTGAACAAGAGCATTGGAGAAGCACTGGGTCAAGTTCTGATCCCAGCAGCTGGTATGTGACTTTGAGTGAGTCACTTCACATCTGGACTCGGGAAATGGGGACCGTTGAGATGATGGAGTAGAGTTCAGTGTTTTCTTAACTAGAGAGCTGCATCTCAGTGGCCAGGCTCTATTCCAGACTACTGAGTCAGGAGCCTCTGCATCCATTTTTATATTCTTAAAAAAGCTGCCTGGGTAGAACTGGGACGGTAAGCATTTCTTAGCCTTCCAAAGATACATTAGGACTAAGGACTCTTGTATTTTTGTTGTTAAACACGTTCAGCAAAGTGTTTTCAGTTCCATTCACATCAGGAACAGAGATCTTACTTGGAGTTTTGCTTTTCAGAACATAACTCAAAACTCTGAAATTGTGGTTGGCTTGCTTTTAATTTAGTTTTTGTAAAATTTTTAGGTCTGTTGAGTTTAGTGCCGGAGATTAAGTAGCCACCAGGGGGCTTCAGTGAGTTATAAAGGTTCCTTTGAGTCTTTTACTGGTGAATCCTCCAAATACCATGTAATGGCATCTGCTTATTTACTGAGCTTGGACTTGGGATCTAAAAGCAGAAGATCTGTCAGTTTGATTTATATGTGCTATTCATTTTCCTTCCTTATAACATCTCCCTTAGAGAACTTTGGATATACGTAAAGATCTGTTGTATCAGCAGTTAGTTGGTGATCTAACTGCAACTAAGATCTGTTGTAGCAGAAAGTTTAGTTGGTGGTTTTTTTTTTTTTTTTTAAATCTTATGCTCTGATTAGGAATCTTAATACAAAACTTGCAGTAACAAAAGTGATAAAAGATCTGCAGTACTTTTTATTTAAAGATTTTTTTTTTTTTTTTTTTTTTTTATTTGACAGAGATCACAAGCAGGCAGAGAGAGAGGAAGGGAGGGAAGCAGGCCCCTGCCGAGCAGAGAGCCCGGATTCGGATTCGGGACTCCATCCCAGCATGACCTGAGCTGAAGGCAGTGGCTTTAACACACTGAGCCACCCAGGCACCCAGATCTGCAGTACTTAAAACGTAGTTTCTCAAAGCTAATATGTCACAAATACCTGATGGCATGTAGACCATCTAGCATTGAACACTGTTTTAAATCAGTTACTTTGCATATTATCTCACTGCTTGGGTGGCAGATAGAACTGGGGATTCAAAGCACCTTTATTATTTTTTTTTATTCATGCATTTATGTTTTTAAGTAGGCTCTGCACCGAACATTTAGTTCGAGTTAACGGGCCCGAACTTACAACTCTGAGATCAAGAGTCTTACATTCTACCAACTGAACCAGCCAGGTGCCCCCAAAGCAGTTTTAAATAAAGTGTTAAAGTCCTTTTAAGTGTTAGGCTAATTGTAATTTCTTTTTATTCCCTTTAATACATGCTAAGTGTATCGTATTGTGGTGATGAATTGGTTAGCTGCACTTAGTATCAGAAAGGGAAGAGCCAGCTGGGCCTTTTGAGTGTTACAGGCAACTGTTAGGAATAAGGCGTTTGTGCTTAGGCTGAGAATTTCTACCTTTATTACCAATGGGTTCATATTAACACCTTGCCATTAGTATTTGCAGCTATTTAGGGAGAAATTTCTGCTTTAAAGACTTCTCAGCCATTGTAGAAATCTGTATTTCAGGGTATAGATGTTGAAAGTTATGGGTCCATCCTGGGAAGGTAGAAGAGGAATCTTGGAGGGGAAGCTCTTTTTCAAAAGAACACAATTCTTAAGTGCAACAATACTTTCTGTGTAAAATGCCGAGATGGTTCTCCATTATGATAGAACCATTACACAGTGAGATACTGTAGATCAAGGCATGTCCCCTGAGACACTAAGTAGAGCAACATGGATAATATATAGGAGGGAATTAAAGCTGTTCTCCAAAGCGAGGTTTGTGGGAAGAATGTGAGGACATAATATTGCATGTGTTGTCTCTTTGTTGCAGGTCGAGTTGTGTTTAGAGTGCATCGAATGGGCCAAATCAGAGAAACGAACTTTCTTACGCCAAGCTTTGGAGGTAATGTGCCTACATTAGTGCTGCTTTCAGGTCTCTAGGCATTAGATAGATTGTGAATGCAAGTAATACCATTCTGATCAAAAGTATTTTCAGTAATTTTGTATTAGCCAGGCACCCAAAGATTATTGATAGTAGTTCCGCTCATGAGAATACTTGCTTGTGTGGCTCAGAGAAGTAAGCAGCAGCCCGGTAAACTTCATAGTCAGTGGCCATCGTGGCAGATGGACTGGAGTGTTGCTTAGGCTGGATTTGGTGCTCTCTCCAGAACTTGTATATTCAACAGTAAGAATTCTCTGACTGTCAATCTTTGATTTCTTTCTTTGGCTTTTTTCTTTCTTTCTATCAGTCAATGCCTTTTCTCTTTCCTAGGCAAGACTGGTGTCTTTGTACTTTGATACCAAGAGGTACCAGGAAGCATTGCATTTGGGTAAGTAAGCTGGTAGAAAGTAATAAGGCATCTTAGCTGGCTAAATAAATGTATTTCTGAACCTGGCCACTCTTAATGGTTACATATTAATAATATATGTTCTGCCTACTTCTAAGGATTTAAAGTGGCTTTGCATTTACTGAATCTGTTGTGGAGAAATGCCATTTGCAAGTTTTAAGTAACTAACCAGAGTAAATCTGTCAAATTTAGAAAACCAAAGGGTCTAACTGCACATGTTTACTATTAGGCACTGTAACTCAAGAAATAAATTGGTACAAATGTATATGCTGGCTAGAGCGGGCTGACTAAAACCTTTCCCCTGTGTGGCCTTTGAACACCCTGTCATCTTTGCCTGCTGCTTTTTCTTTTTCTTTTTTTTTTAATTGGTAGATTTGGACTATTTTCCCCAGATGGAAGATCATGGCTTCTTATGATGTATTAAGTTGAAAAAATTGCCAATATTCAGTTTTTATCTTGCAAAATGGCATTTCATTTGGTTCAAACAAATAGTAGCATTAAAAAAAATAAGTGTTTTTTTTGTTGTTGTTTTATTTGCTTAAGTAATCTGTACACCTAGTGTGAGGCTCGAATTCACAACCCTGAAATCAAGAGTCACATGCTTTTCAGACTGAGCCAGCCAGCCCCCCCAATAACAGTTTTATTGAGATGTAATTCATAGATCACAAAATTCACCCTTTTAAAAAATGTATGATCCCATGGTTTTTAGTATATTCATAGATAGTTGTACATTCATCCCCGTGATCTGATTTCAGAATGTTTTCATCACTCTGAAAAGGAAACCTTGTACCCATGTACCCATTAGTTATCATTGCCATTATTCCCTCCCCCTGTCAGGCACCCACTAATCTGCCTCTTTGGATATGCCTGTTCTGGACATTTCCTATAGAGTCATATAATATATGGTCTTTGTGATTGACATCTTTCACTTAGCATGTGTTCAAGGTTTATCCGTGTTGTAGTGTGTATCACTACTGTATTTGTTTTTATTGCTGAATATCCATTGGGTGGGTATGCCACGTGTTGTTTTAGCTGTCTTTGTGGGGGTGAAGGTGGTATCTCATTGTGGTTTGATTTGCATTTCCCTAATGACTGGTGATGTTGAGCATCTTTTTATGTACTTTTTAGCCATTAGTATGTCTTTGGAAAAATGTTTATCCAATCCTTTGCTTATTTTTAAATTGGATTGTTTGTGTTTTTATTGTTTATCCTGGATAAAAGTCCCTTACCAGATGCAAAAAAATTTGCAAATTTTTTCCTCGATTTTAGGAATTGCTTTTTCACTTTCTTGAATAATGTCCTTTGAGGCATATTTTAATTTAAAATCCAATTATTTTTAATTACTATTTATTATTTAGAGCCTATTTTTAATTTACCTTTTAATTCTTATAAATTAAAATTTTTTACTTTTAAATTTTATTTTTATTTTTAATTTAATCTTATTTTATTTTTGAGAGAGAATGCGTGCATGAGTGCGAGCAGAGGGTGGGCCAGTGGGGAGAGGGAGAGAGAGAATCCTAAGCAGGCTCCAGGCCCAGCACAGAGCCCGATGCAGGGCTTGATCTCAGCAACCCTGATATCATGACCTGAGCCAAAACCCAGAGTTGAATGCTTAACCAACAGAGCTGTCCAGGTGCCCATAAGTCCCATTTATTGTTTTTTTATTGTTTATGCTTTTGGTATCATACCTAAGAAGGCATTGCCTAATTGCAGATCACAAAGATTTACTCCTGTGTTTTATGGGTTTAGCTCTTACATTCAGGTCTTTGATTTATTTTGAGTTAATTTTTATATATGATGCAAGTCTATTTGAATTTGATTTTCCCATCTGAGATGGGAAGAAGGTGTATTTGGAGAGCATTCACATGTCCAGAATTCTTTCCTTCCTCCACCAACCTTAGTGGCTGCCATTTCGTATGTAGTTGTATGATTGCTAGACAGGAAGAGAATGAGATTGAGTGGCTGTCTGAACCAGATAACTAGTTTCGGCGTGTTCTGGGTGAAGATTCTCATTGTATTCAAATCTTCAGAGGAAGCTTATAGGACTTTTGGCTCTAATATTGTCATTAGTATGCTGAAAACTTCAAAGAGATCTGTTTCTCTTTGGGAAGATAGCACATTAGTAAAAAAATTTAGTGCTTGCAGATAGACCACCTCTATGAGTTCAGGCAGTTTTCTTTATCCTGAGTGTTCTTGTGAGGGTGGGAGAGTGAGATGTTACAGTATTAAGATTATGGCTAACAAAGGGATATGTATTTTTTCCTGCTCCAGGTTCTCAGCTGCTGCGGGAGTTGAAAAAGATGGATGACAAAGCCCTTTTGGTGGAAGTACAGCTTTTAGAAAGCAAAACATACCATGCCCTGAGCAACCTGCCGAAAGCCCGCGCTGCCTTAACTTCTGCTCGAACTACAGCAAATGCTATCTACTGCCCCCCTAAATTGCAGGCCACCTTGGATATGCAGTCAGGTAACACCCTACCTACTCGTGGGCTGTTTTCCTAAAGTTCTTATTTCACAGTGGGGAATGGCGGATGGGGATAGAGAATGTAGTTGGCTGATTCCGCTCAGGTTTCTCAGAGAAACCGAATTAGAAGGGTACTTCCCTTCTATTAACTTGTTAACTGTCTAAAATATTCTAAGAACATGCTTACCTGTGGCTGGCCAGGCAGCCTGTTTGTTAGTGCCAAGATGCTCAACAAGTTTAAAAAGCTCCTTAACCTCCACCTGAGTCACTCATTAGGGGGAATGATTTCTCTCCAGGGTTAGACTAACCCAAGTCTCTTGTCACTTGGAGACCTTGGTAAAACATGTTGGACTTTCCCAGAGGGCCTCAGATCAGGGCTAAGGAAGGCCTCCTTCACTACCCTGCATTTCACTTGAGTGTAGGGGATCCCTTTCTGAAGGAGTGTGTTAATATTAGGGCTCAAAGGTCATGGATTGGCAGTGGAATGCTTTTTCTTGTGGTCAGCAGCTTCTGTTAGTCATAGTTTATCATCATTATGGAAGGAGCACTGGAATTGAAGGCAGAAGACGAGTGGACCTCCTGGCGTTACCTCCCTGCAATCTTTTAGAATGCCTGCACTACCAGCATATCGGGTATTATGAATAGCAAATGGTTTATTTTGTCATACAGAGAGAGATTAAGAACAGGAGCTCTACAAACCACCTTTCCTAGGTTGAAATTTTGGTTCTGTCAGTTTGATTCTGTCAAATTTTAGTTCTGTGAGACTTTGGGCAAGTTACTTAATTTAATTTATCTTTAGTTCATCTGTAAAATGGTGATAATAATCATGCCTCCTCATAGGATTGTGGTGAGGATTCAGTGCGATGATGAATGTGAAGCTCTTACTGCAGTACCTCACTTTGACCAGTATTGGTACTTTCTTTAAGCTGCTACTCTTTCATTATGCCTGTCCTTAAGGGATAACAGGTGAATTTGCATCAGATTTCACAGAGGAAATAGAGGTCATGTTTACATGAACTCTCCCTCCTTTCCTCTCCAGAATTTGTGTCACAGCCCAATTTACTCCATATGAAGAATGATTCTTTCCCCTGTCCTTTTGTTGCATTCTAAGTCTTCAGTCTTTCTTCTCTACTTGTATCTTCCTCTTAGTCCTTGAACTGCCCAGCTGCAAAAAGCACAGCCCTCTCTCCTTTCTAAATTGCTGTCTTCTTTTCCTGTCAAGTTTCTTGAAAAAGTTGAAAGAGTATGCGTACTTTGGGGTCTCTTTTGACTCCTTGAAAGAAGTCAGTAACTCCCTAATAACCTCTGACTTTTAGGGGAAGTCGACCCTATTGAACACTCCATAGGCTTCTTTGACATCACTCTCTTCCTCATTTTGCTCCCTTGACTGGGTGTCTCTGGCCACACTTTGCTGTTTCCTCTTCCTTCTGACTTTTAAGTGTGGGTGTTCCTCAGTGTTGTTTTCTTAGTTTTTTTTTTTTTTCCTAGTTTTTTTTTTTCCCTTCCTGTTCTCTGTTTCCTGTCTAAAATGCTATACTCACCCATGGCTTTAGCTGCTGCCTGCCACTAGTGGTCTCCTTACCTAGATCTTCAGTAGCTTCCGTCTCCTAAATTCTAGATTCAGATTTCCAGCTGCATCGTGGACGTACATACCTGAATGCCTCCTAAGTGTCTCAGCCTCAACATGTCAAAAAGCAAAATTATTATCTAACTCCTCCCTATACCTTTTTTCCTACTCAAGGTAATGGTATCATTATTGATTTGATACTGCTCAAGCTATTATCTTTGGAGCAATTTTGACTCCTTTCTTCCCTTACTCCCTGTATCCACTCAGTTGCTAGATGAGGTGGAGTCTGTCTCCAAACCTATCCTTTCTTTTCCATCTCTGATCACTGCTGTGGTGAAGGCCTAGGCCACTGGAGCAATCTTCTGCTGATCTGATATGACTGTCCCTGATCCCTTTTCCCAATCTACTTTTTTTTTTTTTTTTTAACCTGGCCCCAAAGTCATTTTTCTCAAAACACAAATCAGATCATGTAATGCCTCTGAAATTCTTCAGTGGTTCCCCATTATCCCCAGGCTACATTTTACTTTAACGGGTATGCAAAAGGAAAGCATCTTTTCCTTTCCATTAGTCACTGAATGACTTCATGTGTTCTTGCTTTTGTGCCTTTCTGTATTTTGTCTTCTTTGCATGGAAATTCCCCTTCTCATCTATCCCCTTGGCAAACTCGCGTGTATCCTTCCAGATCCAGTTCATGTCTCCTCTATAAACCCTCTCTAGTGCCACCTTTTCCTTTGGACTTCCCCTCTCAAAGCTATATTCTTTTGTATGTATTGTGGTCCTAATCTTGTTTCTGTTTTGATGATCATCTTTCCCACTGTGAGACTAAGCTTCATGAGCACCTTTTATTCATATTTCCTCTGTAGTAACCATTTATTGGTGCCTGGCAGATTGAAGACATTCGTTAATATCTGTGTTGAATGAGTGACAGTCTAGTTTTTGTTTTTTTTTTTTTTTAATAATAAACCTCATATACTAGCCATGATGCTTGGACTCCTAATGTAGGCCCTATTTATTAATGTATTTGGGAAAGCAGTATACCAGTTCTTGGGCTTATTTTACCTTTTTTTTTTTTTTAAACCAGTTTTACTGTGCATCTGGTCTATTCTCTTCCAGCTCTGGGCCAGGAGGTAAGGGAATGGGGATTTATCCCCTCTAGGTTAGTAGTGTTAATAGTTCAGTGGACATTCTTAAAGGAGCTCAAGTGAAGTGTGGAGTTTCTCTAGCTCTCTATAGGTAAGAACAGGAGAGAACAAGGGTCTGATTCCTTTAGCCTCAAAATGAGAGGCTTCTTGGGTAGAGTAAAAAGTACTGGAGTGTGGCACATACCATACTCAATAAATGGTATTAAGTCCCCAGATGTCGTGGAGGCACAGAGCTATGTGACAGGTGGGTTGAAAATGTGCTGATACATTGTCCCCTTGGGTCATGTGTAAGCAGTTTCATCCTTCTACTTCAAGTTGCTGAATACTTTGTCTTTGTACCTCAATGTGAAAAATGTTGGGAAGCACTGTGGTAAACAGGTGGGGCTGAAGTCTGTAACCTCATAAGGGGCTGAAGCAGAGTTAGAACGGATACATACACTCGGAGGGCTTAGATGCCTCCCAAGCTAGGAGGAACTAAATTTCTTTTTTTTTTTTAACTTTTTTTTTTTTTTTTAAGATTTTATTTATTTATTTGACAGAGAGAGATCACAAGTAGGCAGAGAGGCAGGCGGGGTGGGGGGGAAGCAGGCTCCCTGCTGAGCAGAGAGCCCGATGCGGGGCTCGATCCCAGGACCCTGAGATCATGACCTGAGCTGAAGGCAGAGGCTTTAACCCACTGAACCACCCAGGCGCCCCGGAACTAAATTTCTTGTTGGATAGCACAGGTTGGAAGTAATAGCAAGTTCAATCAAAGTTAGCCTCATTGGGATCAACCCAACTTCTAAATGGTAGAAGCTTGTTTAGATAAACTATTCTATCTCAGCCTGAGGAAATACTGCTTAACCATGTCCAATTAAATTAGTTTCATGGATCTGGCATTATATGAAATCTGTATATTGATTGCTCTAGGCAAGAGCACATCTATAAATGACAACTATCAAGAGTATAAGAAATTGGATTTTTTTTTTTCTCTTTTGAGAGCTCACATACAAAAATGTCAAGCTTAGAAAAGCTATCTTAAATGTTACTAAAACAGGTTATTTAGGCAGGCAGTCCAAGGATGTTTGGTTCAACTTCCTGACGTATGAGGGTGATGTCCTGAAGGGTAACTGTGGCCTTTTCTAGTGGCTTCAAAAGATAGCAGATCCATAATGGTTATGAGAAGCATGGGGAAAGATGTTAGTGCATAGTTTTTAGGATCCCTTTTAAGTAGGGTCTCTAACTCTTTTGGGATTTATATTGTCAAGATGACATCGAAACTGGGAGGTTAAAGATCTCATTCTATCTTTACCACTAGCTGGCAGTGACTTTAGGGCAGGTCCTTTAACCTTTCCTGACCTCATCACTAAATGGGTGGCATTGGGATAGATTTTGGAGGCTTTCCCCAGCTCTGATCTTCGATTTATATCGTTTTTACTCCTATCTTTTCAATGTCCAGGTATTATCCACGCAGCAGAAGAGAAGGATTGGAAAACTGCATACTCCTATTTCTATGAGGCATTTGAGGGTTATGACTCCATCGATAGCCCAAAGGCCATCACATCTCTGAAGTACATGTTGCTGTGCAAAATCATGCTCAACACGTATGTGCCTGTTAACTTGGGGTTATGAGAACTCAGGTTCTTCACCTTGGTTTTCTGCCATGCAGACATAGCTCGCACAGGGAGTTTGGCTGGTTAGAAGCAGCAGCTGCCGCCTGTGGGACTGGGTTGACTTATATAAGAGTGGGAGGATCGAAGGTGTTCCCCAGAGCACTTTTGCTTGCTAGTTTTTGAGAACTGGGGAGACAGATGAGAGAAATCTCTTTTCCAGACCATGGACTATTCTTGTCACCCTGCAGTTATTCTGACCAGGGAGTTGCTGAGCACCAGACAGAGGGCCTGGAAATAGCTTACAGTCCAGCACTGGCCCACTGGGCCACCCAGAATGGGGGTGGGTTAAGGAAGAAGTTGAGAGGTTTGAGAAGGGGAACAACAGCAGGTAGGACAGATCTTTTTATAAGGAATTCTGGAGAATTTATCCACATTTGTTTGGGAATAAATGTGATATTGACTAGGACTTTTTGGATCTCTACATTACACAGGGGTTGTGTTTTAACAAGACCTGTTGTCTGGGGATTTGACTTAAATTTATCATCCTGCCTTTTGGGTTTATTACTTTTGGATTGTTCACTGTGACTTTCTTTTTAATGCCGGAGTTTTTCTACTCTTCAATGCTGAGCTTGGGCCTAGAGTAGCGAAAGCCTGGCTTCTGTGAGGTGAGGGACATAATGGGGTTTTGGGGTGAGGCTTCTCATCTCCGTGGGCAGTCTTCTCAGTGGAATTTTGAGATAAAGAAATTTGTCTGAACCTATACTTAGAAGCATAACATCCTGGAGCAGTGACCAAGTTTGTCTTTTTTTTTCTTTTCTAGCCCAGAAGATGTCCAGGCTTTGGTGAGCGGGAAGCTTGCACTTCGGTATGCGGGGAGGCAGGTAGGGAATACCTTGACTGCAGTTCTCATCACTACTTACTTGAAACCAGTACGTCATCAGTCATGATGCCTGGTGGGACCAGTGCTCTTCACGTTTCCATTCCATGTTCTCTGAGTGTCCCCCCACCCAATTCCTTCTGCCAACCCTTTTCCCGTAAGCCCATTCTGTGTATTTTCTATATTAAATTCTTGGCCTGGAGAGTCAGTGTGCGGTGCTCTTACAGATGTCAGATGGTTTGAGGGGGTTCTAGAACTGAACTGGAACATTTGTATGAGTTAGGCTGCATTTAGCTTTGACCAAAAACATTTATCTATCATGAGCCTGACTTAAAAACTTAACATGTGCAGAATATGAAGTGTTGGGTTCTCCAGGAGTTTGGAGGCTGTTAAGGTTTGGTGCACATGTGCTTTATAGGGAGGTCAAAGTGCTTGGTGCAGAAACTGAGTTTTGTTTTGTTTTTTTAAGATTTTGTTTATCAGAGAGAAAGAGATTGGACCAGGGAGGGTTAGAAGACGCAGACTCCTGCTGAGCAGGGAGCCCAACATGGGACTCCATCCCAGGACCCCGAGATCATGACCTGAGCTGAAGGCAGGCACTTAACAACTGAGCCACCCAGGCGCCCCAGAAACTGGGTTTTGAAGGCTCACCCAAGTGCTTCTAAGTACGTTTTCACTTAGGTCCTGAGTTTTGAGCGTGGTTCAAAAGACCTTTGATAGTCATTAGTCCCTTTTGTGCCTGAGTAGGTATGAGTGTGACATGTGTTACAGATGGTCTCAGGCTCCTGGACCATCTCTTCTTTGTACTTTGTCTGATTATCAGTAGTCAAGTAACAGTAATCTTTCTAGATTTCAAATGCAGTTGTCTCTTAAACAACAGACACATTAGCAATCTCATATCTTTGGAGGAATGGCCACAACAGATGGTTTCCTCCTTTTCTACGAGTGGCCCTAGTTTTGGGATCCTAGTTTTGACCACAGGAATAGTTGTTATTACTACAGTGAAGAACTCCCTGCCCTATTTAGAATTAGAGTTGAGGAAAACGGGCTAAGAGAGGGCAAGTGTCCAGGACAGGATCAGGTAACTATTAAATAGGGGAGCCAGACTTTAAACTTGGGTTATCTGGCTCTTAGTTTCAGGCTTAACTCATTTGATATTTGTTCTGTCTGTGGGACAAATGCTGACACACAATACACTAATGATTAGTTTTGCACCATGTCAAAGTCTGTCATAAAACACACACCATCCTTATGTAAGTGCATAGGCTGGTACCAGAGGAGCTCCTTCTGGTCCTTTGTGCCTTGATGACAGCTCTTAAGCAGAAGTCAGAACAGACTCCCAGAAAGATCATGGATTTCTTGCTGAGAAGAGACTTGATAGGTTGGTGATGTGCCTTTTATAATCAAGTTAGAAGGTGCCCTCAACCACTGATTGTACCTTCTTCTCTCTGTGGCATTATAACATTGAGTGCAATTTGTGGAATTTTGGTGGCTCAACCCTAATGAAAATAGACCCTGGCTCGGGCTCTGTACTACATCTAGCAGAATAAGACTTGATGAAGCACAGGTATGACCTGAAGCTAAGGGCAGGAAAGAGTCTGTGGGCTTTGGGGGTAAGCAGCCTTGGAGGAGGGGGAAAGAGATCACAGTTCTCTGGTCATTGTTTCTTGTAGCTTGTCATCTTTAGAGAATGCTATGTAAGGGCCTTTTTTTCCTTTTTAACTTTTTATTTCCTAGTATTTTTAAGTAATTGCAGATTTCAAAGGGAGACTGGTTGGGACACAGGGGTGGTGGTCTAGCTTCTCTTCCCCGGCCTCTGAAGAAGATCGGTGGTGGGGCAGGATCTTCTTGCAGCCAGAAGTTGTGTGGACATAACACACTGCTTAGGACATTGATTGGATGGAATGTGAGTGTGCAGAATAGATCGCTGTCACTGTTTTTCTCTTTATTCTTAGACAGAAGCATTAAAATGTGTGGCTCAGGCTAGCAAGAACAGATCACTGGCAGATTTTGAAAAGGTAAGCATGGTATTGGGTTGGTAGGGAATGGGTGGAGGAGAGGGACATTTACATACTTAAAACCTTTTATTTGTAAATAATTATAGTTTCACAAGAATTTTCAAGGATAGTACACAGTGATTCTGTGTACCCTTCACCTAGTTTTCCCTAATGGTTACATCTTAATTATAGTACATTATCAAAACCTGGAAATAAGCACTTTCGTACAGTGAAGCTTGTTGAGTTGTAATACCTCATTTATATTTAGTACCTTTCAGTTTCAAAAAGTTCTTTCATCGAGGGCTGCCTGGGTGGCTCAGTGGGTTAAGCCTCTGCCTTCAGCTCAGGTCATGATCTCAGGATCCTGGGATCGAGTCCCACATCAGGCTCTCTGCTAGGCAGGGAGCCTGCTTCCTCCTCTCTCTCTCTCTCTCTCTCTCTCTCTCTCTACTTGGGATCTCTCTCTGTCAAATAAGTAAAAATCTTAAAAAAAAAAAAAAAGTTCTTTCATCGGAGGTGCCTGGGTGGCTTAGTCAGTAAGCATCTGACAGGATCTCGGGGTCCTGGGAACGAGCCCCACGTTGGGGAGTCTGTTTCACTCTCTCCCTCTCCCTTTGCCCCTCCCCCTGTTCATGTGTGCGCTCTTTCTCTCTCTGCTCTCTCAAATAAATAAATAAATCTTTGAAAAAAATGTTCTTTCATCCTTTTTCACTTTGATTTTTCACAACATACCTCTTCTCTGCATTTGATGGTTGAGGGAGCTGGGGTTCAGTGAAGGTGCCTGAAGCCCCACAGATTACATGTCAGGGATTGAGGCCAGGCCTGGCACTTGTTCTTCGGGTTATGTTTGTAGGGTTTCCTTCAGCTCCAGAAATACCAACTCTCCTTCTCTGGGGGCAAAAGAGAAGTCTTAATATGTGCAAATGGACCAGAAGACACCTCCTGTGAGGTTGACATTCCAGGCTTGCTTTGCCTCCTGTGACTTTTACTCATTGTTAGCAAAAGTTTGAAAAGGGAGAAAAACATATCTAAGCAGTAGAGTGAGACTTGTATATTCTCTGCTGAGTCTCCTCTTAATCTGAGTAAAGTGGCCAGTTTAATTAAAAACAAACGTAGATCTAGGAAGAAAACTTTGTGCAGACAGAGGTTAGACCATTTGACTCTGGCTCTCCCCAAGATTCATAGTCTTGGTTGAGCTTTCTTGCCAATTTTACTTCCTTACTTGGCATGAGTTGCTTGCTTCTCTTAACCCCTTATAGCACAGCTGACATGAGGCTGGATCTTGAGACCATTTCTCAAAGTAAATAAATTACATACATGAATAAACAAAATAGACTAGATCATTTTATCCTAAAGTTTGGGATGTCTGATGGGATACTTCTGTTACTAGGGGTTCCCTGGGGTATGGGTCTGGGAAACAGGAGGACGAAACAAAATTAGGTGTTTTGCATTCTGTTAACTGCAGAACTGTATGCTGATGTGCTTGTAAAACTCCACAAGGCACTTGTGGGATTCAGTATTTCCCATTATTTTTTTACTTATTTTTTTTTTTTTTTTTTTCGAGAGAGTGGGTGTGCAAGCTTGTATGCACAGAGGGGGAAGGGCAAAGGGAGAGAGAATCTTAAGTAGACTTCATGCCCAGCTCGACATGGGGCTCGATCTCACGTCCCTGAGATCATGACCTGAGCAGAAATCAAGGGTCAGATACTTAACTGACTGAGCCACCCAGGCACCCCAAGTATTTCCCATTATTTAACCTCAGAATTCTTTTTTTTTTTTTCCCCCTGGAGACCTTATTTGCTCTGTGGGATACCTGTGGAGAACTGCTTTTGTAGTGGATTTGGCTTTCAGGCTGAGCTGTTCGTGGGGCTTACACGGTTTGAGCTGTCAACACAAGGCTTTCCTTCAGAAAGGTGGTGCCTAGAAAGGGCTCCATCTTTTAGTTCCTAATGGTTCTTTTCTTTTCCCTTATAGCATAGCTGTAAGGCTATGTTTTAGCTCTTCTTTCATCTCAAATTCTCTAGAACTTGAGTTGTTCATGTATTTACGAGGTCCAGCAGACTGCTTAGGAAGCCAGGAGTGGCGTGGCTTCAGGGGCTTCTCTGAGCCAATGCCTGTGACCGTCTTTCTTGGCAGGCCCTGACAGATTATCGGGCAGAGCTCCGGGATGACCCAATCATCAGTACACACTTGGCCAAGTTGTATGATAACTTACTGGAACAGAATCTGATCCGAGTCATTGAGCCTTTTTCCCGAGTTCAGGTAAGGACCCGCCTGGGGACTCTAGTTCTCTGGCTAGGCGTCCTCTTTAGTCCCCTCGCTTGCCACACCAATGCAGAACAGGAACTTGCTTCCAAGACACACTCTGGTGGGCAAGAGGCTTGGGCTTTTTTTGACACAGGAACAAGAGTTGTGAGAGTGCCATGGGGTGGAGCCTGGTGAGATTGCCTCTGCTTGTGCCGAGTGCAGTCCCCTCCTTGCTTCTGTGGTCACCGTGCATGTGGTAGACGTCTGTGTAGGGGGTGTGTGCTCTGGGAGTGTGTATGGTCTAGTGATGAGAGACAGGCAGAGGGACAGAGCATGAGGGGCCTGAACAGGACCCAGGAGAGTCTATTCCTGGGGAGACACACACTCAGCAGACACAGCCGTCACACCCCCACCCTGCCCCTAGGTTAGAGGAGGAAGTAGGACTCTCAGTGTCGCTGTCTCTGCCTTTTCTTGTAGATTGAACACATATCTAGCCTCATCAAACTCTCCAAGGTAAGGAGTCCTGAGCTTGTCTTGGGGGTGGGCACAGGGAAGGGGGCATGTGGAGGCGGTTAGCATTTCTACTCCATGGGCCTTGTTGGAAAGTCCTCAGCTTCATAGTGTGGAATGGGGACTGTGAGCTCAGAGCTCGAGTTACATTGTTGCTGTTTTGTTTACAGTCCCATTTGCCGTTTTATACAGAACTTTCTTGTCAGTGTGATCTTTGACTAGTGGATACCCGTCCCTTTAATCATGTGCTTTGATTTTAGGCCGACGTGGAAAGGAAATTGTCACAGATGATTCTTGACAAGAAATTTCATGGTGAGTAACAGTGGTGAAGCTGTTGATGCATGAAGCTCTTATTCATCTCGAAAGGAAATGTTCCATTTGTTTCACCTGGTGGCTCCCTGGGACCCTGGGCCCTCTTCTCTCCCTGTGAGGAGATGAGGAGACTGCATAATAAACATGCGCAGATGGCACGTGGAGATGACTTCTGGTTCTCCTTTCTGGAGAAAGGGAGGCAGCTAGGGAGTGAGTGGGTGGCTGCTCAGGTGCCTTTGTGTCTAATCCCTCTTTTACCTGGGTTGCCCTTGTGTTTCCTGCAGGGATCTTGGACCAGGGGGAGGGTGTCTTGATTATTTTCGATGAACCCCCAGTAGATAAAACTTACGAAGCTGCTCTGGAAACAATTCAGAACATGAGTAAAGTAGTGGATTCCCTCTACAACAAAGCCAAGAAGCTGACATAGGTGAGTGCTGGCTCCGGACCGGGACCGGGCAGCGCGTCTTCCGCCTGTTGAGACCGAAAGCCTCCAGGCGGCCTCGAAGCTTCCCCGATTGACACTGCTCTGTCTTCTCTTGCAGAGTTGGATCCGTAGCGGTCCTTTGGAGAGTGTGTGTGGCGGGAGAGTGAAACCTTTGGGGAAAATGCTAGGAGATTCTTTTTTCTTTTTGTTCTACTTTTCGCTCGGAAAGTTTTTAAATCCTCATTTGGTGCATCTGTATTCCAGCCAATAGGTGTGCCAGTTTTCATGTAATCTTTACTGGCCCAACTTGGGAGTGGGGAAATTGCTTAAAAAAAAAAGAAAAAGAAAAAAAAAAAGGTTATTCTAAATAAAAGGAAAAGGCTTACACTACCTAAAGCTGTGCTCTCTGCCTCCTGGGAGAGGGCCGCAAAGCCAGGTGCCCCGCCAACCACTGGGGCTCCCGACCCACCTGCTGGGCGCCACCTCTCCTCCTCTTCAGAATTGGGTGTTTGCCTGACCATCAAAGCAACGACTTTTTATTCTGTTTGTACTGAACCAAAACAAACAACTGTGTATAGACTGCTATTTTCTTTTTTATTTGAAACGAGGCGTTTCGGTGTTCTTTCCCCTGCCACATGGCCTGTCACCCGCCCTCCCCCCGCCCACCCCCGACAATGGCTCCAGTAGATTGGCCAGAGGGCCCGCCGCCGCCGCCACTGCCGCCGCACCTGCACGGCTCCGCGACGACCTGTGGAGGAATGGGGACGAGGCCAGGAGCTAGTGTCCACCAGGGCCACACGGGAGCAGTGTGGGCCCTCAGGGGGCCTACTGTGCATGTGGCTCTTTTTAACACAGTAAACTAGATTAGACGTCAGTGTTTTAATTGCCCTTCTCCTCCGTTCTTCTGTCCTTTCTCTTTCCCCTCTCAACCAGGAGACCATCCCATGTCTCTCTTCCTCCCTCCTTCCCCTCCAGGGGAGTCAGGCTGTCTGAAATCCATCAGCTTCTCTCCCTGTCCCACTCCTCCTCCTGCTGTCAGATGGATTTAGTCTTTTTTTAAACAAGTGAACATTGGAAATGAGACTGTGGGGTGTGGGTTTTTCTTTCTTGCTTTCTTTTCTTTCTTTCTTTTTTTTTTTAAACCTTCGTTGTTGGGTTTTCGAGCAACCTCATGTCCCCCTCCCAGGGAGTTGCTTTATTTACCTCTTAGAAACTGACCGGCTGGGAGGTAGAGCATTGTATTTCAGCATGCTTTGTGTTATGGTAAGATCGTGTAATGAGGCTTTCTGCCATTTGGGCAGGTAAGCTTCTGCACCTCTGTCGCGCCCAGCTGTATTCCTTCCTCCTCTCATCCGTCTTCTCTTTAACTCCTCCCTTCCTGCCTCCTCCTGCTGGCCTCCTTTTCTCTTTCTTTCCCTTTCTCAGATTATCCTTCCAGGTTTTCGTAATAAATTTATATTTTGTAAAAGGATTTTGTTGTACCAGGTTTTGCATCCTCACTGAATCTGACTGGCTTTTACTTTCCTCTCCAAAATCAGGTTTTTGTTCTCAGCATCTCTCCCCATCATGTCCAGTCACTGTTTTGGTTTTGGCACCATCAATATCAAATGTACAAACGGTTCTTGCTAACCAACACCAGGTATATCTGATGTTCAGATGAGTTCCAATAAAAACAATTTTTTTTTTTTTTCAAAAAGTGTCCTTTCTTGAGTGCTGGAGGGCTTCTGATCAAGTCTGCACAGCTCTGTAGCCTTCTAGACCCGCCAAAGCTCTGGTATATCATTTGCTTTGTGGGAGACCTTTAGATTTGGGGTAAAGTGGAGGGCTTTGGGTAAGAAAGGTGGTCATTGAGGTCTGAAGTGGGAGGTGGTGTGCAGGGATCCTTCTGGTTTTCCAAGGTAACCGGGTCCGGTGAGGACAGGGGGTTTGGGCTGCTTCCTTGGGAGGCAATTGTGCTATGAAGGTTCTATGAGGTGATACCAGTGCAGGTGCCCGGAGAGTCCTTTTAGTTGTGGTTTTGTTTTTAGTTGAAATCCTCAAAAGCAGTGATTTTCATACCGCCCCTCAGACCCTGGCAGCGGCTTGAGGGGCTCTGAGGCCAAGGCGGCGGGCAGGGGGGCGCTCACTGCCAGCTCCACTCCGGTCCCAACCTCTTTGTTACTCTGTTTCAGTTCTGTGGAGTCTCCTGTATAGTTTCACTTGCAGGAAGAATTTTGCTTTTGCTGACCCTGCGGCAGAAGGGGGGGGCGTTCCCCAAGCACAGGGCAGCCCCGAGGCTCAGTTGGCAGCGGCCCTTCCTCTGCTCCCTTTGTGGGTCTGACGGTCTCTAGACCTGCGCTGTCCACTGTGCAGCCACTGGCCACACGTGGCTGTGGAGCCTTTGACATGGGGCTGGTTCCGAGTGTGCTGCACTGCAAATGTAAACAAACCAGACTTTGAAGACAGTATGAAAAAAATGTAAAATAGCTCAACTTTTTTATATATATGTTGAAATATTTTGAGCATAATGGGTTAAATAAAATATTAAAATCCACCCGTTTCTTTTTTTTTTTTTTTAAATGTGGCTACTCGAAAATACTCAAACACCTATGTGGCGTGCATCTGCGGCTCACGTTCTGTTTTCCTGGACAGTGCTGCTCTAGGCCTCCAGGCCTGCTCTCCCTCCCTGGCCTCAGGTAAGCTGGGGCTGGGCACAGTTGAGTGGGCCTGGTGGCCCGTAGGCTGGCCTGGGCCTGGCTTCCTCACCCAGGGACCCTTCCTGGAACCAGCCCTCAGGGTGCCAAGGGTTTCTTGTGTGCTACGGAGACCACGCTGGTGTTGGGGGCTGGCGCTGAGGCACTTGGCTCTGGAGCGCGGCTGCGTGCTCGTTACATAACCTGTGCTGCCCAGAAGGGCCGCTAGATGCTGCTCTGTGATCCCTGAAGGAACAAGGCATGGCTTCCTCAGAAGCCAGGGCTTAGCCCTGCTTTATTTGGAGCCCTCCTGGAAGGTAGCCGGCTGGGGCCTTCTCTTCTCTTTCTCAGGGTGGCGTGGGGACGAGGCCATGCAGAGGACAGGGATTCTCTGTGACACCTTGGAATACCGGCCCAACAGTGTAGATAAACAAGCAGGCTGGCCCTTCTGGCAGCTAGAGATAGGCTATAGGATGAATAGGCTGATTGACGGGGAGGTTTGGAGCTCTTACCTACAGTTCTCTGAAGAAGACTGGGAAGAAAACAGCTCTGCTTCATTCAGCTGGGTCTGCATTCTGGGCCTAGATTCTGCCGTTTCTGGCAGAATCTTCCTTGCCTTGCAATTGGAGCTGTGATGGGAGCTTGGAGGGGTGGTGGTGATGGTGAGTGCCTTGAAACAGTGGGCACAGCAGGGGGGGTGGACGGGACTTCCAGACAACCCCTTTCCTCAGTCAAAAGAGCAAGTGGGCTGGCAGTGCACATTTTGTTCGTGCCGTGCTGCAGACATGGCTTTGCCTTTGACAAGTGTGACAAGGTTGAGGTAGTAATGCAAAGAGCTCTTCTTGAAGGTGCTTGGGAAGGCTGGGTGGACGACGGCGAGAGAGGATACCAGTGTGGCCAGACTGGAAAAGGGCCAGGCAAGGGCCTGCTGCTTTGGTTTGGGAAATGAAGTGGGGTAAAGTGGACCTTGGTTACTGCCTGCCATGAATTGGAATAGCTAGAACTGAAATTTGTAGGTACAGGTAACAGGGTGGATCTAAGGCGAGGCTTACAGACTTCGATATCTAGGCATATTTTGTGAAGTGGAAAGCATTTAACCTCTGCTCAGCACCTGAATCCGAAGGGGACCTTGAGAGGCAGTGTGGACAAAGGCCTACTTGGGAGCTGGGCCTCTCCACCAGGGGCTGGAGGGAAAAAGGCTTTGCCTTGGAGACAGAGAGTCACTGGGCCAGGGGACCTGGAGTAGATTACTTCTTCAAACTCCTTACTCTCCTTCCTGTCGGGAAGGAGACAAGTTGAGGACCCCCGCATCTCAAGAGTAAGAAGAGGCTGCACACGGAGGAACATGGGGAGGGAAGAGCCCATTGAGCTAAGGGTTAGTTTTCATCTGAGTTAAGATTCGTGGGTGTTTCAGAAGTAGCCCTCTGGGTACACAATAATGCATTTTCCATTATATGGTCACCAAAGTCTTTAAAGCTTTCAATCGCCACTGTTGACAAAGAAATTGCTGGGTTGTACATATACACATTCTAACACTTTCTGACTCGATAGCAGCATTGTTTTTGTGTAGGGCCGCACGGAGGCAGCACTGGCAGAGCTGGCCCAGGTTGACGGCCTCCTGTGCTGGAGTGGCTTGGAGTCTGGGAATTGGTAGTTAATCCGGATTACCACTCACTTATCTTTTGATCTAGAGGCGATAAGCTGGATGAAGATAGGTTTGACTCTTCTGGTTCTCCCGTTTGTGCATAACTCTAAATCAGTTTCCAGAATCAAACTAAAAGAAAAACAAATGAAGAATGGCTCTTGTGAAGAATCTGAATTCTTGTCTTTGAGAGGAACTGTTCTTACCGGAATAAGAATTTTACAATGACCGGCACCACGTCTACAAATGATAATGTGGTTAGCATGAAAAGCATCGAAATCAGAGGATCAAAGGGTTGGAAAAGCAGTGGCTTCAGTTTTACTATAACTGATAGGAGGGCCACTGGAAATGTCGAGGTCACGTTTGTGAAGGACTGGCCCATCTCTGGGGCAGCGGCCCACCCGGGGGGCCTCAGAGCCCCGTCCCAGGAGGGTGGGGGAAAGCCAGTCGCTGTTACCTGGACCAGCCCAGAACTGCCTACGCCTCTCTGGCCTGGATTTCTATTTACCCGGGCTCCGGCCCTTTACCTGAGGTGCGGGAATACAGGCCCCCGGAGGGGGAGACATGAAAGTCGATGGGGCAGTCCATCAGGCTGTGAGTGGCTTCGCAAAGGCTTCGCCTCCCCCGGTTCGGGGCCTTCCTCCTGGCGCTTCCAAGCTTCTTTCCCGGGGGACGAGGATGTTAATGGAAAAAAAGGTCTCGAGGCCCCGGCCGCCCTCCGTGGATGGCTTCTGCCGCGGCAGCCTCAGCCCGAGCGGGCCGCGCGTCGACAGGGCGGGGACGCGGCGAAGAGCGCCCCCGCGGTCCGCTGCTGCGGGCGCCGCGGCGGGAACAAAGGCAGCACGTGTCTGGGCGGGGCGGCGGGCGGGATCGGCCCTCGGCCCCGCCCCCGGCGCACCTCCTCCCGTCCCCCGCCCGGCCCGAGCTCTGCTGCGCGGGGCGCCGGGGACTCTCACGCGGCCGGGCGGCTGCTGGCGCGGCGGCGCAGAGCGGGCGGCGAGCGGTGCGGGAGGGGCGGCCCCGAGAGGCGGGGCGGCGCCGGTGCCGCGAGTACCCGCCGCCACCGCCCGAGTCCGGGTCCCAGATGGGGTGCGGCGAGTAGAGGCGCTCGGGCTCGCGGCCACATCCCTGCCCGCACCGCGCGCGGGGGCTGGCGCTGAGGACCGCGGCGGCCCGGTTCCCAGGCCGGAGCAGGCCAGCCCGGGCCTGCGCGTGGGCCGCGTGCGCGCGCGCGCGTCCCCGACAGGGAGGCCTCTGAGGTGCGCGCCGGGGCGGGAGCGGGAACGGGAGCGCGGCGGCGGCGAAGGCGGCCGGCGGGGGGCGGGGCCGCGGCTCCTGCAGAACCTTGGACAGAAGCTCCGGAGCCGCCGCCGCCGCCGCCGCCGAGCGCGAGCCCCGCCGAGCCCTGCCGAGCGCCGGGACCGCGGGCCCGAGCCGCGGCGCGCATTGCGGAGGGAGGGCGCGGAGCGCAGGAGTCGCCGCCGCCTGCCGGGTAAGCCTGCGCCTCGGAGCCGCCAGCTGCCGCCTCGGAGCCGCGGCCGGGGTAGGGGCCGCGCGCGGTGTCGAGGCAGGGGTCTCCCCCACCTCTCCCCCCGGCCACCTCCGGCGGCGCCCTGGCCCCTTCCGCGGCTGTTCGGACCGCAGCGGCCGCGGCAGGCGGGCGGGGGGTGCCGCAGTGGAGGCGGCCGGGCTGCGGCGCGGGGGCGCGGGGCCGGGGCCAAGTCCGCGGGGGCCGGGGCCAAGTCCGCGGGGGCCGCGGCCAAGTCCGCGGGGGCCGCGTTGGGCCGGGTGGGGGAGCGCGGCGCCGAGCCCCGCCTGGTGCTGAGAACCATCTTGTTTTCCACGCAGATCCGAAGGGGCAGCAAGCGCCCCCGGGAGCGCCCCCGCCTCCTGCCCGGGGCCGCCGCGGGCTCGCTGAGCTGTTCTCTCCCTCGGTCCGGCAGGCTGGGCGCGCAGGGGCGCCGGCCCCCGCCCGGCGCGCAGCGGCACCATGGGCACGGTGCTGTCCCTGTCCCCCAGCTACCGGAAGGCCACGTTGTTTGAGGATGGCGCGGCCACGGTGGGCCACTACACGGCCGTGCAGAACAGCAAGAACGCCAAGGACAAGAACCTGAAGCGGCACTCCATTATCTCTGTGCTGCCGTGGAAGAGGATCGTGGCCGTGTCGGCCAAGAAGAAGAACTCCAAGAAGGTGCAGCCGAACAGCAGCTACCAGAACAACATCACGCACCTCAACAATGAGAATCTGAAGAAGTCGCTGTCGTGCGCCAACCTGTCCACGTTCGCCCAGCCCCCACCGGCCCAGCCGCCCGCACCCGCTGCCGGCCAGCTCTCGGGCTCCCAGAGCGGGGTCTCCTCCTCCGTCAAGAAGGCCCCGCACCCTGCCCTCACCTCCACAGGGACGCCCAAACGTGTCATCGTCCAGGCGTCCACGAGCGAGCTGCTGCGCTGCCTGGGCGAGTTTCTGTGCCGCCGGTGCTACCGCCTAAAGCACCTGTCCCCCACGGACCCTGTGCTCTGGCTGCGCAGCGTGGACCGCTCGCTGCTCCTGCAGGGCTGGCAGGACCAGGGCTTCATCACGCCCGCCAACGTGGTCTTCCTCTACATGCTGTGCAGGGATGTCATCTCCTCCGAGGTGGGCTCGGACCACGAGCTCCAGGCCATCCTGCTGACCTGCCTGTACCTCTCCTACTCCTACATGGGCAACGAGATCTCCTACCCGCTCAAGCCCTTCCTGGTGGAGAGCTGCAAGGAGGCCTTTTGGGACCGCTGCCTCTCCGTCATCAACCTCATGAGCTCCAAGATGCTGCAGATCAACGCTGACCCGCACTACTTCACGCAGGTGTTCTCCGACTTGAAGAACGAGAGTGGTCAGGAGGACAAGAAGCGGCTCCTCCTTGGGCTTGATCGGTGAGCCCCGTGGCCCGCATCATGGCTCAAGGATTCCATTCATTTTTACAAAATTTATTATTAAGCAAATCAGATTTTGTGTACAGTATGTGTCTAGCAAAGCCACCGAGGGCCTCTCCCTTTCCATCGTCTCTCCTTGGGGTTTTCTTCAGCCCTGCCTAGAACTCTGGGCTCTTTTGAACTCCCGAACCTTGTGCAAAACCCAGAAGATGTATTCAGAGCCACCCGGGCTGCTGACCTCTCAACTCTGGGGAATTCAAAGGACTGAGCTGCCTCTGCGGCCTGTGTTCTTGCCGGACTGGGGCAGGTGAGGCTGCCCGCTGCTGCTCCTGGCACGGGAGCCGGAGAGGGGCCTCTGGCCAGTTGGCCTAGGGAGCAGTTGGCGTTCCCGGTTGGAGGTCTTTTCCTTGCTCTTGCTTTGGGTCATCCATTCTCCCAGAGGCCTGTGGAGCTGACCATCCCAACCGAGCCCCGAGTAGGGTTGGGAGGCAAGGAGCCCACCCCCCGGGGACAACTCTTCAGTCGAGGAGAAGCTTGGCCTGGTACAAAGATTGGGGCCTGTCGTTTGACCATGCACCACGCTGGTTTGCTTTTTTCTTTTTTAGAGAGGAGGGCTTTCCTTTAGTGAAGACATGGACCTTACCCCCTAGTCCCTTTAGCCCCTGCTCCCAGCTGTGTTGGCAGTGTTGGGTTAATGAGCTGGTTTGATTCATTAAGGTCTTCGATTTTGGGTCCCAGCTACAGGGGTGGGGTGCAGCTAGGGACAACTCCTTTCCTGGGTGAGTCTTTTCATTTGACTAATGCAGCTTACTCACCCTGTGGTGATGGCCAGGACAGCTGCAGGTGCCCATTACCAACAGCCTGCCTTCTGGGCGGGTGGGGTTGTCATGCCTGAGACCAGCCAGCGCCCACCTAAGGGCTAAGGCTTCTTGCTGGTGCATGACATTCATTCCGCAGAGTTGGGGTTGGGGGGGGTGATGTCAGGGATCAGGGCGATGTGGTCATGACGTACCCCTTGTCCCTACCCTTGTTCATTTCAAGCTGTTTCCAAACAGTTCAGTTTCTTCTGAAGACGAAGCCTTGCCCCGCAAGGCCCCATGAGACCACTGGATCTTGGGAGACAATTCCAAGACGGGCGTAGCGCTCCTGATCGCTTTGGAAGCCTGCTGAACCTGTACCTGATCATTTGCAGCTGCTGGTTTGGGTTTCCACCTTACCCTAGTGGCTGTGAAAACACACCAGGTGTACTTAATCAATTTCCTTTCTAACTCTCCCAGATTGATGGCTTGGGACTTGGGAGAGGATTGGGAGAAGGAAGCGAACCTTCCTCCGTGGCCCATCACTCCAGCTTTGGGGAACAAAGACCAATGTGAAGGCGCTCTGGGGAGTCCTTGCTTCCAGTCTCCATGCACCCCACCCCCTCCCGGGGAGTGCTGGGATAAGGGGCTGGGGGCAGGCAGAGGGGCCTTTGCCCTAGTAAGATTAGGTTCCAGGTGGATGCTGGTTTTAGCTCGAGCACTACTGAAATTCATCCGAACAAGAGAAAGCTGTGAAACCCAGAGGTCCCAGTTTAAAAGAGGCCTGGAGGCGAGCTGCCGGCCCTGGGTGTTCCCTGGATGAGAGGGGGAGGGCCCACCCGGGCTGGGATCGAGTTTGCCCCAGCTAGCCTCGGGCCCACGCTGAGCCTGAGCCTTTCCCGGGACTGCCAGATAATCCCGTGTGGAGCTGGAAGGAACCTGCTGGAAGGATCCTGCGGCTGCTGGCACGGACTTCTCAACGCTTATTCTCCTCTCCGTCGGAGTTGTCACACAGCCTGTCTGTGCAGATCCCGCCACCACGTGTGACCCGAGGTAGGAGGCCCGTGGGGGCAGCAGGCCCTGGCGGCCCGGAAGAGGGAGGTTCGGGAGCCCAGTCTCCAGAGGAGGGGCGCGCGTCTGTAGTCACTCTTTTCTCCGCGGCGGCCGAACTTGGCCTGAGACTGTGTGCATCGGTTGCGTCCCCAGGATTCCGGTTTTGTGTGTTTCCTTCTCTTTCTCCGTATTTATTTTTTTATTTCTCGGAGGAGGTGCAAATTTCAGGAGTGGCTGGTGGACCAAGGCAGCCAGTCTCTGGCTGCTCCCCCCACCCCGTCCCGTGTGAAGCCTGCGCCGTCCTCCTCCGCGCCCTCGTGCTGGGCAGTCCTGGGGTGCAGGGGCCGCTGGACTCTGTGCAGGCAGTGAACCCATTTGACATGCTGCTATGAAGACTACTTTTAGAACAACAATTAAAAAAAAACTAACCTACGGAAAAGAAACAAACCCTTTATTCTTTCATTGTTGCTTTGACAGTGATCTCGTGCATGCGAACCAGGAGCATTTTGTGTCTTAAGAAAAATAATCTTAGAACAGATGGCCGTGAACATTACACCCGTGCGCAGTCACAGGAATAATAGTTCAGGATTTGGTTTTTCTCTTTTTCTTGTAAACCTGAAGGGTTGCTATCTTCTTTCCATGCAGTTCTTAGAATTTAGTTTTGTTCCAGCAGTTGTTAAACTTGCAATGAGAAGAAAATGTGCCATTTTTCCCCCCACTCAGAATTATTCATCGCTGTATATTTGAAACTGCTAATTACACGTGCGGTGTATGTTGGTTCTTAGTGCAATTTGTTCTGTAGTTATTCTTTGACTAAACCGTGGGTATTGTTAATATTAATTTATATTTGTCTCATTTTGTATGTATGTGTAGTGTGTTTGTAAGTGTGTGTGGTTTATAATCTGACAAGGTCATGAAGCTCAGTTTGGCTGTAATTTAATTCCCTCTCCCTTATTTTTATTTATTTTTGTACTGTGCTGATTAAATAAAATGCACTGACCATCCATTCCGTAGGCCTCTTGTCATTCACGAACAGGCTGGGGGCCCCTTTTATAAATGATTCCTGCGCTCTGAACGAAATTGGATTTGTATCGTGGGGAGGGGCTGGGTGGTGGGGGGAGGGCAGGGCTCAGGGAGAGGGCTTAACTGGTGTGTTCAAGTTAAGGTGATTAAGAGAGAAGTGCAGGTTAAGTCAACTACGGCTTAGCTGGGCCAAGGGCGGGTGGCAGGTGTTGCTCCCCCGAGGTACCCTGGGCTTGGCTTGGCAGAACTGGGTGACTGGGACCTGTGGCCAGGGGGCGAGGATTAGGCCCAGGCTTGGCCCCGTGAGGGCTGGTGTCATGACTCCCGCAGGGGAACCAGGTCTCGGCTCCCTTTGGGGAGCTTGGCTCTGAGGCTGTTGCCCAACGTATCCCTGGCCTGGCTCTGCTCAGCACCCATGGCCCAGAGGCTTCCTCTCTGGCCGGTGGCTGCAGAGTTGTGTCCACGTGGCTCAGACCTGCCACTTTAGCTGGGAGCAGGTTTCCAAGAGTGAGGAATCCAGCCCTGCAGCTCCCAGCCCACGATTGTGGCAAGAGTGGGGCCCCCTACTGGTGGTACTGCCAGCGGTCCTGGCCCCCTCCTGTCCCCAAGCCCAAGCTTCAGGGTTTTGGGCAGCGTGAACTTGAGCCGACCCAGGGCCTGCACTGTGGTCCCGCGGTGCCCTTGGACGCCAGGAAGGCATTTCCACCCAGCTTGCCCTGCGGGAGAGGTCTGCTTTGTGACGGGGGCCACCGGTTCTTCTCCGGGCCTTTCCCTCGGTCTGAGTTGCAGAAGCACGTTCTTTGCCACCAAGGACAGTGAGCGAGCGGGGAGCTGGGGACTGGGGAGGCTCTGCCCTCTCTGTGGGGCCTTGCTGACCTGCCCCCACCCAGAGAGGTTTGGATTCCTCCCGCTCCTTCTCCTGCCAGCCCCCCTTGTCCCCAGCCAGCCCTCCCGGGGAGAGGCCTCCAGCCGCTGTAGGCTTCCGAGCTCTTCCTTCGCTGATACGTGCCCTGACTTCAGTCAACACCACACCGTGAACTTTGAGTCTGAGTCTGACGTGCAGGCCTCAGAATGGTGGAACGACGTGCTTTGATTGAACTGTTGCCTCTCAGCCTTCCCGCTGGGTGTTCAATATTTTCGTTGAAAAGCCTCGGTAAATTAGCCTCCATTTTACCTTCTTTGTGGTTAATGCTCCCTCCCATCCTCTGGGGCAACAGCTGACGTTTTACCAGCTGGAATGTCACAATGGTAGGTCTAGTTTTCAATCACAGATAAACAGGACACCTTTAAAAATAAGATTTAATGCTTTATTGCTCTTGATGGTAAATCAAAATATGCTCTAGAAATAAAGTTAATTTAATGGAAAACAGGAATAAACGCAGCAAACCATAAAACTGCACTTAATTAGATCAAGAGAAACACTTCATTGCATACAATCACTGTGTCCTCCTGCTCGCCCCCCTCCCCCAGCACCTGGAGGCACTGCGAAGCTGACGCCCTGAAGGCGGGAGCCTTCCCCAGGGGCCACATACTGGGATTCTGTTAGGACACCAGGAAAAAGTGCTTGTCGACTGGCCCTCCGCTGCAAGGGGCCGAGGAGCCCCGGGCAACCCCGAGAGGCAGCACGAAGGACCCCACCACCACCCTCCTCCCCAGCCCCGGAAAGGCACTCCTTTTGGCATGTTCCATTTTGGTGCATCTAAAACATACATGCGCACGTCTCTAGCGTAAAGCAACAAGTTTGGGGAAATGAGTGGAAAGGAGAGCAGGCGCCATCCCAGGGAGGATGGTTCTGCTAGTGTCAAGGTGATTGGCAAAACTCCGCTGCCAAACAGGCTGGTGGTGCCTCTGTGCGGGCAGGCAGCTGACCGGGCTTCCAGAATGAGAAAGGCTTTCTAAGGACCGGATGCCAAGAGGATTCTTTGTCGCAAATTGCACATGGTGCAAAGGTTTTGCGGTTTTGGGGGCCATGGGGAGTCAGGCAGGGGGTGTGGGGGAAAACCGGGCTGCTTGTTGGGACCACCCGGCGGGTCGGCCAGGTCATGGTGGCAGGCGCTGGGCCAGGCACGGCGGGGGCAGGGTGCTGCGCTCAGGTACTAGTGTGTGTTGCGGAGTCAGGGTGGCGGCTCGGCTCGGGAGCAGGGGGAGGTGGTAGGAGGAGGGAGTGGGCACATCTGTGGCATAAAAAGTGAGGAGAACGTCAGCGCGTCCCTCTTTTATCTCCCAATGGTCTCCTCCCAAGCTGTGGGCTCCCCCTCAGCCTCCTCCCCACATTGGGGTGTCCCAGGTCTCTCTTTTTAAGTCTCCTGGCCTGGGCAGCCCGCGCTGCTCGGGGCTTGGGGCAGCGTCCTCAGTCGAAGCTCAGGAGCGGATGGGTCTCAGGAAGCATCCTGCTGGGCCCAGCCTGGCAAGACCGTGGCACTCTCCTGGCATGAGGCCTGCAGGCCCAGCCTGGGCCCCAGCTGCGGGGGTGGGGTGGGGAGGTGTATGCGGGGCTGGGGGGGCATCCTGGCCTGGCCTGCAGTGCCAGGACCCCCCCACTCTGTTTCTGTCACTCTGCCCCTCTGGCCCTGGTCCTTGTTCTCCAAACGTGTCTGAAACAGGGGTGTCAGAAGGGGAAAACTACAGACCCCCCTCTCCCCCACCACCACTTGGAGTGCTCCCTGCCCCCTAGAACTCTGTTTTCTAATTGGTGCTCCCTCCGGGAGTGTGGGCACATCAGACATTGTGTCTGATGTGCAGCCCTGAGTGTTGCACATGTCCCTGTGTGACTGCCATGGGCACAGGCCATGCAGTTAAGATGGGCCTTGGAGCACCTGCTCTGCTCTCTCCCAGAGAGGTGGCCTGTGGGCCCGGGGGTGGGGGGCAGGGGGGCGTGCAGGCTGGGCCGCCAGCTGGGCACGGCTGTTCTGGCCAGGGGCCGAGGGGCTGGCCTGACAGGTGAACCTGCCTCCCTGATGGCTCTGGCTGACTGCTGGGGAAAGGAGCCCCACTGAGGAGCTCTGAGCCAGGGACCCTTAGGGGAAAGGGGTGGCGGGCTGTGCTTATGGAGAAAACAGGACTATATCCCCAGCTCATCTCCGACGATATCCCCCAACCCCCCCAGGGGAACACGTTTTGGGTTGGGAAAACTGCATCCACCCCTTGTGGGGTCAGGTGCAGGTCAGTGGGTCAGGGCATGTGGACCTGAACAGGCCAATGGGGGTGGGGGGTGTGGCGGCGGGGGCCTCTGCCGACATTGAGTGGCCTCTGCGGGGAGCTGTGTCTGGGTGTGAGCCCAGGGGTCTGTGGCAGGGCACCGGGGTCTTTGGTTTGTTGAGTGAGGGCTGTGGAAAGTGGGGGGAGAGGAGGATGGAGACCAAAGGCAGAAAACCAGCAAGAAAACCTCAGGGGAGGAGCCCTGGAGGAGGCAGGAGAGGGGCTCGGCCCCAAGCACGGAGGACCCTTGTGAGCTGATTTCTAGCGGGCGGTAGCGGGGAGTCAGCAAGTCAGACGGGGGCTGCAAGGCCTCCCCGGTGAGCGGTCAGTTCCCTGGCACGCTGAGGATGAAGCCGGAGCGGTTCTTGGTGAAGTCGGGCTCTGGCTGGTTGATCCGCGTCTCCACGGAGACCGTGCACTTCTTGCCGTGCAGGCTGCACTGCACGGGGTTAGTGACGTTGACTTGAAGGTGGCGCTTCTCACTGAAGAACCAGAAAGAGAAAGACCAGACAGGCAGTTAGCAGCTGGCCAGAGTGGGGTGAATGGCCCTGGCAACCCCTGGGGCCTCAGGGTCAGGGGCACAGGCGATGCCCTCGGACAGGGTGAGGGCAGCAAAAGTCGCGCTGGGCGGCCTCAAGCCGGCAGAGAGTGGGGCTGCCACGGGGCACCCAGCCTGCTGCGGGAGGACCAGAGCTGCACAATGCGGCACCCTGGCCTGAGGCCGGGGCCTGGTCACTTGGGCGGGAAAGGTCAGCAGGGGGCTCGTCAGAAGAGGCACGAGTTTCTGATTCAGGGCTACTGATCAGCAGTCTGTGGCCGCAACAGGGAGCTCTGGGAGGCGCGTGGGGGCGGTGGGGGGACTGGAGATTCTTGCCTGTGGGCTCCGCCTGGCGAGAGAAAGGTGTCCCTGGAGTTCTGCCCAGTACGGGGCCCAGCAGGGAGAACTGGGGCTGACTCCCGCTTTCCCAGTGCCCTGAGCGGGCCCTCGCCCACTCGGGGTCACCGAAGGCCTGCCTGGTAGATGCCCCCCAACCCCAAGTGCCAGTGCACCTGCTGCGGGCTGCCACACTGCGGGCACTCCAGACGCCACCTCTTTGCCAAGCGGAGAAACACGTGCAAAGTGGCGGGCACCTCCCGTGCACTCACGCACAATAGCACACCCCCACAGTGTGCTCTCACACAATGGCACACCCCCACACCGTGGCTTGTGCCCCTCGGCTTTCTCGGAGCCAGAGATGCAAGGACGAGGGCCTGTGTCGGCTGGGATCCCGGGCGCTGGGTGGGCTGGCAGGGCACGCAGCTCTGCTGTGCCCAGGTGTGTGCAAGGTGCTTTCTGGGCACGTGCTTGGCCTGACGGGAGTCGCGGCCCCTCGGATGCGGGACCTCCGCGCCGCAGCGGGGACTTCCCGGCACCTGTCTGCACGTGGCCAAGGATGTCGGGCTCGGGCTTCCTCCTGCCTCTTTCCCACCTGCCTTCTTCCTGGTCTGTCCCGGAGGCAGATGGTGGAGCAGGAGGAGGCTCGTGGTTATCACTCGTGGGCATTAAGTATCTAATACTTGATGTCTTCAGCTGCAGCTAAAACCTTGGCTTAGACAGATATTTCTAACTAGATTGGACATAAATAGAGTCCGGCGGAGGCAGTGACTCAGGCACTGCTCTGATCCTGGGGGAGCCAGGGCTGTTGTGTGGGGTCTCGGTGAGGGCCCTGCGCTCCTGGTCCCCACTGTCATGCTGGCCCAGGGCAAGGAAGGCCCCCCCCACCCCCGTTACAGCCCTGCCTGTGGCCGCAGATGCTTCCAGGACCTGGATCCTGTACCTTCCCCGGCTTAGTCAGCCTCCTGGTCCCTCTTGTCAACCTGGCACCGCCTCTGGGTCCCTCTGAGCTGGAATCACAGCCCCTGGGGATGTCCCTCTTCTGGCTCTGGTAGAGGCATCCCTTTTGCCCTTGCCTGCTAATGGGCGCATGTCTTCCCTCCGTGCACTGCTGGGAACAGGCCCTGTCTCCCACTTTCTGCGTCTGTGTCCCCCACCCACTCCATGGCACAGTAGTGTGCACGCAGTGGGTTCTGGAGAAAGTCCTCAAAATGGCTCTAAAAGGGCACCATTCCAAACAGATGGGGGGGATGGTACTCACCAGCGACCCCCATGTTCTCAGGTTTGTACCACTGGGAAAGGCTACTTTCAGTAGGGTCCTTCTGACTCCGGCCCTCCCCAGCCCTGAGTTCGGTGTCCACACAGTGTGGCCCCTGACTTCACTCTTCCTCCCTCTTTCGGGCTCTGGGCATCTCTAGCATCTGCTCTGAACTCTCGGTGCAGGGGTGAGGCCGGTGGGAGATGGAAGAGCAACCGGTTATGTAGACTGCAGAAGGAAGTCACAAGGGCCCAACTTCACCTTGTAAATGAGCCCCCCGGGTGGGGGTTGTAGGAGAGAAAAAGCTCCAGACAGAGAACCGGAGCTCCAGGCTGCTGCTTCCTACACTGGGCAGGGCTGGATGCATCTCCGCTAGCCTTTCTAGCAGCCTCAGCCCACGGTCTGGGCTCCACTTCCAGAATGCGAGTCCCAGAGGGCAGCAAGGGCCCTTAACAGGGCTCACGCAGCGCTGGTGTGGTGCGCAGGCCTCCTGTCCCCTGCTCTGCACACCGCTCCCTGCCCCCAGCAACACAACTCCGCCAACTCCAGATACTCATACAGGCTGGGCTCAGTGAGGGCCGAAGCAGGCCCAGCCTGTGAAGTTCATCCCAAGGGGAAAGTGGCCAGACAGCCTGTATAATGGGAGGCCTGCCCCTTAGCAAAGGAATATTCTCTATTCCCAACTTAAGTGACAGTCCGTGCCGGCGCTCCTGCTCCTTCCCTCGGCAGAGCCCTGAGGGGCCCTGTCTGGATTCCCAGCCTGTCTTCATGGGGTGCTGTGGGGTGTGGGCAGAAGTCAGGGGTGAGGGGCTACATGTGATGGTTTTAGGATAGAACAACGTGGGCTGCAAGGAGAACAGCCTTCTGGTCTTCAGGGCTGGGCTGAGCAACACCTGCCAGCGCTGTCCGCATACAGCCACCGATGGGTGACAAAGTGGGAGGACGTGGATGGAGTCTGGTGGTTCCTCAGCAAGTCACACAGAATTATTACCCCACAACCCAGCAATTCCTCCCACTCCTGGAGACACATCCAAGAGAACTGGAAGCAGAAGTTCACACAACACAACATTTACCAGAATGATTATGGCAGCTTCACAGACAATAAACAGAAGGTAGAAATAACCCAAATATCTGTCAGCCAATGAAGGGACGGAGTGGCATATCCGCGCAGTGAAATATCGCTGAGCCGTAAAAAGGAAGCACTGACACAGGCCCCAACACAGACGACCCTGGAAAACAAGCTGAGAGAAGCCAGACACAAAAGCCATGTGTTGTGTAATTCCACTTGCAGGAAATGTGCAGAACACCCAAATCCACAGGGTTAGAAACAGAGGGGTGGGGTGTGGAGGGACTGCTTGAAGGGTATGGGGTTTCCTTCTGGGGTGACGAGAATATTCTGGAACTAGACAGTGGTGATGGCTGCATAGCACTGCAACTGTACTAAACATGACTATGGTAAATTTACGTTCTGTGTGTTTTAAACCACGATAACGAGAAAAAAAAAAGTAGATTCCTCTGAAAGACTAATTGGGACCCCTGGGAGGTACAGTTGAGCATCCGATTCTTGGTCTTGGCTCAGGTCAGGATCTCAGGGTGGTGGGATGGAGCCCCGGCGTGAGCTCCGTGCTCCATGCAGGGTCTGCAGGCGATCCTCTCCCTCTGCCCTGCCCCCTGCTCATGCGTGTGTGCATTACAATAAAATATTTAAAGAAAAAAATTTTTTAAAGATTTTTTATTTGACAGAGAGAGTAGAGTAGGAACATGAGCAGGGGGAGTGAGAGAGGGAGAAGCAGGCTTCCCACTGAGCAGGGAGCCCGATGCAGAGCTCGATCCCAAGATCCCGGGATCATGATCCGAGCCGAAGGCAGACTCGTAACTGACTGAGCCACCCAGGTGCCCCTATACAATCTTGCATAAAGGACAAATAAGAACTTGCCCTCAAACTGTGTTTTCTTTCTCATCTCAAGCTCAACCAAAAATGGCTCTAAGACCAGCTAGGGGTTTCTTGTGCCTGTTTTGGGGACAGAGCAGTAGCTGGGTTCCAGGGGTGGCCAGGAAGTAGACCTTCTGGGAGCGTCAGCTGACCTCTCTGGCTGGAGCTTCACCACACTAGAAATCTTTAGAGCGCTAGAGTGACTTCCTCATCTTTTTAAGAAAAGGCAGATTTTATAGATGGGGGTGGGGTGTCTCCCTCCGATGGCATGCC
Source organism: Enhydra lutris kenyoni (assembly GCF_002288905.1). Classification (NCBI taxonomy): domain Eukaryota; kingdom Metazoa; phylum Chordata; class Mammalia; order Carnivora; family Mustelidae; genus Enhydra; species Enhydra lutris. The sequence continues at coordinate 7,153,259 of NW_019154110.1, forward strand.
AAGCCCAGTGACAGCTGCCGCTGGAGGCTGGCGGCAAGGGGAGGGCTGCTTTCCTCCCCGTCTTCTGTTACAGGACTTAATGGCTCAGCAAACTCTGGAATTCGGGGACTTTCATCTTGTTTCATCTGTTCCAAGCCGTTACTGCAGGCAAATGGCCTTTATCGAATTACGTTCCTTCATTTTGCATTTAGACGCTGGTCCTCATTAGGGAAATCCGTGGGTAAATGCAAGACCCCAGCAGCAGGCATCCCCGTGTGAGCTGTGGGGTTTCTCTGTAGGTCCTGCACAGAAAGGGGTAACCAAAGTCCCCCTGGGAGCTGAATCGGCCTAGGAAGTGTCCACTCCTGTCCAGCCCCCTGCAGCTGGGATGGGGAGACTCCCACCCACCCAGAAACGAGTGGGCCACTTTCTCAAGGGCGTCGCCGGCGTTCCCCTCTAGAAGGGTGGTGACCCCATTTGGATAAATGCGCTCTAAGGGGGAACGTAGGGGGTGCGGGGTATAGTGCTGTGCCCTGGCGAGCACGTTCTCTGGGGGCCGGCGAGGTGTTCCCAAGTGTGAGGCTAATTCGACCTGCGCCCTTGGGTTTGCACACAGGATGTGGTGGGAGGAAGCTCGCCTTGCACCAGACGCAGGCAGGTCGTAAATAGAGGCCTCTCTAAGCGGTAAGCGGTGTGGTCAGCATTTCGTGCCGGACCCCCGGGGTCCAGAGTCAGGCCCTTCTCTGGGCACCCCAGGATACAACGTGTTAGCTTGGGTGGTGGCTGGGGATGCGCTATGGATGGGACAGCCAGAGCTTGTGTGTGCAGCTGTCCCTGTGCGTTTCGCGTCAGGAAGCAAGCCCCACTCTGCTGTGTCAAACCACACAAGGCTAGTCTTTCAAAACCCGGCTTTAGGAAATGCTACTTCTGTTTTTCTCGGGGCTGAAGGGCTACTCAGGTCAGGGTCACTTGTAAAGCGAGACTGAGGCCAACGTCACTGGTCCTGAGAGTGGGGTATCCCAACTCCTGGTCTCCCGAGTCCTGTCTGGGTTGCTGCTGGTGAGGCATGGGGTCACCATTTTTAATTAGAAGAGAAAGCTTCCCTTGTCACGACACCGCTCTTGGCAGGCAGCTTGTTCTGAGGCCCCACGTCTGCCTCCACATCACTGAACAGAGTCTGCTCCCAGGTCTGGTGGGCAGAAACCCACGTCCCCTATTTGTGGCCTTGCCTCGGCTTTCTCCTCGCCGACCACCATCGCCCATTTCTCCCTGGCCTGCGGTCTGCCTGGCAGCTCTTCACTGAGCAGCTACCCTGGCTGGACCCTGGGCCCTGAGCTCAAGGTGCTCCTGTTCTTGATGGGGTGATGTGCATGGGACCCACAGAGGAGGGCCCCCTCAGCTGCCCTGGGCTTCCAGAGGTGGGGATGTCCAGACTGGCACTTAAGGAAGGACAAGGACTCCTACAGGAGTATCTTCTTACTCCTTAAGTTTTATCTTTAGTCCTTCTCCTCTCAGACATTATCCCACAGTAGTGTCACCCCATGCCTGTGGTTTCAGTGGCAGTTACCCAGTCAGTGTCCCCATCTTAGCATGGGGTCCAAGCACAGATCTGCTACCACCTACCAGAGAAACCCCCTGAGCTGAGTCTTCATGTGTTCAATGCTGAGCTCATCCTCTTGGCCCCTTCCCCAAAACTGGCTCCCTCCTCTCATCACGCCTAGGACGGGGAGTGTGGTCATCATCTACCTGGTCATGGAGGCCTGGAAGCCGCAAGTCAGCCTGGATCCTTCCTCTCCCTCCGCTGCCCACAGCGAGTCACCAACCTCTTGGTTCACTGCGTTTTCTCGGTCTCACTCCCTTGCTGTCACCATAGTCCAGAACTCAGCCCCGATGCAGCCTCCCAGCAGACTCCTCTGCCTTCAGTTTGCCCCCTTCCCCCCCTCACACACGTCCTCCACATTGTCATCAGAGAGATCTTCTTAAGGCACAAAAAGATCCTGTCCCTCTCCTGCTAAAATCCTTTCAGTCATTCCCCAGAGCTCTTGAGAACCGCCTGCCCCCATCCTGGGCTGAGCCGGGTGTTTCTCTGTGTCCACTGTTCTCTCATAGCTCAGAGTGAGCAATGGTGCCCTGCTCGTTCCATCAGCATGACGGGAGCTGACAAGCTTCCCTGATGGCTTGCTGGTGTCTAGGAATATGAACAGAATTCCACATAAAATCGGAAGTGGAGGCTGAAGGAAAACAAGGATAATCTCCTGGAGTTAGAAGAAAGGAGGGAGTACGAGGCTAGGGTCCAGCAAATGCCAAGCCTGGGGACATGCTGGCTTGAGCAGGCGTCATGCCCAGGTCTGAGGTCTGGGAGGAGGCTGAGCCCCGGCAGGCTGCAAGATCTAGGAAAGGGTCATAGGAGTCTATCTTCAGGCCTGGCAAAGTGGCAAAGGAATCACTGGGTGGGAAAACACAGTTTTCCAGAAAAGACCTGAAACCTCAAGCTTTCTTTTTTTAACCTCTTGAAGAGCAAACCCACTGCAGATCACCAAATGGCAAACCACAAGAACACCCAGAGGAAAAAGATGCATTACTTGCAAAGGAAGAGTAGGCCTTCTCATCAAATGTGAAGAAATAATGAAAACAGACTCTTCCAAGCGTTGAAGGAAAATAACCGTCAACCTAGAATTCTATACCCAGCCAATTGCCTGGGTATGCGGGCAAAACAATGACCGACTCAGACACCAAGGTAAATCTAAATAAGCATTCACTGTAAATAATAATAATAAAAATGAAAATGACTAACTTTGGGGGTTCAGTTGAGGATGGATCTAAATAAAGTCCTGGAAAACAACAACATGATAGGTTGGTGGTTCTCTGGGAGAGACTTGGGTCCTTGCATCTGGGAGGAGGATGGGGATGACACTGATGAACTCTGGATTTCCTAAGACCTGCACGGGCGTGAAGAAAACAAATGGGAAACAAGAATGCCCAGCTAAACCGTATAAGACGGGAAGAAGTAGAAGGAAGTGGGAAAGACGCTCCCCTTCATCTAATGCAAGGTAGACAAGAGCGACAAAGGCAGCCAAGAAGAAATGTGGGAACAAGGAAACACGAATGTGGGTATGTAGACCCAGGTGTGTGAAGCTCTGTTAAAGGTGACTTCTTGGATTTGATTTAGAAATGCAGCTACAGGGCACCTGGGTGGCTCAGTGGGTTAAAGCAGGCTCTCTGCTTGGTGGGGAACCTGCTTCCCCTTCTCCCTCTGCCTGCCTCTCTGCCTACTTGTGATCTCTGTCAAATAAATAAAATCTTTAAAAAAGGAAAAAAGATCGTTCTATTGCTCACAAATGCTAACCATCACCCAAGCTTTCAGCAAGCTGTACTCTTTTTGCTGGTGGAGGGGTCTCCCCTCGCTGCTGGCAGCTGTAGACAGATCGGGGTGCTGGCTGCCGAAGGTCGGGGCGGCTGGGGCAGTTTCTTAAAATAAGTGAAGTTTGACTCTTCCATTCAGGAATGCTGTCTCTGTAGCAGGCAGTGCGGTTCAATAGCATTTTACCCACAGCCAACCTTCTCTCAAGGTCGGGAGTCAGTCCTCTGGAACCCTGCTCCTGCTTTATCAACCAGGCGTATGTCATGTCCTAAATCCTCTGTGGTCATTTTGACAGTCTTCACAGCCTCTTCACCAGAAGCAGTTTCCATCTCAAGAAACCACCACCTTCGCTCCTCTATGAGAACCCCGCTCAGGGTTCATCATGAGGTTGCAGCAACTCTGTCTCTCTCCGGGCTCCACTTCTCATTCTACTTTTCTTGTAGTTTCTGCCACATCTGCACGGAGGTCTTGAACCCCTCAAAGTCCTCTGTGAGGGTGGGAATCTACTTGTCCCAAATTCCTGTTAACATTAAGATTTTGACCTCTTCCCACGAATCACAAACATTTTTTTTTTTAAAAGATTTTATTTATTTGACAGAGAGCAAGAGAGAGTACCAGTGGGGGCGGGGGTGGAACAGCAGGGAGAGGGAGAAGCAGGCTCTTCCCTGAGCAGAGAGCCTGATGCGGGACTCGATCCCAGGACCCCAAGATCATGACCTGAGCCGAAGGCAGATGCTTAACCCACTGAGCCACCTGGGGGCTCCAATCACAAGTGTTCTTAATGGCATCAGGAAAGAATGATGAATCCTGGGGCGCCTGGGTGGCTCAGTGGGTTAAGCCGCTGCCTTCAGCTCAGGTCATGATCCCAGGGTCCTGGGATCGAGCCTCGCATCGGGCTCTCTGCTCCGCAGGGAGCCTGCCTCCACCTCTCTCTCTCTGCCTGCCTCTCTGCCTACTTGTGATCTCTGTCAAATAAATAAATAAAATCTTAAAAAAAAAAAAAAAAGAATGGTGAATCCTTTCTAGAAGGTTTTCATTATTTTGCTCTCTTAGGTCCGTCAGAGGAATCACCACCTGCGGCAGCTAGAGCCTTAGGAAATGTATTTCTGCAACAGGACTTGAAAGCTGATATTACTCCTTGATCTGTCTCCCTCACAGCTCTTGCGTGACCAAGTGCATTATCTGCGAGCCGCCGTATTTTGAAATGTATCTTTTCCTGAGCAGTAGCTCTCAACAGTGGGCTGAAGCTGCTCAGTAGACGACGATGTTGTAGACAGATCCTGCTGCATTATCCCCTAACAGGAGGGTCAGCCTGTCCTCTGAAGCTTTGCACTGACTTCTCCTCTCTGGCTATGAAAGTCCTAGATGATGTTGTCTTCCGAGAGACGGCTGTTTTGTCTACGCTGAAAACCTGCGGTTTGGCGTGGCCGCCGTCATGAAGGATCTGAGCTGGATCTCCTGGAGATCTTGCTGCAGCTTCTGCCTCAGCACCTGCTGCTTCCTCTTGTTGCTTCTCTGTTATGGAAAATGCTTCTTTTCTTAAACCTCATGAACTAACCTCCACCAGCTTCAGACTTTTCTTCTGTGGCTTCATCCCTCTCTCAACCTTCACAGAAGCGAAGAGAGTTGGGGCCTTGCTCTAGATTAGGCTTTGGCTTCCGGGAACGTCATGGCTGGCTCGATCTTCTGTTCGGACCCCAAGAACCTTCTCCGTGTCAGCAATCAGCTGTGTCGCTTTCTCACCGTCCGTGCGTTCGCTGGAGGAGCCCTTCTAATCTCCAGGCACTTTTCCTCTGCGTTCACAACTTGGCTGTTGGGTACAAGAGGCCTAGTTTCTGGTCTGTCTCTGCTTTTGACGTGCCTTCCTCACTAAGCTTGCTCATGGCAGGCTTCTGACTGATGGTGAGAGATGTGCGACTCTTCCATTCCCTTGGGCACTTAGAAGCCACTGTAGGGTCATTCACGGCCCTGATTTCAAGACTGTTGTGTCTCAGGGAATAGGGAGGCTGGAGGGAAGGAAGAGAGACGTGAAGTGGAGGTTGGGAGGGCGGCTGGTCGGTGGAGAGTCAGAACATACACATCTCCTTATTCACCATCTTGTATGGGGGCAGATCTTGGCACCCAAAACAACTGTAGCAGTAACACCAAACACCACTGATCACGGATCACCCTAACAAATAACAATGAGAAAGTTTGAAATAGTGGGAGGATTACCAAAATGTGAGAGACAAAGTGAGCAAGTGCTGCGGGAAAAATGGCGGCAAGGGACTTGCTCGACTGTAAAAATGCGCTTGGCATTCAGTGCAGGAAGTGAAGCCCAGTAAAAGGAGGTGCTTCCGAGAATTCGGCTTCTGCTTCCCCATCTCCGATCCGTGAGGCATAGTAAAGGGAAACTCGATGAAACAAGGTATGCGTGTGTAATAACGAATTCAAGAACAGTTTTATAGATACCGGTTCATGGGATTCTCATGACTAGGTGAGGGAAGCTGCATTTTCAGAAGAGGAAATAAGGCGCAGAGACGCAAAATACCCGCCAAGGTCACACAGCGTCATCAGAATTTGAACCCAGGCAACCAGGCTTGAGTCCAAGCCTCCGCCCCTGTGAGTCCTGCCACTGAGAGTCATTAGAACATACCCGGGAGCTGGTCTCCCTGTTTACTACATGCTTCTGAGCACAGCACTGCTGCGTAGTTTTCATCCCCCTGTGGAGAGCCCCTCGTGCGGTGTCTCCTCCAAAACAGGAGTTTCATAAATGTCTAGAGAAAGAATACTGGTTTTGTTTTTAAAGATTTTGTTTATTTATTTGACAGAATTCACAAGTAGGCAGAGAGGCAGGCAGAGAGAGAGAGAGAGGGAAGCAGGCTCCCTGCTGAGCAGAGAGTCTGATGTGGGGCTCGATCCCAAGACCCTGAGATCAGGGCCTGAGCTGAAGGCAGAGGCTTTAACCCACAGAGCCACCCAGGCGCCCCAGAATACTGGTTTTTAAAGAGACATGACTGAGAAGGTGGCTGGGACTCTCTGGGGAGACCCAGGGCCAGCCTGGAGCATCTTCAGAGCAGGGTTGCTGGGAAGTGTGCCCCCGGCGCCTGGTTCTCAGCAAGGGTCTGTTTACGTGCAGGGACCTACTAACAGGCACGAGCGAGGCTCACTCTTCAGAACACAAGAGTCCCTTTGCACAGCGACTCACGACCTTGCTTGGTCAATCCACACTCTCCTGCATGAGGTGCCGCTGCCCCACTGCTGATGAAGTTCTCCGGGAAACAAGAACACTTGGACTGACAGAGTCTGGAAACACACACACATGTATAAACAGAGACACGTCGGCGAAGGCTGGTACTGCTTAGTAGTGTGCCTTGTGTAGATGTAAGGGTGTCTTAGATGGGGGCAGGGGAGGCTGACCATTGTCACGCATTTATCAAGAACCTGCCGTGTACGAGGCACTGGAGGAAGCGTTTTACTACCTGCGCCGCCTCCTTTAATCCTCACCCAAACCTTAGCAGGTGCTGATGATGCCTGTGCTGCGGACGTGGACAGGGAAGCTCGGCTGGGTCACGCAGCTCCTCCCAGCCGCGGAGTGGGGAGGCTAGACCCAGCTCCAGGGTGTTGGTCTCAGGAGGGAACCCCATCTGCCCAGTCCCCACGCTCTTCTAGTGCTCGTGCAGCAGGCGTGGGATTCCTTGATCCCTGGCGCTCCTGAGCCAGGTACAAAAGCTTTCGGAATCTGCTAGAATGAGGCCACGGCAGGGACGGTCTTGCCTGGGGCCACGCCCCTCCACTGCATGCGCACTTTCGCAGCTTGTCTGTTTCCCTTTCCGGGTGTTTGCGTCTCTCACTCCTGGGCCAGAAGATGGTTGATGTTGCCAGGCATGGTTGGTTCCAGGCAGTCAAAGGATGGGGTGCTGTCCTGGGGCTTGGAGAGTCTGTGCGCTGTTTTGACTCCTCCCTGGTGCATCCTGGGGTCTTGACTTGCCATTCGGAGTCCCCGAGGAAGGCTGTTTCTCCCTGGACACCCTGGCTTCTGTTTCTGTCAACCGGAAGGTTCCTATTCTCTGTGTGTTGGCAGCTGTCCCCTGGCAAGGTGAAGCAGGGCATGGCCTCCTGTGGCCTCCACACGCTGAAGCAGCTCAGGGAAGCTCACCCCCGGAGGCCAGGGGTTGCCGCTGGTGTCTGAGTTGTGTCCCTCCCCTGCCATCGGAGACCGTGGCAGTGAGGCGGCTTCGTTTTGTGTTATATGTTTGGAATCTGGACTCTATTTAAAGGCTGCGTCTCTCTGTCCCTCCCAAAATGCCCAAATTTATGCTCAATGTGAGGGATAATGAAGCCTTTCAAAACCAAATGGTAAGAACAAAACCATACCCGCAGCTCCCTCAAATATGCAGAAAGAACCAAACACAGAAGCAACAAGACAAAACACCACCAAACCGAACAAAAAAGCCTGCCACAGAACAAATGGGACAGCTGCTGGGAACGGGGCTGCCTCACAGGCTGGGTCGGGGGACACGTGGGCCGTGTCCCATCATCTCTAACAAGAGGCCAGGTCTGCAAGCCCCTCTTCCCCGCCTTTCATTAGAGCTCTCCCTTCTTTCCCACTTCCCTTCAGCTTCTTATCCCCGTGCTTGTGCTTGAAGGGGCTTTATTTTACTCAAAAAAACCACAAAAAACAAAAAAACCCCCCAAAAAACCTGTTTGAGAGTTCTTTTTTTTTAACATCTTAGGTGTTTCCTGCTTACATTTCTACTTCTGTCTTGATGCTTCTGTTAACAGCACCTCCAAAGTTAGCACCATCTGTGAACGCTGGTGTTTATTTTCTACTCACATCGTTAATGAAGGTGCTAAGTAAGACCGGACTGAACATGCCCCAGGACCCACATCTTCCTCTGAACAGATGGGTTCTACTGGTTTGTCAGGGACACCATTCTATATCCGTCTGTTCAGCCCCCGAGGGTCAAGGAGCATCAGGACTTCAATCTGTGGTGGCCGTGGGTCACTCGACAGACATGGCAGTCCCCCATCTGCGAACGGAGCACTGAAGGGGGTCCCGGGTCCCCACAAACATACTGGGGATGCGTGTACTGAAAGGAGACTGATGAAAAGAATGCATATACAAGATTAATTATTTTCACTGGGCTTGGCCTTAGAAGATGGCATTTTCTTTTTTAAGGATGGCATTTTTAATAAAAATTTATTTCAGAAAGAGAGAGGGTGAGCATGAGCAGGGGAAGCAGCAGGCACAGGGAGAGGGAGAAGCAGCCTCCCCGCTGAGCAGGGAGCCCGACACGGGGCTCAACCCCAGGACCCCAAGATCATGACCCGAGTCAAAGGCAGACACTTAACCGACTGAGCCCCACCAGGCGCCCCAAGGATGGCATTTTTGAACAGTGTTGTTCTATTAATAAGCTCAGGAGTTCCTCAGCTTTGTCTTGAAACACGTTGACATCAAACGTCTGTGTCTAAGGCTCTGGGCTGTAAGATAAAGAATAAAACAGCTCCGTTCTCGAGGAGCTCACAGCCTGGGCGGGGGGTGGGGGGGAGGCGGACTGAACAAATGGCTACCATCTAAGGTACTAGAGCTGGCATCACTCAAGGGCTAGGGGGTGCACGCAGGAAGCACAGGGTGGAGGCAGGTGCCTAGTCCAAGCAGACGTGGAGGGCTTGGTGCAGCCTCCTGGCCTGTGTGGCCCAGGGCTCTGCCAGGCAGACACGCTCTCTGAACAAACCGGGGCTCTCAGCGCCCTGATGGAGAACTGCTCTCTCTTCCTCACATGACTCTGCACAGACATGGAGGAAAGCAGCTCCAGAACATGGTGCCAAGTCCCTGTGGGAACAGGCTCATGGTGAGCCCAGGGGGCTTGCCCAGCATGGCCGCTGTGTCTCCTTCCTTTCACAACACCCCCCAAGCTCTAACTGCACTTCCTCCCTGAAGCCCACCTGGCTTCCCCAGCACACACGGATCTCCAGAACCCTATAGATAGGAGGCAATGAACTGCCCCTCAGAGGGTGAGGAGGCCTTGGCCAGACAGAGATGACCCTGAAGCTTGATCTGAAAGTGAGATTTAGAGAATGTGGGGAGAATGGCAAGCATGGGCCCAGAGTTCAGGATTGAACTGTGTTTGGAAGAGGGTAGTGGGAGCTGAGGCCAGCCAGATAGGCTGGGGTAGATGACAGGCAAGGAGTTTAGGCTTAGATCTATAGGCAATGGGACACCCTTAAGGATTCTTATTTATTTTTTTTTGAGAGACTGCACAAGCTGGGCGTGGGGGGCAGAAGGAGAGGGAGAAGGGGAAGCAGAGTCCAATGCAGCTCTCGAACTCACAACCCTGAGATCATGATCTGAGCTGAAATCAAGAGTTAGATGCTTAACTGACTGAGCCACCCAGGTGCCCCCTTAAGGATTCTTAGTAGGGGAGATAGAGAATACTTTGTTTTCTTCTGTATGGGTACTACTGTCTGAAACTGACTTGTCTGACTCTTGGCTGGCTTACTGTCTGTCTTCCTGTGGCTCCCACCCCCTTCCCAAAGGTGAGCCCCATGGGAACCGCATCTTTCCATATCCCCTGTGCCTAAAAGGGTGTCTGGCTTACAGTACGTGCAAGAGTGAAAACATGAAACTGACCGAGAGGAAGCAGGTGACGTGGAAGAGCAACTGGTGTGGGCATTCAGGGTGGAAAACCAGCTGGGATACTGCCAACTGAGGGAGTGAGGACAGTGCTTGGTAAGAGGGCAAAGACAGGCCAAGTGCGAGAGATGCATCAGACCGAGAATCTGGTGACTGATGAATGTAAATGGTAAAAGGGGGTATGTCACGTTCCCAGCTCTTCAGCTTGGGCAATGGGAGAGACTGAGACAAGGCGTCTGGTTGTGGACACTGCTGAGCTCGACTTCCTCTGGAAAATTGACCAAACGGTTTCACTACACATGATGTAGACTCAGGGGGTACACACCTTATTGCTCTCCTTCTCTTAAGGGAAACCTACCCAGTAAGGTAGGTCGTATATCACAGCTGTTTCACAAATCCTACTCTGTATGTGGACTCTATTATAAAACCGTTATTTACGATATTACTGTACTGCTGTGCTCTATTAGGCAGATAAGCCTAGGATTTGAGAAACCAGCATCACCATGGCAAGTACAGTGGCCCACCTGAGCAACCATGCTTTTCCCAACCTGGCTGCTGCTCTCCTCCATTCGGGGTCCCTTCACATTTCAAACCCTTTATTATATATATATATATATACACACATATATATATATATATATATATAATTTTTTAACACTTTCCCTAACATTCTTCCCAGCAATTGTTACCTGAAAATGTCCAAACTTTATTTATTTTTAAAAAGATTTTATTTATTTATTTGACAGAGATCACAAGTAGGCAGAGAGGCAGGCAGAGAGAGAGGAGGAAGCAGGCTCCCTGTTGAGCAGAGCCGACACTGGGCTCGATCCCAGGATCCTGGGATCATGACCTGAGCTGAAGGCAGAGGCTTTAACCTACTGAGCCACCCAGGCGCCCCTGAAACTGTCCAAACTTTAAAAACAGTATTCCGGGGCATCTAGGTGGCTAGCTTCTGCCTTCTGCTCAGGTCATGATCCCAGGGTCCTAGGATCCAGTCCTGCATCAGGCTCCCTGCTCAGCGGGGAGCCTGCCTCTCCCTCTGCCACTTTCCCTGCTTGTGCTCTCTCACTTGCTCTCTGTGTCAAACAAATATAATCAAACAAACAAACTGGTATTCCTAGGAGCACCAGTGCAAATGACAAAGGAAAGACCAAAAGAAAAATGATAAGAAGTCTTGGCTTTGCAAATAGGAGGCCACGTTCTGTCAAACTGGTGGCCTATAGGAATCTGGAAACTGGTTAATGTCCCATGACAATCAGCAAATTACGTTTTACTGAACCGTTAGCTCAAGTCCCCGTGGAGGGGCTGTTTGCCAAGCCTGGAAAATGTGATTTCTCTGGGACACCGACCAACTAACTATTCCACACCCGGGAGCCGGACATTCCAGCTGGCGGCAGCAGCTGGGAAGAGACGGGGCCTAGGGCCTTGCAGGTTTCTTTGTATTTCTGGGAATGTCGCTTAATCAGGAGAGGAGACAACGGGGCACGGCGGAGGGAACGTCCAGTTTGGAATCAGCCGGTCTCAGGTCTGAATCCAGCTGTCTAGCCTGGCCGGTCACTTGATCTTTGGAAGCCGTTTTCTAAACAGGGATAATTAACTGGGGGCGATGCCCTTCCTTCCAAAGGGCTCTGGGGAGAGCTGGAGAAAAGGTAGGCAAGGTGGCTTCGGTACGGTACCTGGTGCGAAGCACGTGCTCTGAGAATATCTGTTAGTGGAGTGAAGGGCTTCAGGGAAGGAGGGTGTCATGCTCAGGATGTTGGCCGAACAACGGAGGCGAAGCTGAGAACCCTCGAGTGTCAAGGCCTCCGGGCTTGACCATGGCCAGCCCCTTCGGAGGCCACTCTGCCGCCTTCCAGTGCCACGCCACTGATTCCAGAAGGCCCCCTCCACCTGTTCTTGGGTATTTAACCAATCCCATTTGAGCTGACAAAGGATGATGACACAGTTCTTTTCATACATTTCCCACCTCACTCTGACTAAATTTTGCTGCCCATCCAGGCAACCGTAGCCCACGGCAGAGGATCTCTGATTAGGCAGCAAGTGACGGGGGATTTTTGTTCTGAGGGGAATTCAAAGAGTTTAAAACAGAAGCTACCGTCTCATAAACCAACTCCAGAACACTGACACGAAAAGAAACAAACAGCCCACTTTCTACCACCTGTTTGAGAACAGAAGGATTTGCACTCGGTTATGTTCACTAAAAAAATGTGCCCCCCCCACCCCTGTCCCACTGCGGTGTAGAAGCCTTCACCACACGAATGCTTTTCATGGGAAATCTGCCCCCTGCTCCAGTACAGCCTTTCATGCTGCTAATAACAGAGGTGAAGCGGGCCTTTCTATCAGCATGTTCTGCACACTTCTGAGCAGCTCTGGTTTTTCTATTCTGCATTTGCTATTTTAAGCGAGTACATAATGCATCAATTTTCAGACTCTTACTCAATGCCACTGCTGTAGAACTGAGAACTCAGTAATCTTGTCAGGCAGCACAGAACAATATTCCAACAGATGAAACATTCCATGCAGCCTTATTTCCCTTTTCCTGGGATGGGGCATCTATTTCTGGCCCTCTAATGAGAGAGGAACCAGTGGCGGTGGTCCAGTTCTCCTTGCTCAGGAATCCCACATCATAGAAACCACTCACCATGCTGCTGCTGGTAGACACATCAAAGGCCCCATGGGGTCTCCAGTCTATCTGACTGCTCTCCTACTTTTTAAGTTCCCAGAAATGGGTTTTTTGGATCCTGGCTGGAGCATGCCGGCTGAAAAGGAGACCACATCTGCATTCTTCCTGCCTGCCATGAAGAGCTCCAATTCTTTCCATCATTGCTAACTTAAGAGCCCAGGGCAACGTTTATTTCCCTGCGCCCCCCCCCCCCCCAGAGAGTTCAGTGGGAAGCGTCCCCAGGGGGCTGCAAACCAAATTTGCCTTGACCTTGAGTGCAGGCACGCTTCTAGGAGAAAGTCAATTGCAGCTAGTGTCTTGGAGGGCAGTGGACGGAGAGTTCCTGGCTGTGTGTGCACAGCGTTAGTGGCTTCTAACACTGGCCTTATTTACTGCCCACAGGGTTACCTGGGAGAGAGGGCTGAATAACCTGTTGGCTCATTAATGGGTTAGTCACACTTTCCAGATTCACCGTGGCTGGTATGAAAGGGCTGAGGTGTTTCCACCAACTCCTCCAGTTTCTATCTCCTAACAATTAAAAAGATGGCACCACAAATTAGGTTGAGTGTGTAACTGATTCTGCTGACAAATGACTAATTCCGTAGTAGCTCCATACCACTGCTTTCTGTCTAAAGAACTATTTCATAGCGTCCAATGACTGCAGCCATCCCGATGGGGACTGTGAATTACTGGCTCAAGTTCATTAGCATGAAAACAATCAAACCAAGTACACTCTTCCTCTGGGGCTGGAAGTCAGACACCCTGAGTAATATTTAGGTCACTGCTGCCCAGGCAAGTCTGAAAAATGGTTCGTGCCCTGATTAGATGGTTACATATTTGTTTTAAACAACTGTCACGGAAAGGGACCTGCAGGCTTTTGAAGGTGAAGCGGGGAGAGGTTCTGTGAGCAGCGCTGAGCCAGTCCGAGGTGGGCTAAAACAAGTAATCTCTTTGTCCAGCCTAAAGTGCATTAGCATCAGCTTTAAGGCTGAAATAAAAATCTCTGGGTTTGGTGCGTGTAAGTGTCCCCACTCGCTCTGGGAAGCCCATGGAGCGATGATTCTTAACCTTGACTGTACACCAGGATTATCAGAGAAGCATCTGCAGAACAGGGGCCCCCACAGGGGTCAGGCTCCCCTCCTAGAGACCGACTGGCTTGGTCTGGGTGTGGCCCCTGGACCTTGGTGCTTTAAACCTCAGGGAGGGGTGCCTGGGATCAAGCCCCACATTGGGCTCCCAGCTCAAGGGGGAGCCTGCTTCTCCCTCTGCCTGCTGCTTCCCCTGCTTGTGCTCTTGCTCTGTCAAATAAATAGATTAAATCTTAAAAAAAAAAATAAAGGCTCAGGTGGTTTCCCGTGCGCCTGGCACTGCAGAGCTCCGGAGTGTCTCCCTCCCTGGCAATGATGGGGAGAAGAGCTTGCCCTATCTCGTCAGAGACAACAGTTCCAATCAGCTGCTTGGGAACTGCTTTGGGAAGTGGCAGCATTCCTTATACCCAAGGTAACTGATTAATCAAGCTTCTTACTGTCATGCATTGCAAACACAGGATAGTGGGACATGAAAATTATTTGGAGCCATGTCCTAGAGGTCCTCAGTACGGGAGGAGTTGAGCCTCTGGAGGGTCACTGAGCTTAGAGGAGGGCCGTGGAGATGAGCGCCCCTCCTGACTCCCAGGCCCCATCACTCGGTCATTACCCTCCTGTACATGCCTCCTCCTCTCTGGAATCAACAGATACACACTAAGTGCTGAGTGCCAGCCAGCCCTTGAGCACACGGCGCTGTGTAAGATAGACCTTGCTTCTGCCCTCACGGAGCCAAGAGTCCGGCATGGACACTTATGTAAACACGACTTACACACTCACCGCTGTTGAGACAGAAATCTGGGAAGAGCTCTGAACACAAAAAGTACAGAATGCTATGGAATCACAGAGATTTACTTTGGTGGTGCTGGTGGGGGGAATTAGGGGACATGTTCTTGAGGAGGTGATACTAAATTTTAACTTCACCTTTTAAAAAGTCAACAATAAATGCAATGGCATAACATGCCATTGCACATGTTATGCCATTTCTGGGGTGCCAATAGGGAAAATCTATTTGCCTTCCACCTTCTCCTCTAGCCTCTCAGCTCCCCTCCCTGCAAGCACCCACCATCCCATGACCGTGTAGCAGTCCGGACATTGTTCTGTGTGAATATATACGATAAATTCATTTATCAGGGGTAACTCTAAAGTGGAAACCCAAACCATACCCCTTCAAAGGCAGACCTTTCATTGCTGAGGTAGGAATGAATGATGGCAGTGGGTCCATGGAATGTTATGGAAACGGGAGGCCACTAGAGAGCTACTGACTCTTGGCCATGACAAGAGTGGTCTGAGGTTCCTGTTAATCACTGTTTCATCATTTCACTTCTGTGACCTTCAGAAGATGGAAGAGATCATTCCAAAATGTACAGGTAAGCCAAATGCCTAACTATGTGCTGGATAGGTAGAGCTAGTATTTAGAATACATTTTTTAAAAAAATCTCATTAGACCATGGTGTGTCACAACTGTCTTTTTCTTTCCCTCCCTCCCTTCCTTCCTCTCTCTCCCTTTTCTTTCTCCCTCCCTCGCTCTCCTTTCCTTTCTTCCTCTCTCCCTCTCTCTCTCTCCCCCTTTCTTTCTTTCTCTCCCTCCTTCCTTTCTTCCTCCCTCCCTCCCTCCCTTTTTCTGTTGTTGTAAAGAAGGGGGCATCAGCTAGAATCTAAGACAATCTGCCATCTTAAGCTGGGCCACCCATTAGAGCTGCTTCATTGCACGAGGACAAAGATGGGTAACAGAAGGGTGTATGGGTTGGGGCTCACTACTGCAGCCACCCTTCATTAGAGGTCACCCTGGACGCTAACAGGAGCACGGTGCATTTTGCTTACACGGCAACTCCACAGACCCCCACCAAGGAGCTCAAGCCCTGGCCATTCTGACCTGGGGCCAGCAACCCCATCTAGATGAGGAACTCCTGCAGTTGACGAGTTTTCTCAGGCCCGGAAGGAGTGAGTCTGCAGGATGTCCAGCGCCCAGTCACGGCGGTGGGGTGGGGAGCGTGGGGGGTGGGGGAGGAGGAGGGCCCGGTGGGCAGCCCGGGACCTCCCGGTCCGGTCCGGTACTGCGAGAGGGTGAGAGGGTGGCCACGGGCGGCCGCAGCCAGAGGGGCAATGAGCCAGGGGTCGGGCGTCCAGGTGAGGAAGAGCAGCTCCTGTTCTAATCTTCTCTTTAAAAGACTGGTTTCAAGGGAGGCCTTAAGGGCCCCAAGGCGGGCCCAGCCTCGGGTTCCCCGCACCTGCTGTGGGTGCGTGGGGGCACGGCGACAAAGGCCGGGAGGCGGAGGAAGGAGGAGGAGGAAGCGGGGAGGCGGGGTGGCGGCGAGCGAGCGAGACAAAGAGAATCCGCGCGGCTCAGGGTGGGCTGCGGCGGGGGAGGCGGGCCGGCCGAGGCTGCCGCTTTTAGCTCCGCCGCTCCCCTGGTCGCCATGGCGACGCGCGCATTAGCGATTCCCTGTGACACTGACGGGCCGCGGCCGGGGCGGGGGCGCTGCGGGCGGCACGTGTGCACTCGCACACGCACGCGCACACGCACGCCCACCGAGGGGGCCCGGCAGCGCAGGCCCCCTTCCAGACTCTAGCTGGATGCATCCCTACGGCGCCCCCCGCCCCCCTCCGCCAGTCCGCCCGCCCTCCTTCCGGCTGTTTTTGTTTGTTTTTCTGGAGAAGGTGATGATTGGGGCTTAGCTCATCTGCTGGTTTACTCAACTGGGGCGGGGTGGGGGATGCTGCACAGGAATGGGGGATCCGGATTTTGGGTCAGCTAAGGAGATGCGATTGGTTTAAGACAAAAACATTAAGAAATTTGGGCCGGTAGCAGGCTTTCTTTCATTTTTTCCCCTCTTTAAACCAGGGGACTGTATTGGCCAGAAGTGCTTAAAGGCAGAGGGGGGCTAGAGGGCTACCCCCACCGGCACATGAAATAGGATTTGGGACCCTTAAGACCCAGGCCGGCAAGAACTAGCTTGCAGCAGTTTGCCGGCCTGACAGCGTTCCTGCTCAGATTCCTGCTCCAGAAAAAGAACGTCAGCCTGTGGGGTTTTTTTGGGGGGGGCGGGGAGCGGGGGTTGGTACTTGAAGCCCAACCTCATCTCTCAAACTGTATTTCCACGCGAACAGGGAAAGACTCATGAAACGACTCTTTGAGGGCAGAAACTGGTCTTAATCGTCTCTGTAACCCAGAGATGGGACAGGAGACGTGACACTCGCAGAGGCCAGTGGCTTGGGCACTGGGCTCAGACAAAGTGTGTCCAGTGGACCTCCCGAAGTCGGCCTCCTGCATGCAATGGGGACTGAGCCCAGAAACATCCTGTTAGCACACATGCCTCCCTTTGAACTCAAACAAAGACTGAGGGGTGTGGTTGGGAAGTTTTTGAAAACTCAGCAAATAGCAAAACGTGGGCAAGAACGCATGCCTTTTTATCCACGGGGCCAAGTCTTCCCTTTATGACGCATCTGCCTGGGTCTGGCGCATCACACTTTGTGGGGTACTAGAGAAGCACGCTGATGATACTAGAGAAGCACGCTGATGAATAAGAGGCCTGGGACAGGGGGTGTGGGCTGGCAGGAGCCGACTCCCAAGGGCTCTGCTCTCAGCTGCCGTGGCGAGGGCTGTGGCGAGGGCTGTGGCATTCCCAGAAATGAGAGGACACGGAATCTGACAGGAGTGCTGTTTCCTGACCCACAGAACTGGGCCTGCCTCGCTGGACAGGTGCTGTGTCCATTCCAAGAGCCCTCTGTGCTAATCTTGGAAGCCACTCTGGGACCCCAGGGTAGGGAAGAATTCTCAAGCAGACCTTGCCACAGCCACTGACAGAAAAACTCTGGACAAAAATAATAAACGCAAACTGCTCTTATGCCTGCATTTCAGAACTCTAACCTTACAGTGTTCAGAGATGATTGGCAGAGTTCATCCTCCTTGCGAGTGGAATGGTGGTGGAGAATGAACAGGGAACAGAAAGACAAGGATGCTGAGAAGACGGGGGCAGGGAATTAGCCCCTTTGTGCAGCCCCTTCCTGACTAGTACAACTGAGGAAAGAAGCCTGAAGACAACACGCTACCTTTCCATACGCTGACCTGAAAGACCGAACCTCAGTTCTGGAAGCTGAGAATTCTACAAGAGGGCCCTGAGAAATGGTCTGACCTTGAGTTCTGCTTTAAGCAGAGAAACATCTGAAACATTCTGGCCGGGAGGTTATTTATTTCCTCAAGACCTCTCCCTGAGGGACAGATGGCCTGTGCCTCCCTCTAGTATGACTGCATCCTGACAGTGAAGTTCTTCCAAACCATGACAACCAGCCTACTCCTTGGAAACACACCTAAAATAGGGGCGAGAAGGCCCCAGTGATGCACTTCGTTTCTGTCGTCTAAAAGGAGCGTTATGGTAGCGACATTAAAGCAGTCTTCCTCTTTTAGAGGCTGACTTTCTGTGATCAAGGCCCACAAATTCCCACACAATCAAGGACAAACTGAAAGAAGGCTGGGGAAGTTAGGAAATTTCAGTGCCTCAAAGAAGCTGCTTCCGTGTTCGTGAACCGGAGCTTTAAGGAATACTTAAATACACGTGCTCGTGAAATGAATGCCCCTCCGGATTTCAAATGATTTGGGAAAACATTAATTTGCTGAGATATGGGTGGTGATTACTTCTCTGTCCACAGAACCCTAACCAGCCGACCTGGATGAAATAAATCCCAGTTTCCCCGAAACAGTCCAAATACTCGTGTCTAATACAATGCACGCATCCTCTGTGAACAAATAAATTTTTTCTTTAACCGCAGAACATAAAAGTAACTAAAAATGGTATCCAAAAAATTCTCTGCATGGAGTATCATCCACTTTCTGTCTCGACCCCCATCCCACCACTGAAGGCCTGATGCCATCTCCTAATAGTGAGCAGAAACCACCAGACTCAGGATTAGAAAGCCTTTGGACCAAAAAATAGGTTTCCCACTAGTGTGGGAATGAAAGAATGAAAGAATTCTGTCCCAAACTACCCTTGTTTCCTGAAGACCTTTAAAAACATATATTTTTAAAAATAATTTATTCCTTTATTTGTCGAAGAGAAAGAGAGAATGAGAGCATAAGCAGGGGAAAGGGGCAGAGGGAGAAGCAGATTCCCTGCTGAGCAGGGAGCCCGATGCAGAACTCAGTCCCAGGACCCTGGGATCAGGACCTGAGCCGAAGGCAGACGCTTAACCGACTGAGCCACCCAGGCTCCCCTAAAGGTTTTTGCTGTTAAGAGGAGTTAAAGCATCGTAGTGTTTGGAGGGGGCCCAGCTCCGCCTATGTGTCCCAACAAGCAACATCACCCTGCTTGTCCTCACTCTGTTGGGGTCCCCCGAGCCTCCTGGACAGCAGCACCCCCTCACACCACTTCCCCTGACCGCCCGGCACAGAGAAGGAGGGTCTGCGGGCCTGCCAGTGGCCGGGAAGAGAAGGAAAGGAGAAGAGCTGAAAGGTGGGGAGGGGAGATAGGAGAGGAGGGGGAGGCTACTTATCACACGGGGAGGATCCCTGTTGCACTCCCACAGCTTCATTTTACAGATAAAGACCCAGCACAAAGAGGTGTCGAACTGGGCAAGACCACAGAGGTGGCTGGTGGGGGAAGTGAAACCCCCACCCGGGCTTCTGGTCTCCGAGTCAGTGCCCGTTCATCCAGGTTATGGGAGGAAAAGGAAGCACAATGACCACCAGTAACAGAAAGGGTGAAATGCAAATGAAACTGAAAATCTCCACAGGAAACCGACAAGACTCTTAAAAAAAAAAACCCCACAAAAAACAATAACCAGTCCATGCTGCCTCCCTAATAAACACTAGACCCAGGGCCCTTTAGCATCTAGGGTGTCAGTCTGGAGTGTGGCTGGCGCGGGGGCAAACCCTGTCCCCAGCACACCCACCCCCACCAAACAGGCGGTGTGCCCTGGGCACATTTCTACACCTCTGCAAATACCTGCTTCCTCAGTCATAAAATGGGGATAACAGCAGTAACCAACCCCCTCTTCCAGATTTTGGGAAGATCAAAGAGTCATGAGCTGTGGCAAAGAGCTTTCTCAGCACAGCGCCTCCTGCCTGAGTGCTTAACCAGCATTTGCAGGTACTATTACCATGATTACTATAGAGCTACTGCGACCAGGGATAAATCCATTTTCTTACTAGAAAAATGCAGTAAAAAAAAAAAAATTGCCGATGCTTTTCTATGCATGGGAAAGCATATCTATTTGGGGGGGGGTAGATAGGTAGATCTTTTAAAATTTCCCACAATTAAAAAACAACCAAACACCCTTTTGCTTTTGTCTTGGTGGAGCGTGCTTCCTTCTGACATCAACTTTTTCCTCTACTAGGGGAGAAAGTCCCAGTCTTGGTTTCACAGCTAAAGAAAGGGCTGCTTCTTAGGAAAGTGTCACAAACTCCCTCCACACTAATGGGCTCAGCCGTAGGAGGGAAATGATGAAAAAGTGACTGATTTCTGTACTTCATTGCTTTTGTTTTCCTTAGGAAGTCACCTGGGCCTGGATGACAGCTAAGGTTCAGAATTCTTAGTCTGAAAGAGTTCAGATGCCAACATGTTTCTTTCTCCATCTGTGAAATGGGTACCATGAGGTTTGATCAGTCAGTACGGGTGGGGAACTGCAGGTCTCCAGGTTAAGTCTCCGGCCCCCTGGGTGAGGCACCTCTGACCGCTGATCTGATGGCCCACTGCCCCCCTCCTCATTTCTGAGGCTACCTCAGTCAGAGACCCGGCTCCTGAAGGGCTTTACATTCTGGGTTATTTTTAGAGTCATTTAGTTTGTTCAGAGGCCGTCACCACATGGGATGCAGCTGTGGAAAGCAGCTGCTGTGGTCTGATTTCCAGTCAGTATTACTTGACATTTCTTGTCAGGTGATTTCTAAAATTTCTTGTGTTTTTTTGGGGGGTGATCTCAGGGATTTTTTTTCCCTGGGTTATAAGGTGTGACATCAGAGCTCTGCATCTGATTACCTGTTCCGGGTTGGGGATCGATCCAGAACCCTGCTAGAAAGGAAGATTTCTTTCCACTCTCAGGACCCAAACTTCTTAGCCCCAGAACATTCGGGTCTAGGACAGGAGGCAGTACGGTGGGCTCTGGTCCTGACAACTTTCTGAAGGCCCTCCCCCCAGTTTTGCTGTTTGAGTGAGGAGCTTTGGTCTCCTGGAGGCTCAGGAAGAAAGCAGGAAGGATGAGGCGTCTTACTGGCCTGACAGGAGCCCACCTTCAGTGACAACAGCTACCGTGTCCCAGAGGCTAGGTCACCCGGCTGGGAGAAAGCTGGACTGGACTGACTGCGTGCTTCCTCCCGCTCCCCTCACCATCTTCCCTTCCCTATACACGCTTACTTGCCTTTCTCTTTCTCTGGCTCATTCAGCCATCAGTCTCTCGGCTCACCCCATACCCCCATCCGCCATGATGTTTTCACTTTCAGGCCTTTTGCTTGTTCTGCTCCTGCCTGGAAGACTCTTGGTTCCTTTTCTGGACCAAGTGCTATTTTTCATTTCTCAATACTGGCATCACTTTGGGGAGCCTTTCCTGATCTTTCCAGACAGGGTTAATGGACTCTTTGATGCACTTAACACCTTGGGCTTTAATTGTGTGTTTAATTGTCCCATCTCCCCATTAGACTATAAACTCCTGAGCTGGATCAGGTCTCTTTTATGGATGTATTCCTGCTTCCTGGCCCCGTGTCTGGCTTGCCATACAGCAGATGCTACACAAATATTTGCTGAATAATGTTCCAGACTCAACAAGAACTCCCTCCCTCCTTTTTTGGGGGGGGGGTCCCCTATGTATTTTTCACGTATCAGACTCTTTGTTCTTCAAATCACCTCCATAAGTCTTCTGTTTTATCCCAGTACCTATTCAAATCAAGTCTTCTGTCAATTCTGAGTCTGAAAAAAAGGTCTTCAATTGTGCATATCTGTACAAAAATGGGACACTAAAGACTCCTAGACAATGTCCATGTCCAGAAGCAATACACAAACAGTGAAAATCATGGCTGAATCACTGAAAAGAGCTAGAGACTGTTCATCTGTGTCCTGGCCGTCCTCCCTTGGGAAGCCTCCTTCACATGGGCTGGTGAGTTCTGACCCCTGTCTTCCAGGTGGACTTATTCTCCACAAGGAGACAGCACAGGTTTCCAACCAGGAAAAACCTCCCAGGGACTCTCTGGAACTGGTTTTCATTTCCTTTCAAGAGAACTGTTCTTACCATGGAGAGGAAGTTTCCAGTCACGCTCGGTCTCCACGGAGGTCCCTTCTCCCTGCCCCACCTTCTGCTCAAAGCAGATAGGAACTGACGCGGGAGCAGCGGTTATCGGCTGTGACCTCCACAGCGCCGCTGGCTTCTCCACAGTGACTTCTCCCCAGCCCTTGCTGTCGAGCGGCACCCCGAGGTCGCAGGACAGCACACGCCTCTTAGAACCCCAGCTCTGTACGTGGCACGGGACTCAACTCTGCGCTTGGACAAGGGCCCCGGGAACGGCCTCTTCACCCCAACACGGGGCTGTGGGCGGCAGTGGTGGCGCTGATGACGCCTGACGCTGTGCCCGGTGCCGCCAAACCCGCCTGGATGCTGGCAAGAGCGCGGGCTGGTGGCGGCTAGCTACGGAAGGTGGGGGGACAGGTGTGCAGGGAGACAGAGGTGGCTGAGTGTCCAGCCTCCTGGGACACTGCTGACCACCAGGGACGATAAGCCACGGGTCCACTTTCTGTCCTCATTGACTTTACAGTCTAGAAATGCTGATGGAAAGGCAGAGGCAAGATGTTTTCTGCACTGGTCAAGGTGAGGCAAAAGCCAAACCACCTGATTCTCGCGGTCACAAAACTGGCCTAGTTGGGCTCTGTTCCACTTAAGGCTTGTGCCTCTCCTAGCCCCCTCTTCCCTGCCCCCCTGGGCCGTGTTTTGGGGGGAAGAAGGTAGCCTGACCGCAGGACTAGCAAGATCCGGAGGACCCTGCTGCTAACACGGCTGGCAGAGAGCGATTTGGGAGAAAGCGCTAAGCAGCTGGTCCCCTCAGATTCAGGAAGTTGAGAGGGAGAGAAGCTGGCCCTTATGTAGAACTTGGGGGCATGGGTGGGAATTAGGGGGGGGCGGGTGGTATGGCAGGCTGAATAATGGCCCCACAAAAGATATCCATCCACATCCCAATCCCTGGAGCCCGTGAAAGTTCCCTCATAATGTGAAAAAGGACACCGCAGACAGGATTACTAAGGCTCTCGAGATGGGGAGGGTACCCGGGGTGGCCTATGCGAGCCCTAAATACAGTCCCAAGTGTTCTTGGAACAGAGAGGCAGAGGGAGGCCGGACGCAGAAGACAAGGCCACACGACTGCGGAGGCCGGGACAGGAGCAAGGCGGCCACAGGTCAAGGGATGCAGCCCCCCGAAGCTGGAGGAGGCTGGGCACAGACTGGCTCCTCAAGCCTCGGCAGGGAGCACAGTCCTGCTGCCTCTCTGATCCAGAGCCCAATTCAAGTCAGGGATGCTGATTCTGGACGGCTAGCCTTCAGAACTGTGAGATGACAAATTTCTGTAAAGTCGGGTTGCATGTTACAGCAGCAGAGAGAAACCAGGCTATGGTTTGGGTGTGCCATCCGAAGACACAGCTGGCTCAGTGCCAACAGGCATCTTGTGGGGCACACAAGAGACAGACGAGCATTTCATAGTTTCATATTCACTACGGAGAGCCAGGATCAGCGTTCTGCAAGCACACACGTGCATACACATACACACACACACACACACACACGCACGCACGCACGCACGCACAGACACCCTCCCTCCTGGATCTGAGTCCTCAACCGCTCTCCCCTGCTCTGCAGTGTTAGGTCGTTTCTGAGAGGAATTCACAGCACGTTGGAATAGGTCTCTGTGAACTGAGAAGAAGAATTGTGAACCGAGCTCCCCCAGCTTAGTCAGGGGTCTTCCAGAAGGCATCACGGATGCACAGTGGAGACAAGAGCTGAAGCAGAAGAGGGTAAGGAGTCACTTCAGGGAGCAAGCAGCCTGGACAGAGAGGTGCACATCCCCCAGAGAAAGGAAAAGGGAAGGCCCTCTTTTGCAGTTCTAAGAAGCCACTCCCTCAAGGAAAATAAAAGGGTAAAGGAATGCCTGGTGCTTTTTCTTTCCATCTTGAAACCCTTTCATTGGGATTAGTGTTATAATCTTAGGTGTGGGATTTATTTTCAAAAAGAGGACTATGGGGGCATCGAACTGCTGAACGTGCTGGGTGAATGAGGCCAGGACAGTGTGGCGGTGATGGTGGGCGATGCCTTTTGGTCATGGGGGGAGGACTTTGGCTTCTGCAGCATTTTGAGGGGGAGTCGGGGCCTCTGGCTTAAGGAGCGGCTTTGGGTTCAGGATACTGAAGGGATTCTGTGGTCCTATTAAGGGAGGACAGAGAAGGGGCCACAGGAGGTGAGCAACCCCTCAAGTGGGAGGAGAACACTGTCTCCACAGTTGTGGCGCTATTCCAAGAGGCTCTCAGAGGCAAGGCTCCTGACTGTGGAAGAGGTTCCACAGGCCACCGTCCCAGGCCACCTTCCAACACATCAGCCAGTGACAGGGGACCAAGCAGCCTTCTCCCTGGACGCTGGCCCCACAACGCCAAGGGCTCCCCATGGTACCTACACTTCAACAGTAGTTCCACGAATATCATCATTTCCTTGTGACTCATCAGAATACTCCGGGACAGTAATTAGAGATATCATTCAAGAGAAAAGAACATCTCGATATCGACTATCATCCACATGGGTTTTGGTCTGCTCCCTTCTTTTGGCACTCTGCCTTGGCTCCCTCTGGAGAACTGACGCACCCCTCCTCTAATCACCTGTGCTCTGCCCATCATTGCACCTTGCTCCCCAGCCTCAGGGCATGTGATCTAGACCCTGTTCTCTGGCCTCGTGCTGTAGCCTGCACAGAAGGCATGTGTGTGACCCAATGTGCGCCAATCCCAGACCTTCCTTGAAAGATTCATATATTTGAATGAGGCAAGGTTTTCCCTTTCCTTTAGGTGGCTATGGTGGCATACTGCAAGCCTGGAGCTGCCCGCGGCCAACATCTCCCCCATGTAGAAGCAGCCTGTAGTAGGACAGAATGAGGCCAACACAGATACTGGGGGTCGTGGAGCAGGAGAGCCAGGTTCGGGGAAGAAAAAGGATCTTGACAGTAAGCAAGTCCTTAGTTCTAGTGCTTAAACCCCCAGGGTCCTCCAACTCTGAGTTTCTTCCAGGATAATCAATGTGGGGGTTCAACTGGTCACGCCATCTGAAAGAGCTCTGATTTATAGAGTGGGCTTACTCTGCAATGCTAAATAAACCCGAGGAACGGCAAATAAGAAATGTTGTTGGAAAAAGATTCTACAAAGGTCATGGTTTTTCCTGGAAAAAAAAAAAAAAAAGGAAAAAAAAAAGGGATCAGCCCAGCATTTAGAGATATTAATCCCCAATTTTCTAAACCTGGCTCAGCACTAACATCCTTCTGTATTAACCACACGAAAAGGCCGTGCGCACGCGTAGTCATGTCCAGGAGCTGGGGCACTCAGTGACGGTTGGCCCAGATCATTCTAATACCTGACAAGCATGATCAGCACAGGGAAGTGAATTCAAAATATACACAGACAATACCACTGAAACATGCAGGAGAGCGACTGGGCCAGCAAGTAAGCTTCTCGAGTATTAAGCCCCAGATATTATTTTCCTTCTTGTTCGCTTACTGAACAGGAGACAATGGTGTCGCAAATAGCAGGAACTGTAAGCTGGTACTATCTTAGAGGTCACTGCATTTTCTGCTCATACCTGCTCTCAATGGTTACCTCGCTGTCTAGCTGCTAACTGCCCTTACGGAAGAGCCCATCTCCCGTGGAGTGTATCTAATCCACTGTGCTCCTAGAGGACAGGAATGTTCCCGGGGCCCTGCCCTGTACCGTCCCTGCTTCCAATATGGCTGCTGAGAATTCCACGGACAACGTCTGGCTGAAGGGGTGAGAAGGCAGCGGCCTGAGACAGGTATCAGAAACACATGAAGGATAAAAATGTGAATCCTTTCCTGACCTCCATCTCTCTTTTATCTTTCAACCAGGTTCGTCCTGCCTTTTTCTGAACTTCTACACAAGTTTAGGTCTCCTACTCGTGGTGACTACCCAGTTACAGGGATTTAGAAATTAAGAGACTGGGCATAGCAAATGAAACAGTGTAGTGCCAACGTCTTATGATGTCCCGTGGCCTTCAAGAGGGGCCTCCAATAGGGTATTTGGGTTACTCTAAGTGGCTTAAGTGGGGGAATATTAAAAGCTGAAGAGAACCATTGTTAGGTAGCTACCATCACCAGAAATTCTCTGTGGAGAGTATGTGGGATGAGCAAGTGGGATGTGCCCATTTTGTCACAGCACAGCTGAGGCCCTCTGCCCCCATTATTAGGTATAAACCATTTCTATTTACCAATGTCTAAGATTATGTTGTGTGGTGGCTACAAAATGAATGGGAGAGATCCTCTTCAAGAAGCCAGCTGTCACAGATTGGACCTTGCTTCCCTGGGTTTTCCAAGTCAACGAATTTAGTCAATAGTTGGGTTTTTTTTTTTTTTTGAAGATTTTATTTATTTGACAGAGAGAGATCACAAGTGGGCAGAGAGGCAAGCAGAGAGAGAGGAGGAAGCAGGTTCCCTGTGGAGCAGAGAGCCCGATGTGGGACTCGATCCCAGGACCCTGAGATCATGACCTGAGCTGAAGGCAGAGGCTTAACCCACTGAGCCACGCAGGTGCCCCAATAGTTGGGTTTTTTGCCTTTGTTCTTGTTCCTTGACCTCCCGAAGCACCTGGCATGGCAGCTTTAGCGCACTTTCTCCCGTGGCTTCCATGGTACAGCACAGTCTTGCCTTCCTAGTCTCTAGTCATTCCTCCTCTCTCTGCCTTCCTCCTCTTCCCTTCCATGTCTTAGGGTAGTCTCCATGTGCTGGTAACTCCCAAAGCTGTTGTTCACTCAGATCCCAAACCTTAGACTCAGCTGACTCCTGGACATGTCCGCTTGGATGAGAGGCAGGCAGTCAGCTCCCACCCCACTGTTCAAGCCGGGAGCCTCCGCAGCTCCTTGATTCCACCTTCCCGCTTTCGTTCTGCAGCAATGATTTATTTGTTTATTTATTTATGTTTCCTTTTTAGAGGGGGTGAAGGGGCAGAGGGAGACAGAGAGTCTTAAGCAGGATCCATGCCCAGCGTGGAGCCTGACATAAGGCTCAATCTCACAACCCTGAGATTAAGACCTGAGCCGAAATCAAGAGTTGGACAGTTAACCGACGGAACCACCCAGGCGTCCTTCGATTTTTACCTTCTAACCCTCTTCCAAATCCACCTTTTCTCTCTTAACCCTTATTGCTACTTCACTATGCAGACTGTCATTGTATTTCACCAAAATCACCTCAACAGCTTCCTCTCTGCTCTCCCTGCCTTCCAGCCCCTCTTCAAGCTGCAACCCCCTGATCTTCCTAAAATACGGATACGTGAGCTACAAATCTGATCTCTTGCCAGAAACCTTCCTTTTGGTCCTCACTGACCACTGGACTCCTTCCGGTGTCTGTGTGATCTGCTTCCCTCTCCAGTTACCGGGCTTCTCACTCCCTACCAAGCTCCCTCAGCCCCAGCCCCACTCAGCTATTTTCAGTTCCTCTAGGCACTGTGCACTCTGTTCCCTGCTGGATGTCACACTTGCTTTTCTGTCTGCAAGCACACTCTTTTAACTCTTCACTCCTTTCCTGTTTTAAGTTCATCCTAAGGAAATAATCTGAAATGCCAACAAATATTTATTACAGGATGCTCACTACCACACAAATTACAATAAAAAAAATTGGAAACTTCCAATACAAATACGGTTCTTAAACATCTGGACAATTTTTGTGTTAATGGGAAATTACTCGAGAGTATATGAAATGAGAAAACCCAAGTCCTATAACATGCCCATACATAGGTTTTATGGTTTTAGATCATTAAAAAAAAACCCAACCATCTATGATCAAGGTTATGTGAGTGTAGATGTAAACAAAATAAAGCTGCTTCTTCGCGAGGAGTGCTTTATAACATGGGAAGTTTCAATCCTTAACTAGTATGCTATCTAGAAGCTTTCAGTGAGTCCCATAGTAATCTGTTGCAAAGCGTGAAGCAAAAAGACAGCTGAAGAGTATGGGGGACACTTCCGCCAATGCTCCACTGACAAATGCTAGGGCTGATATTAACTGTGCATTTTTGGATGTGTGTTTCCATTACTGCAAAAATCCCCCCTCCTCTTACCCCCTGCGGATACAGGCATATGTTTCGGTGTTGCTGAACCAGCTGGATGGCCACCAGAAGAAATGAACTGAGTGAACAAAATATGGTTATCTCTCTACATCCCCAGCTGCTAGGCTTTGGTCAGCGGGGGACAACAGGTGTCATCCTTGTCTACCGGTGTGCCCAGCAACAAAGGAGGGAACGTCAAAACACAGAAGTTTTGTTCTCCCGAAAAATGAGAATCCTTCAGCTAAGTCCATACAGCTGTATTAGGGGTCATTTGGGATCTGCTGCTCTTTGCAAAGTAACAGGAGACATTTAGTTCGGGCCTGAGAATATTACATATCCAGTGGGGAGTTTCCCACTGAACGAAGCACGTATGCGATTTCCATTAAAGGCTCTTTTCTGTCTTCATGAAATCTGGAGTCTAATCTACAGGCAGTGTGAGAAGAGAATGGTATGCTCTTGGGGAAAATGAGACAAAACTTTTAGTTTATACAAAGACGTCACTGTAAAGCATAAAATCAAAACTACAGCATCTTTTTTTTTTTTTAAAGATTTATTTATTTATTTATTGGACAGACAGAGATCACAAGTAGGCAGAGAGGCAGGCAGAGAGAGAGGAGAAAGCAGGTTCCCTGCTGAGCAGAGAGCCCGATGCGGGGCTCGATCCCAGGACTCTGGGATCATGACTGGAGCCGAAGGCAGAGGCTTTAACCCACCCAAAAATACAGCATCTTTTGCTCACTTAAGTTTAACTGCTGGTTAAATGTTCACTTTATGCACTGTGGGAAACAGTATGGAGGTTCCTCACGAAGTTAAAAATAGAGTTACCCTACGATCCAGCAACTGTACTACTGGGTATTTACCCAAAGAACAGAAGGGCACTAATTCAAAGGGATACATGTACCCCCGATGTTTATAGCAGCATTATCTGCAATAGTCAAGATAGGGAAGCAGCCCAAGTGTCCACCGACTGATGAATGGATAAGGAAGATGTGCTGTATGTACACAATGGAATATGACTGAGCCATAAAGAAGAATGAAATCTTGCCATTTGCAATGACATGATTGGAGCCAGAGAGCATAATGCTAAGTGAAGTAAGTCAGAGAAAGACAAATACCATATGTGGAATTTAAGAAACAAAACAAATGAGCAGAAGAGAAAAAAAAGGTGGGGGGGGGCAAACCAAGAAACAGACTTGCAATTGCAGAGAACAAACTGATGGTTACTGTAGGGGAGGTGGGGGAGGGGATGAAGGAAATAGGTGACAGGGATTCAGGAGGGCACTTGCTATGATGAGCACCGGGTAATTAAAATAAAATCTTGAAAAAATTTTTTAAAAAGCAAAAACAAAATTTTTTTTTCACTTTTTGACCTACAACACAGTATTTGTTACAAAGCATATAGTAAATAACTAAGTAATCAAGTAAATAATTAAAAAACATACTTTCCCAACAAAGATTTCAATCTCTTTGAAGGGAGAGAAACAATACATTGTCCTTACATGGTATTCATATAAAACCCTGTAACATTTAGATAATATCTTTGGGGATCTCAGAGTGTCTTCCCTCCAGAAACAAGACTGTAGCAACTCAAGGGAGAAGGGCAAGTTTTCTTTCTCACACTTAGCTCTCTTTCCAGAGTCTGTACTCAGGGCTAAGAATCAGAGCCCAGTGAGAGGTCGGGGAACAGAGCAGATTACAGGTCTCTCGGGCGACAGACTTGGATTCTGCTATTTTCTGGGTCTGGAGCAAATGAAACCAGCACAAAATCACAAGTCATAACTTGATGAGGGCAAACAAAAAGAAGATCCTAATGTGTCAGGTCATTTAAAACTCCAAAGTGTCTTTTATTATTACAGCTGGATAAAGTAAGTAGCTTCTTATAGGTTTAGATATTAAAATTAACCATAAATATGGATGTTTGGGTTAAGTGAGTGAGGAATCTTTTGTCCAGATTTTCAAATGGATAATTCTAAAGGCAATGCTGATTTATTAGTTTCTAAGAATTAGATTTGAGTTGGAAAAAGATAGTATGAATAAAGAAAATACTAATATGCCATCTATATTTCATTTTAGTAGTTTGAATTATTTCTTGGAATCTGAACTGGATCTGAGCTGTAGAATTTTTCACTTGATACCCTTAAAGGTTGGCAATATTCCAACAATTGTTACTGACTCCTTTTAAGCTTCATTACTCAGGATTTCATTTCGATGGTTTGAAAAAAGTCCCATGAATTGCATCCTTTCACAGTTAGAAATCGAAAGGTTCACACTTCTTGTCAGCAGGAAGTAGAGGCTGGGAAGAATTCTATTTTTGGAGTTGAAAGGCCACCTTTGACCCAGAAATGTGCGTTCGGATGAAAGCTGTTTCTCTGTTCTGTCTTACTTGATTTACCCAAGGAATGGAGAAACATACAAGAATACATCTTCAGCAAACTTGTTTCTTCCTAGGGCCCCAGGGAACCCTTATATCAACCACATCTCAAGAATTTTTAGATTTTCAGGCATTTGCTCTGGTCTTGTGTAACCCATGGAACTGTCATTTAGATATTCGAAACCTTCCAAATTGAAGTCTTGACTATCTTGCAAGATACAAAAGTCAGAATTCATTCTTCTAAGTCAGGGGATGGGACACTAAGGCCCATCAGCCAAATCTGGCTTACTGCTTGATTTTAAATAAAGTTTTATTGGAATATGGACGTATCTGTTCATTTGCATACTGTCTATGGATGGTTCTGTGCCATGATGGAAAAGCTGAGTACTGGTAATAAAGATCACACGGTCTGCAAAGCCTAAAATATTTACTATCTGGCTCTTTACTGGAAAAGTTTGTCTACTCCAGGTCCTGATGATAAACTGAGGAATTAAAAGGAAAGTCTGTAGAAATAGTGATGCTAACAAGTAGCAGCTATAAATGCCAGTAACATAAATGTTTAGTTTGAGGGCCTGCTTTGTGTAACTGACATGAGATGTACCCGTGACAAACAACATACTAAGACTCCAATTATGAAAGGAATGGTTTGAACTGAGGGTTGGCCATTAAGTAGCACCGATGCTGGCAGAGAAAGAAATGAATCCACAGGGAAGCACATGTAATCCTAGTATACTACTTGGCTCGATGGAAACAATGTTTGTAAAATTACAAAACTATAAATCCTAGTTAAGGGTTTCAGCTTCAGAGTCAATCATCAAGGAATAAAACAAGGTAAGTAGTCACAATATAAATGTAAAACTAGGGGTGTTGAAAGTTCAACCTGCATCTTCCTTTAACATTGTGGTTAGTTAAGAGAGGTCATGTCTGAAGTTGAAGTTCAACCTTTAATATCTTGAAACTGGAACGCTCCTTACTCTTGATACATCTTTTATTGTCAGTGTTGTTTTTCCTGAGGGGAATATAAAATAATGGTGCATCTTATAACAGATGGCCTCTTAAATCTGATAACGCACATTTTGAACTGTAAAAGTAATGGAACAGTAAACTAAAGATAATGACAAAAACTAACAATAACCAAAGGGAAGTGGCCAAAGGAAGCTAAATAAACCATCATCTTGGGGCGCCTGGGTGGCTCAGTGGGTTAAGGCCTCTGCCTGCGGCTCAGGTCATGATCTCAGGGTCCTGGGATCGTGCCCCGAATCGGGCTCTCTGCTCAGCAGGGAGGCTGCTCTCACCTCTATTTCTGTCTGCCTCTCTGCCTACTTGTGATCTCTGTCAAATAAATAAATGAAATCTTTAAAAAACAAACTAAAAAACCCCCATCATCCTTTAGAGTCAAAGGTCAAACTTATGTCTAAATATGATAAACTTAAAAAATGGCAGCCTAGCATGTTGTTTATACAGGTTTTCATTTTATTTTTAAAGAGGTTTTATTTTTAAATAATCTCTACACCCAACATGGGGCTTGAAGTCATAGCGCCGAGATCAAGAGTCACACGCTCCATGACTGAACCAGCCAGGTGTCCCCTTTTCATTCTAAGCCCTTCCACTATTTGATTTTTTAAAAACACTGTATTAGTGTCTTGAGGCCACTGTAACAAATTAATCCAGACCTGGTGGTGTAAATGTACTCTCTCACACAGTTCTGGAGGCCAGAAGTCTGAAAGCAAGGTGTCGCCAAGGCCACATTCCTCCCAAGGCTAAAGCCAGCTTCTGGGGCTTGTATCACTCCGACTTCTGGCTCTGTCCTCTTTTCACCTTCTCTGGGTGTGCCAAACCTCCCTTTGCCTTTTGCTTATAAACACATCTATGGTGGCATTTAGGAGCCACTTGGCCAATCCTGGGTAATCTCCCAATTTCAATCTTAATTAAATTATATTTGCAAAGACCTTTCCTCTAAATAGGTAACATTCACTGGTTCTGGGGCTTAGAACATGGACATAACTTTGGGAGCCATTACTAGCCTACCCATGCACTCATTTGATTTTTTTTTTTTTTAAGATTTTATTTACTTATTTGACAGGGAGAGAGAGAGAGCACAAGCGGGCAGAGTGGCAGGCAGAGGGAGAGAGAGAAGCAGGCTCCCCACCAAGCAAGGAGCCCAATGCGGGACTCGATCCCAGGACCCCGGGATCATGAACCGAGCCGAAGGCAGATGCTTAACCGACTGAGCTACCCAGGTGTCCCCATCAGTTTGATTTTTAAAAGATAGAAGTCTTAAGTCATTCTGCAATTTGAAGTTCTTCAGTGGCTACCCATAACTTCTGGGATCAAGTTCAGATGATGGATTGGTTCAAAGTTAGTCTCTAAACCTAAAGCCCAAGACATAGAAGAAAAACAGATCGACTGGAGCTTAGCATTAAAGCCTTTTGAGCTTTAAAGGACACCATTGAGAAAGTGAAGGGACAACTCGCAGAACAGGAGTGAAAACTTGCAAGTCATAGATCTGACAAGGACCTTGTATCTACAGTATACAAAGAACCCTTAGAATTCAATAATAAAAAGATATAACAATGAGAAAATGGACAGAGGATCTAAACAGATGTTTCTTTAAAGATGACATAAAAATGGCTGGGGTGCCTGAGTGAGGCGGTTGCTTAAGCGACTGACTGTTGGTTTCGACTTAGGTCATAATCTCAGGGTCATGAGACTGAATCCTGCATCAGGCTCCAAACTCAGTGTGCAGTCTGCTTGGGACTCTCTCTCCCTCTGTACCCACCACCCTAAAATAAATAAATCTTAAAAAAAAAAAAAGGCCAATAAATCCATGAAAAGATGCTCTACATCACGAGTCATTAGGAAAATGCAAATTGAAATCACAGTGAGATACTGCTTCATACAGACTACGATGGTGACGATAAGAAAGTTAATAACAAGTATCGGCAAGGAAGAGAGAGACACTGGGACACGGTGGGTGGAGACATAAAATGGTGCACCTGCTTGGAAAATAATGCAGCAGTTCCTCAAAAAGTTAAACATGGAGTTACCAGGTGACCTAGTAATTTCACTGTTAGGTACATATCTAAGAAAAATGAAAATTAGTTCCCATAGAAACTTCCACGGGAATGTTCATAGAAGCATCATTCATAATAGTCCCGAAGTGGAAACAACTCAGATGTCCAACTGACCCAGGATAAACCAACTACGGAATATCACAGTGATATAACAAGAAGGTACTGCTGTGACACACTGCTGTGACATAAATGAACCCTGAAAACATGATGCTATGTGAAAGAAGCCAGTCACCAAGGACCACCCATTATGGGACTCCACTACATGAAATGTCCAGAGTAGGCGAATCTATAGGGACAGAAAGCAGATTGGTGGTGGCCTGAGGCTGGGTAGAGGGAATCTGGGAGGGGTGTGGTTGGTGACTGTCAGGGGGCATGGCGTTTCTATCTGGGGTGAGGGAAACATTCGAAGTTGACTGTAGTGATGGTCGCACAATTGTGAATGGATTAAAACCCACTCCATTGTATGGTTTGAGTGGGTGAAGCGTAGGGTATGTGAGTTCCATCTCCACAAAGGTCTTTACATACATACAGACAGACAGTCTACAGAATCAGAGGGTCTACGCTCCCACCCCAGCTCCAAGAGTAGATGTGCAGTCGGACGAGCGAAGCAGGCACGCAAAAGCCTCACACAGTTCCTGGCACGTGGCAGACACCCTCCGTGTGTAGCTGCTCTCTGCCCGGAATTTGAAGCTTTATGGGACTTGGGTCCTGGCCCATCTCTGGCCCCCTCCTGTCACCTCAACCCTCCTCGAGGGCAGTCCCCACACCCCACACGCAGCTAGACTCAGGGCCCCTGCCACACTGTCAGCGCGTCCTGCTTTTACTAGAACGCTCTTTCTCCCCTGCTGTCACAGGGCGAATTCCTCCTTTCTCCCTCTCTGTGTTTCCTCCGTGTTACCTCTTCTGGGAAGCTTCTCCCAAAGGCTCGGAAGGCCACCTGGCCTCCCCTCCAGGTCAGCCGTACTGCTCTGAGCCCCGCTAGCCGCGGGCACACTCATGTACGATGGCCCCTCCCCGCTCTCGGTGGCATCGGTCTACCTGTCTCGTGTCTCACTCATCTCTGTGTGCTCGGGCCTGGCACGGTGACAGACGGTAAGAGATGGCAGGTGCTAAAGAGCCACGGGCCCACGCGGGATCGCCGCCACGCCCAGCAGTGTGGCAAATCCTCTCCTGGGCAAAAAGAGGATCTTCCCCCTTGCTCTCCTGCCTGCTGGCTCCTCTGAGTCTCTGGGGCACAACCGCTCTGGTGCCTTTGCTCACGCGCCTGCTCGTGCCAATGTGCCCCATGCCAGCTCCCCATGGCGTCCTGCGACACCGGTCAAGCCCTTTGCAGCGGTGCCCCAGTCAGCTTATTAACACCCTCCTAGCCCACGTGTTCAGACATGTGTGCTTAATGCGAAGGGACGGCTCAGGAGCAGGAGCAGCGGGTGTTCACACGACACGGCATATGGGAGATGCATTCGCAAACCCTGTAGGAGGTAACGCTCGAAAAGAGTCCACAGTTTGGGGACAAGAAGGGACGACTGCTTTCTACATATTCTGCACATCGGAAGCACAGGCGGTAAGACGCGCGGGGAGGTCCGCATGAAATGCACCGTAACACTTGGAAGCCGCGAGCGCCCCGACCCAGACGGATCCGAGCCAGGCTGGGCGACTCGTAGGACGCACAGGAAACCGGGGGCGGGGATCTTCACCCCTGCTCTGGTGGTTATCATCTGGGAGATATTTATCGGTTCGGTGAGAGGGACTTTCAGTATGACGGCTGCCATGTGGCATGGCTCCAGGGGTGCCCTTCCTATCATGGTCCAGGTGTCGAGCGCCCCATAAGGTGGTGCACGGCAGAGACTGTGTAGCTGTCAGAGGTGGCCTTGCGAAATCATGATGAGCCCATTCTGTGTGTATTCAAGCAAAAGGGGCTTGCTTCTTTTTATATGGCACTGGCCACTTTTTTTTTTTTTTAAACAATACTGTCCAAACTATAACACATAACTTCATGAAACACTGATTTTTTTTTTTTTTAAGATTTAAAAAAAATTTATTTGAGAAGGGGAGAGTGCATGTCTCATTCACATGAGCAGGGGGGAAAGGCGGAAGGACAGGGAGAAGCAGGCTCTCTGCTGAGCTGGGAGCCTGACAATGGGGCTCGATCCCAGGACCCTGAGATCATGACCTGAACCCACGGCAGATGCCCACCGACTGAGCCTCCCAGGTGCCCCTACACTGATATGTTTTAAAGGAACCTCCAAACTCGAGGTGGGCTTTATTTGGCAACAACTTCTGTTATGAGCCACTATCTTAGGGCAGGACTTCCAGCAAGTATGAGCAAACTTCTCCTGTCCCAGTGTACTTTGTCGGTTGGGGTTAGAAGAACAATGGAAGGCCACTAAGTGCTCAGGCACCCCAGGAAAATACACTAGACGTCCTCTCTGACCGTCAGTACACTCACATATGGACAGATGAGACACTATGACACATCCTTCCAAGGCCTTATACCAGTCAGGCAACTGGTCTTTGTCATCTCTGTTACAACAGAAAAGGATCAATACTGGCACCTTTCAGCTCCCTTTCACCTTTTATGCTAAGAGTATTTAAGAGTAACTAAGAGTATTTTTAGTTTGCTCTGAGTTTTGTGTTTCCAAAGTTCCTCTCTTCCTTGTAACAGAGCTGCTCCTGGGCCCACCTGCCTTAGGGTACCGAGCTGGGGTCAGTGCTTCATGCAGGAGGAAGACTGTCCACCTCGTGACGTCCCATCAAGCATCACCTCTGTTCTGACCTCTCCCTGGTCGAAGGCCCCCGCCCAGAGTCTGCACCTGTCCATGCAAAGTGGATAAGGACACGGGCTGAGGGGCTGGAGAGGACGGAGTGGCAATCCCGACTGCCGCCTATGAGCCGTCGGCGTAAGTGACACAGCCTCTCCAGCTCCCAGTGTCATTTGGTTGAAAAGTGGGAGCAATACCCACCTCCTGGGGTTCTTCAGGGGTTCAAGGAGAAAACGTGCGTGAAGCCATGGCTGGGCGGGAGTGCCCAGCCATCAATAAATGGTAGCTCATCGCTTCCCTCTACTGTGCCTCCTTCTGCATTTATTTTGTCCCCGTCACTAGACTGGGAACACTTGGAAGGATCAAATATTTACTGAACTAATGGGAAAACAGATGTGAGAGGAATGGAGTACCATTCCACTTCCTGCCAGCAAGCCACTCCCGAGGAACTACAGCCGCTCCTGCACTGCTGTCCCCATCCAGCCCCTCGTGAATCTGTCTGACTCTGGCGGCCCGACGGTAGATTTTCATTAGAAGACGGCAAGGTAGGAAAGGTTAATTACGATACATTCTTGGTATGATACAGTACCTCTCGGCTCAAATTTTATATGCAATCGGCCAAAGGAATGACACCCCCTGATTTCTGAAGGTACCCACGTGCTTTTCTTGTTGCTGGTGGTCCCAACTGTCTCTGTACCACACTGAAAAATACAAGTAGGGTCACGTGCTTTCCCCCTTTGCTTCTGCTCGTATGCTATTAGAATGTAAGGTCTGTTCCTCTTTCCCTGGCTTTTTTTCTGAAGGACTTGGGATACTTGGGGGTATGCTTCTAAAGCGCGGGATGGGATTCCTGTGATCGTTAATTTCATTAGGTTGGATCAGGGTAAGCTTATAATGAAGACTCTCGGGATTCTCTCACACTCCTGGAATAACAGGCACCGGGGGCCTCACGGACCACGTGGTGGCAGATTCGGTCATGGATCCCCTCCCCCTGGTACGTCCGCCTGCCCCGCAGCAAGCGCCCGGGCTGCCTGTGTGTCGGGCCCGCCCATGCAGAGGGAAACGGCTCTCCCACTCTGGATTTAGGCATGCTAAGGGCTGAACAGTAGCTCATCCACTCTCCAGTTTTCCTTTGGAATTTGGTAATGAACTCATTAAATCACCAACTTGTTGTGACAGGAAGTCATTCAGATGCTGATGCTATTGCCATGGAAACCATCCCTCCGCTTGGAACTCTGTCTGTCTCTACCACGGAGCACTCTGTCTCCGTGATTACTGTCATCCCCAAATAACACGGAGCCATCACGGCTCTGAGCAAGTCCAGAAGCAGGGGCACACAGAGACTTTCTTCTGCTTTCAGATGAATCCTTGCTGGTTTTAGTATTTTTAGCACACATTTCTGCTCTGTACCAGTTGTCTTTTTAATTCCTAGGTGCTGGCTCCTTTCCAGCACCTTTCCTAGAGAAGCAGACAAAGGATTTTGCAGAGAGGATAGCTGTCAGGAAGACTGTTTAAAGAGAGCCTACTGCTTTCCCCAAATCTTTGTGCTTTCAAATATGGAAAAATGAGTTCTCCTGCCTTTTAGGAGGAACCCCAAGAAAGGAACCCCAAAGGTTTATGTTTATGGATAGATCAGTGATCACTTGCCCGAAGACAAGTTCAGAGGTGCAGCATAAAGGACAAAGTGAAGCTGCCTTGACTTTGTTTGCACTGGGGATACTATTGTTGAGTTCCACAGCTCAAGGCTGAGCAAATCCCTGAGAAGGAGAACCCCTCTTGTCCCCAAGCAGCAATCAAATCTTCCTTGTCTATGTTATGGCACCTGGTAAACAGCACATCTTTAAACACAACCATCACTTGCTTAGCATCCGAGACACTGGGCTGGGCATTTTATATTCTGTTTCGTGACTTAAATTAATCTGCATGAAAATCCCACGAGGCAGGTATTTTTATTCTAGTTTTACAGCAAAGGAATGTGCCGCTCAAAGCAATTTTGGCACATTAAATAAATGCCACACTCTTCCATTGTACACAGGTGTGACCAAATCATGCCTCCCGTGCTCCCGCGTCCACGAGCATACAGGTGACTTGCACTGCCCCAGAATCACAGATGTCTGGATTGGGACAGATCTTTTGTGATCCCTTTTCCAACGAGCTAACACCTTCTAGGACATCCCAAGTGGTTGTCTGGTTTAAGCTTGTGCATTTCCAGTGATGGAGAATTTACCAAGAGCGGCTGTGTTTGGACAGCCTGGTTCGGAAGCCCATCCTAACACGAGGAGGGAGCGATCACTGGCGCGTTTCCTGAGCCTTAAACTGAGGAAATCTGGCTCTGGCCCGGAGAAGAGGGAAATGAGCAAGGGGGGGTGGGCACGGAGCCATGGCCAGAACTGGGTTAGGGACTGTTTGAGCCCAATCAGGAGACCTGGGCAGATCACCGACTCTGAGGTCCTTCGTTCCCTGGGAAAGAACCTGCTCTTCAGCGCTGGAGGGAAGCTGTGGGTTTGGATGAGACTCTGTGAAGGAATGTCTGGTTCTTCTTTCGGTGTCACTTTTTATTTCTATATATACACATACACTTTCTCCAGAATGAGTAACTTTGTTACAAATATCAACACCAGCATTTAAAGACAGGCAGTGAGCAGCGATCCCTGGGCTACCTTCTGAAAACGTGAGTGAGATCACAGGAGGAGCTCGACACTGACCTTCCAACCTCATGAAGCCCTATGGTGAGTTAAGGGTGTTGCTTTCTGCTCATGGGAGCTTTCTGTTCTTACAAGCGTCCACCTGCCTCTGCTTTGACTACAAGCTCTTCGGTGGCAAGGTCTGTGATGTAGGTGGACGTTTATGATCTGTGACTTGGGGCAGGCCTCTCATCTCCCTCACCTGTCACACGGAGGATACCGTGAATCCCATTACCCACCTTACAGGCGTACTGTGAGCTGAAAATGTAAAGTGCAGAAAATCTACAAAAATGTTTCTAACTTAGTGTTCTAGGACAGTGACTATTTTGTACACAATTTAGAGCCCGGTATTTATAAGATATTAGGTCGTCTCCTTTTAATTACCAAATGCAACAAAATGATTTTCAAAGCTTCCAGCAATGATTTAAACAATATTTGGTATCAAACATTTACAGTAGCAGTAATTTTTTTTCTCTTGCTTTCTTTCTTTTTTTGGTGTTCACTGTCTCATGATCTAACCTGTTGCAAAGATTAAAGCAAAAATTTCCACACTTAATCACACAGGGTTAGTAAGGTCTCTGTAATACGGCATCATTAAAAACAAGCAGGTCACAGAGCCCAACATTTTCAGTCTTTACGGATTTGTTTTCTAAGTACTTTTAAAAGGTACTTATAAACACACCCTACCTTCCTTCTAAAAAGCATCTGGGGATAGCCTATAAGAAAAGGAAGAGAAATAATAAATGTGAAGTAATTTAAAAATAATCTTTTCATTCAATTCACAGCCATTTCTTCTTAATAATATCCGTGAAACAGAATGAGTGTAGAGTTACAAATGAGATCTCGCAGAGTTTCTGACACTGAAAATATTTTATGCACTGTAACTAAGCACGGAGCGGCTGACGTCTGGTGACAAATGACTTCTGGGTGGCGGGGGTCTATGCCATGGTCTCAACTATAGGACTTGAAGAAAGAGAATGAACATTAATGAAATTATGAAATGGGTTAAATCACCATGCAGCATATGCCCAGAGCCCCAAGGTTTATTTCCATTTGGATGTATGATCTAGTATTAGGCAGAATATGTTAAGAAAACCACACAAAGGGGAAATGAGTCACTTACTAAAACCCAGAAAAGCTTAGGCTAACCGGCTAGACGGAGACTCAACTGTGTCTTTTTCTGCCTCTGTTCTACTTCTAGATCCTGAGAGCATCACCTCGTCTGAATCACGGGAGAGAACTCTCTTTGGCAAATATACATTGGACATATGCAGACTACTTCCTGCTCTTTCTTCATGACACACGCACCCCATATCCAGGAGGCGCTGGAATGCGTGCAGTTTTTAAGAAATTCAGCAATCTTACCTCCATAATTATGTTTGACCTAGACCAACATTAAAATATTTTGTTCTCCCTGAGAGGGCAGCAGTCAGCAGGAGGTACCATCTTTCCCTGGATAATAGCCCATTATCCCTTCCCTCTCGCCCCTAGTCCTACTGGGATGAAAGCCCCAGCAGAGGAACTTGGCCTTGTGCACATGCTGCTACAGTGCCTCGCACGTTGTTGGTTCTCAATAAATACTTCTTGAGGGAGCTCAGTACATTCAGTCTCTCCTCCACCGGCTACCTGCTTTTTCCTGAGCTCATAAGCATGTTCAGGTCTCCTCCATTAAATAAAGGAACAAAAGCCTAACTGTTCGTTTTTTTTTCCCCACCAGCCACGAAGTGCCCCCAAATTAAGATGAACTATAATGCCAGTGCCTTCTAGCTACTAATTTCTCTCTCATCACACCCTATAGTTAAGCTTCTTCTTTTTTTTTCCCCAAGATTTTATTTATTTATTTGACAGAGAGAGAGAGAGCATAAACAGGGGGAGCAGCTGAGGGAGAGGGAGAAGCAGGCTCCCTGCTGAGCAAAGAGCCTGATGCAGGGCTCGATCCCAGGACTCTGAGACCATGATCTGAGCTGAAGGTAGAGGCTTAACCCACCAAGCCACCCAGGCACCCCTACAGTTAAGCTTCTTAAGAGAGAAGTTTACATACATCGTCTTTACTTCCGTACTATCTGGTCTTTAAATTTTGCGATCCATCCGTCCATCCATTCACCCATCTCCTCCTTGTCATCCTCCCATTTTTGTGTTCTTCTGTCCACCATCCTTTCCCTCCCATCCATTTGTCTGTTCTTCCACCCCCTTCTTCCTCCTCCTGCCTTTGCTTCTGTAAATGTCTGTCAATGGCTCCTATGCGCCTGGTACTGGGAGGGGGCACTGGGAATACGGCTATAAAGCAGACATGACCTCTGTAGTGGGAGGTGCCCTTGATTTGGTGGGAGAGCTGTGTATGTACACTTAAGCTTCTGAAACTGAGCTGCAATTCCCTTGGATACTCAGTAGAAGCCATAGAATAGACCTGAAGAATCTTCCAGGAAGTTTTATTCCAAATAAGTTACTGGAAAAATTTAACACCCAAATTAAAACCAACATCTAGAGTGACAGTGAAAAGTAGTGTTAATTGTTAAAATAAAACAGGACTTTTAAAGAAACATCCCGGGGGTGCCTGGGTGGCACAGCTGGTTAAGTGTCTCTGACTTTTGGTTTTGGCTCAGATCATGGTCTCAGAGTTGTGAGATCGAGCCCCGTGTCAGGCTCTGTACTCAGCATGGAGTCTGCTTAAGACATTCTCTCCCAGGAAAAAATAAAACAAGATGAAACCAGACAGGGAGACAAACCTAAAAGACTCTTAATCATAGGAAACAAACTGAGGGTTGATGGAGGGGAGGTTGGGGAGGGATGGAGTAACAGGAAAATGGGCATTAAGGAGGGCATGTGATGTAATGAGCACTAGGTATTATATAAGGCTGATGAGTCACTGACCTGTACCTCTGATATGAAATTTGATTATGTTAGACTGTGACATTGAATTAGAGCAAAATCTTATTTTTAGGAGAATTATACAAAAATGTTAATTTAATAAAATAAAATTGACCAGGGGCGCCTGGGTGGCTCAGTGGGTTAAGCCGCTGCCTTCGGCTCGGGTCATGATCTCAGGGTCCTGGGATCGAGCCCTGCATCCGGCTCTCTGCTCAGCAGGGAGCCTACTTCCTCCTCTCTCTCTGCCTGCCTCTCTGCCTGCTTGTGATCTCTCTCTGTCAAATGAATGAATAAAATCTTTAAAAAAAAAAATTGACCATTAAATAAAATAAAATACATGGGGAAAAAAGAGAAGGAGGAATAACTTAGAAATAGCAACTAATCACAACGTGTACACTCTTTTGCATTCTGCCTCAAACAAGATGCAAAACAAAGTCATGTACAGCATTTGTGTTGGATTGACTAATAACGGACTCAATGTATGGCTTTTCTGACTTAAAAAAAAAATTAAAAATAGAAATGCCAGCAATCCTACTTCTTGCTATATGCCCCAAAAACCTGAATTTATATGCAGTGGACTATTACGGAGCCTTAAAAAAAAAAGAAAATCCTGCCCTATGAGAAAACATGGATGAACTGGGAAGACATTGTGCTAAATGAAATAAACCAGAAAGACAAATGCTTCAGGATTCCGCTTCTATGAGGCACCTAAAAAGTCAAAGTCAGAAGCAGAGAGTAGAATGCTGGTAGCCAGAGGCTGTGGGAGAAGATAAAGGGAAGCTGCTGTTCGATGAGTATGAACTTTCAGTTATACGAGATGAGTAAGTTCCAGGGATCTGCTCTACAACGTTTTGTCTACAGTTAACAATACTGTATTGTACACCTAAAAATTTATGACGAAGGTAGATTTCATATGAAGTATTCTTACCACAATAACCCCCCCCCCAAATGCTGTAAGGAATTATTGCATGGAATTGTTAAATAGTGAAAGAATAAATCATGGAAAAAAAAAAAAGACCCTCTCTCCCTCTGCCCCTCCCTCGCTACCCGCCCCCCCCAGTAAATACATAAATAAATAAAATCTTTAAAAAGAAACCTGCCATAGGCAATTTCAGGATATGATCCTAGTGAATGTTGGGTTTGCTCTTCGGTTGCTAGGGGAATTCCTTGGAAAAGTCTGAGAAGCACTGGTGAGTAGGTAACTGCTACACCGCGTGATACATTAGCCTAGGTAAGAAGTACAGGCGCTGAGTGATCTCTCAGGGCGAACACGACGATTCTGGGGAGGTATGGGCAGGATTACCGTATTGGAGCGGTGGATATCTGAGGCTGCTCTTGGAAGATTGAGTGTCTTACCAGGTGGAGAACTTGGGGGGACTGTCCTTGTGGGCAACAAGGAGCTGTGAATGGGTCTGATGTTTAAGAACAGGGAGTCTAATGGCAGCTGAGAAAGGACGTAGGTTTTGACTGTACAGTGCAGCACCCTGGTATTGTGC
This sequence comes from Enhydra lutris kenyoni, assembly GCF_002288905.1. Classification (NCBI taxonomy): domain Eukaryota; kingdom Metazoa; phylum Chordata; class Mammalia; order Carnivora; family Mustelidae; genus Enhydra; species Enhydra lutris. Next base: position 7,196,481 of record NW_019154110.1, read on the forward strand.
TAGAAAATTCCAATGCTGGAGACCATTCTCTATCCTTGAAACTCTTTTTCTCTTGGCACCACTGTCTTCTGGTTCTCTTCCTTGACAATTTCTTCTTAGTCCCTTGTGCTTATTTCCCCTCTTCAACGCCCCCTCTCTCCATGCTTGAATTTTAGCGTTCCCCAGAGTTCCTGTTGGGCCATGTTCTTCTTCTGGTTCTCCGCACATGGACTGTTTCATTCCCTCCCACTGCTTCAACTTCCTTTAAGCAGCTGGCTTCCAGATCTTTCTTCCCTGGTGCAGACATTGCATGAACAGCTCCACCTCACCTGACTCACAGCCTTCCAAAAAGAGTAAGTCCTAAGCTGTCTACATCATCTTCTTTGTTCCTTCCCTCCTTTCTAAGGCCAGTCTCCACAGTCTAGACTAACAGATGATGATCTACCCAGTCTCTCAAAACTGGGGAGTCACCGGTTACTTTGCTCATCACCCAGAGCCCATCAGCTACTGCTAGCTGGTTTTTGCTAAGCACGTCCTTCCCTTTCAGTCTCTACCAGGGAGTCTCAGCTGAGCCGGGAGTGCTCCCATTCCCTTCACCCCAGCTGTGAATCATGGTGCGTAATGAGAGCGATTACTGATGGGCACAGGCTGTACAGCTGGACCATGTGGAGGCAGAAAAGGGTTAGAATCATTGCCCTGACCATATCCCTCTCGACCACAACTGCAACTGAGGCTGCCTTCACCATTCTAGTTATCTTTTTAACACAGAAGACTCATTTAAGACAAGGATTTGCTGAAATTGACAAAACAAAACTAACACAGAAGAAGGAAATATAAGTCAATATTTATCTGGTCTTTGGGTGGGTAAGACTTTTTAAAGCATTCATGTGAAGGCTGAGGGAAAAGGCAGATGTGATTACCTACAAATGCAAAACTTCTCTAGAAAAAATAATGCAATTTAAAAAGATGGGCTAGGAGGCTACTTGTGGTTTCTGTCAAATAAATAAATAAAATCTTTGAAAAAAAAATGGGCTAGGAAAGCATTTGCAATGTATATGAGGGTTAATAGTCTTAATTTCTAAAGTGCTCTTACAAATTAGTAACCAAATCATGAAGGCACCAAAAGATAAAAAGACACAAAGGATATGAGAGGGGAAGAGTACAGAAGGAGAGGGAGAGGGAGAAGCAGACTCCCTGTTGAGCAGAGAGCCCGACGCGGGGCTCGATCCCAGGACCCTGGGATCACGACCTGAGCTGAAGGCAGAGGCTTTAACCCACTGAGCCACCCAGGTGCCCCCAAGCGTTATTTTTAATACTGAAAGCTGGGAACATTCTAGATGCTCAACAATAAGGGCTGACAACTAAGCAATAAGAAATTCTAGCTTATCTGTAGCGTCAAATACCATGACAGGAATTAAATGTTGTTTTGGAAAAGAATACTTAGTGACATAGGAAGACATTTCAGAATGTTTGCTCTATATTGTTAAGTGAAATCACAATTATAAAATAGAATGTATTAAAAACATCTCATTTTTGGAAAACTATCTTATGCAAAGAGCATATAAAAATGTTAACACTGGTTTGAATGTGTGCTTACAGATTTTTTCCCCCCAACATCTTTGTGTACATTTTCCAAAATTTCCACATATACAGTTACTTTTGTTATCAGGAAAAAAAAATGTTTTTAACTAGAAACACAAAATTCCCCTGTGTTTTGGCTGCCTGTTGTCTACTGGACGAAAACCAACTCCCTCTGCCTGAGAGGCAAGGCCTGTCACAATCTGGCTCCTCCTGGCTTCCCAGCCCGTTCTTCCTGCTCTTCCTGTCCCAAACCCCACATCCGAGGCCTACTGAGTCACTAGGGCCTCCACCAGCAAGCCTTGCTGTTCCTGACCTCTGCCCCTCCATCCTCTCCCCCACCCGCGCAGGACGGGTTTATTCCTCTTTCCTCTGGATCCTCCGGCTGGTCCAACGCCTGGTCTTTCAGTTCCTCAAATGCACCAAGTTCTTTTCTGCCTCAGGGCCTTTGTAGCAACTGTTTTTCTGCTTCAACGGGTCTTCGCATGACCACCCCCTTTTCACCTCTCAGACCTTAAGCCTCACCTGCTCGTTTGGCTTTCTCCCACCACTCCAGCCAAAGTGTCATCTCCTTTTGATTCTCTGCCTCTGAACCCTGTTTATTCCTTCTTAGCACGGATGACAAATAAAACTATTTTTATTTGTTCGCTCAGTCTTTGTGTATTTGCCCCACTTGGGTGGAAGCCCCAGGAGGTCAGGGGCTGTGACCCAGGGCCTCACACGTCAGCTACACACAGTTCTATGCAGAATGGACAGACCATGGAAAGAGCGACTGCTCTGGAAAGCCTGTCCCTGTGTCCCCATGCAGCCCTGGGTGCTCACCTCCGCCAATGCCTCCCTTCCTACCCGTTTCTAACTTGAATGTGATTTCTTTACAGCTGTTCCCTGGAATCGATGGTTGGGGGGTGCTCTGAGAGAGAGACGGGGTCCGGGGGCAGGGCGCGGCGCATTGCGGGTGTTCACGTGTGTGCTCTGAGGGAATGCATGAGGGGGGCTCCTGCAGGGTTCCAAGTGGGAGGAGGAGACCGTCCTGGGACTAAGCAATTGCTACGACCCACACAGGTGAGGAGATGCTGCCGGGGGGTCTGCCTCAGCTCACAGAAGTCCACTACAAATTAGGGAGACGTGGGGTTGGTGTCTATGAAAAGTTTCTTAACTACATTTCTTTCTTTCTTTTTCTTTTTTTTTTTTAAAAGATTTTATTTATTTGGCAGAAAGAGAGAGAGATCACAAGCAGGCAGAGAGGCAGGCAGAGAGAGAGAGAGAGAGAGGGGGAAGCAGGCTCCCTGCTGAACAGGGAGCCCAATGCAGGGCTGGATCCCAGGACCCTGAGATCATGACCTGAGCTGAAGGCAGAGCCTCAACCAACTGAGCCACCCACGCACCCCCTTAATTACATTTCTAAACAGATTTTAGCAACTAGTCAGCAATGAATTCTTGAGCTTAAAAAAAAAAAGAAAAAAAGAAAAGCAAATGGGGGGTGCACCTGGTGGCTCAGCTGGTTAAGCATCTGGCTCTGGATTTCAGCTCAGGTTAGGATCTCAGGGTGGTGAGATGGAGCCCCGCATCAGTGGGGAGTCTGCTTGAGCTTCTCTCTCTCTCTCTGCCCCTCCCCTCACTCTCACACGTGTGCTCTCTCTCAAATAAATAAATAATCTTTTTTTAAAAAGCAGGGAAAAGAGGGACAGTACAGGTTTTTTGGGTCTGTCAGAAAGTGAATTGGGCTAAATTCCTTAATCTGAAGAATTTATAGGTTCCTCGTGGAGCCTCTAAATTGATGATGTTTGTCTCTTTCAAAATGTGCTCCCAGAGACCCTGAATATCTCACAGCCAAATAGTGCAGGGAATCACGCCAACGAAGGCAGCTGAAGAACGACCGTCCAGTTTCACTATGATGAGTGTGGAGATGGCTGGTGACCCCTGGGACAAAATGTCGAATCGGAGGTTTGAGAAGTGTGGGCATCATTCAGGGAGCTCACGTAGCCTGTCCCTCGCTGGCCTTGGCCTGTCTTTGGAGAAGTCAGCCCAACCGAGGCGCTCTGCTGCAGCAAATAGTTCAGCTTGGCAGGCCATGCAGCCCGCTGGAACCAGTCAACCTGGCCACTGCAGTGTGGACATAGTGGATGGGTATGGTGGTGTTCCCATTAAATTGTATTTGTGGACAATGGATTTGAACTTTATGTACGTTTCAGGTGTCCTGAAATACTCTCCTTCTTTTCATTTTGTGTCCAACTATTTAAAAAGGCAAAACCATCTTGGTGGTGAGCTGGATTTGGCCTGTGGGCCACAGTTCGCTGACCTCTGGGTTAATGTTTGAGAGTTTATCTGTGTGGGCAGCTATGGGACACTCTGAGTGACAGGACCCTGATCTTGGAAGAGAAAGTTCCAACACTCAAGCGCCTCGGCCTGCCAGGCACAATTCATTCCTGAGCACAACCAAAGTGGCAAGAGTAACATCGGGCACTAGATGGTTAACATTTAATTTGATGGAGAAAAAGACTCCCCCCTTGGAAATGAAGAGTGTTCTTTGAGGTTTGATTAAAAGTGATTTATACACACTTTATGGGAGCACATTTCCACTGCAGGATAAACAGAACATAAGTGATGTGCTCCTCTCCTCAGAGGCTCGCACCTGGGGCTCGAGACAGCCAGCAAACACTCTCCGTTCAAGGGCTCAGTGTCAGACAACCGCCGCTGACAGTAAGACAGCCCAGAAATGTCTGTTCTTTTCAAAGGAATAAGGCTTCCTCCACAATTCTCACTGGTTTCTATAGAATGAATTCCCAGGGAGATAAGAGGAAATAGAGGTCATTTACAAGGTCCGGCTCCTCTGCTCCTCTCATTTTCTATTTTAGAACATGCTTCCGTTCCAGATAGTTCAGCCCTCCTGCGTTGGTGATACTGGTAACCTTACATGGCAGAGGCAGGAAGGGTCTAGAGCACAAGGCGCTGGGGCCAGACTGCCCCTCCGTTACAGATTAGCTGTGATTGCGAGCGAGCTACTTAACCTCCAGGCCTCAGTTTCTTCAGCTATAAAATGGGGATAATAAGAGCACCCACCTTCAGGGCTATTGTGACGTTCACGTGCGTGAGCATATGCACAGGGCTCTGAACAGAGCCTCGCACGGAATAAGGACCGGGTGAGTGTTAGCTCTTTTCATGATTATCTCTACGTGCTTACCAAGGATCTCATGCATGTGTGAGCACACACACACGTGCTCTCACGGTTTTAATTTATCCTCAGCTAGCCAGGGATTCTTCCCTTCTTAGAGGGAATGACAAACAGAGCTAGTGGCCCAAGGCCAATGAGCTGGGTATCTTCCTTAGATTATGAATCAAATTGTCTTTCAAGGGATTCTAAATCACTGAATGGGGTCTTGATTTGCCTGCCCTTTATCTGTTGGGGAGGTTCCTTCAAGAAAAGGTTGAATAAAAAAAATTTTCTTAAAAAAACCCTCCTATACCTGTAATCCACGTGCAAAAGGGATCTCAGTTATTTAAAGTTGACTTTTCCTGTGTTTTATTACCATTATCTTTCTATTACATCTCATTATTTCCCTCCTTAACAATCTTCCTACTATCTTAAGCTTCCTTCTCTTTGTACTGATTGCCCAGCATCAGTTTCTGGGAATGTAAACAAGTTATGTCCACTCTTATCCGCAGGACTTTAAACAAAGTCTCTCTTTGGTCACCTCCTGTATTTGTCCCTGCTATGCCCCGGTGATGGCAGAGACAGACCGCTGACCCCGTAGCGTCCCTCATTCAACTCCAAGAGGGTCTGCGACAAACTGAATGTGACTGTTGCTAAGATATCAAGCTTTTTTGGCAAAAACCTCCTCCTTTCTTGATGCCTAAGTATGGCCACTGGTTCATATGGCCGTGGCAGGTCACCCGCGAGAATAGCTTCTAGTTTACAAGCACTGCTGAGACGGAGCCAAGGAGACAAGTAGGAGTCCAAGAGACGTGCTGCCAGGGGGAAATGTACATTAGGGAGAGTCTGAATTAAGAACAAGTTTTAATACTCAGAGGCGTATCCTAAATGGCCCATATACAAAACCTTTACACCTCAAGTTGCAATTCTGACTCTCCAGATGAGCTGGTGGCTCATTCAGGGAAAGGCTACATTTCTGCTGATCTCCATGAGCACAGTGGCAACGTCCGGAACTACTGCTGCTAAATCATTCCCAGTATAAAGTTCTGTACTTTTCATTTCCCCAGTGTTTTTCTTTTTTCCGCAAATTCATACAAGTTCGTTGTAAACATTTTGGAAAATGGGTGAGGCAGAAGAAAGTAGAAATGAAATTTTACTCATTTTATATCCTGCAGAGAAAGAACTACGGTTCATATTTTGACAGAGTAACATAGCAATATTCATCTCTCCCATGTTCTTCTACTAATTAACTTTTGCTGTAAAAAATTATCTTCTTTCAATTTTCCCTTGATTATCAAGCAATATATGCTCATTGAAATAAAGCCAGAAAGCACAGAAAAGTTGAAGGAAATGCAAACTGAAGCACCTAGCACTGGCCACTTTGGTATATTTTCTTCTACTCTTTCCTTTTATGCCTATATTATTTTCTGAAGTTTTTTTTTTTTTTTTTAAGATTTTATTTATTTATTTGACAGACACAGATCCCAAGCAGGCAGAGAGAGAGGAGGAAGCAGGCTCCCCTGCTGAGCAGAGAGCCCGATGCGGGGCTCGATCCCAGGACCCTGGGATCATGACCTGAGCCGAAGGCAGAGGCCTTAACCCCCTGAGCCACTTTGATCACAATTTGGATATAGAATTTCATATCTAAAAAAAGTGTTATATCATAAGCACTTTCTTTTGATATCAAAAAGTTTGTAAAGATAAGTTTTTTTTTTTTTTTTAAGAGTTCATTAATTTATTTGTGGGAGAGAGAGAGAGTACATGAGAGCACAAGCCGGGGGGGGGGGCAGAGGGACAAGCCGATTCCCTACTGAGCAGGGATCCTGATGCCAGGATTGATCCCAGGACCCTGAGATCATGACCTGAGCCTAAGTCAGATGCTTAATCAAGTGAGCCACCCAGATGCCTCTGTAAAGGTAAGTTTTAATGGCTTTAAAAAAATTTCATCATATGGCTACAGTAGTAGTTACCTATTCTTCTAATGTTTATGTTCTAATTTTTCACTATTTATAAATAACTGCTCTATACAACTTTACATATAGATTTTTGTCCACATTTCTGATGATTTTCTTAGGACATATTTCTTGAAAGGAGACTGTTAGGGCAAAGGATATGTGCATTAAAGAATTAGTCATGTTGGGGTGCCTGGCTGGCTTAGCTGGTGGAACGTGCAGCTCTTGACCTTGGGGTTGTGAGTCTGATGGGTGTAGCTCATGGGTAGGGATGGTAGAGATTACTTTATGGGTAGAGCTTACTTAAAAAATAAAAAAAATCTTGGGGCACCTGAGTGGCACAGTCGGTTGAACATCTGAGTCTTGGTTTGGGCTCAGGTCATGATCTCAGGGTTGTGAGACTGAGCCCTGCGTTGGGCTCTGTGTTCCGTGGGGAGTCTGCTTGAGCTTCTCTCTCCCTCTCCTTCTGCCCTTCCCCCACTCATGTATGTGTGTGTACACGTGCTCTCTCTCAAATAAATAAATAAATCTTTAAAAAAAACCCTATGCTGACTTACAGGAAAAAACAGTGCCTTACTGTTTTGTTAACATACCCATGATTATTAATGAAGTTGAAATGTTTTCAACTGTTTATGAAACATTTCAATTTTTTTTTTTTTTTTGGTGAACTATCCATTTTCTTTGTTCTAACAGGTATTTCCAAATACATAAATAATGAATCGGTAGAAGATGAGGTTAATCTAAAGCTTGTAAGTCTGTGCCCCCGTCTGTGCACTTGAGAACCAGTGGGAATCATTTCACACCGAGTAACAAGCAGTACGGGGAAGGTCTGCTTTACACAGCAGGAGCCAAAAAGTCACTCAGGTCTTTCTCTCTCCTCCCTGCCTCTCCGAGGCCCACATTTAACCTCGTCATAAACTGCTATGCGTCAATTTAAGGTGAGCCACTAATATTCGATGCAGTGTATTTAGTTTGATAAACCCTTTCTGGATTAGGTGTGATGCTTCTTTTGGTTTACCATGGTTCTTGGGGGGCTCAAGGCGACAGGGGAATAGAAAACTGGCAGCAGCAGCAGCAGCAGCGGGAGTGAAATGGACCTGCAACTGATTAAAATCTGCTTTGCCTGACTTTCTCTGTAACAATCTGGAAGTCAATGGTCAAGGCGCTGCCGCCAGCCCCCCGACTGACGAGAAGCAGGTTGTTGATGGAAGCTCTTCCTGTGCGCTGGTGGCAGTGTCCACTGACATCCTCCCCCCCCCCCCCACTGAGTCCTTGCCGCCGGACACCCTGCGGCTCTCACGTGGAGCCTGGGAGCAGAACCCAAGAACAAAAGGAGGGGTCTTCACACCTCTCCCTCTCCTCTTCATGACTTGGTCATAGGGGGGCTACCAACTGGCAGGGAGTTCTTCTTTCCCGTGCTCTCCAGAGTCTACTTTACTCACACCAATCTGGACATGAAGCTGACATCAGCTTCCTCCGGAGTCACTTTGGAAAATCTCCCTCGGTTCGAGGTCCCTTCCCTTTCTAAGCCGACACCCTAGATTTAGCAATTATAGTTAAGTGGCCGTCCTGGCAGTGCTTGGGGCAGGTACAAGTCGGGGGGGGGGTTACACCCCTCCTCCCTAGCCATGTCTCCGGACCACCTGCGTCCTTCCCTCCCTCCCCTTGATGGTGCCATGCAGCTCCCCATGCTCGGTGTGAGGGTGACTCAAATACCTGCAGGGGGGCTCCCTGCTCTCCGTGAACTTGTAGCACAGGGGGAGTCACACGAGCCACATCGCTAACTATAAAAGGAGAGGGACAGTAACAGCGACCACGAGAGAGAACAAATAAAAGCCACAGTGGCCCTTCCACGTAGTTCCACCTTCAGCTGTTAGGGGAGGAGCCATGTGACCTTGAAGGCGGGTGCACAGCCGGGACTCTCAGGGCCTGTCTGCATCCTGTTGTCACTGTTACACAGTGACATGTGATCGTTCTAGAAACAATATATCTCGAATCAGGGCACCTGGGTGGCTCTGTCGGTTGAGCCTCTGCCTCTGGCTCAGGTTATGATCTCAGGGTCCTGGAATTGAGCCCTGCATCGGGCTCTCTGCTCAGCAGGGAGCCTGCTTCCCCCTCTTCCTCTGCAGCTCCCCCTGCTTATGCTCTCTCCTGCTCTCTTTCTCTCAAATAAATAAAATCTAACAACAACAACAACAACAAACCCAGAAAAACAAACAGATTACCCCAATCTCACCATTACCCAAGAGTCCATCCTGCTTCCTGTTTCATAATATGCAGAACTAGAAATAATCTCATTATCCAGAAAACACTCTCATGCGCTAACCCCGTTTCTTAAAGAGGAGAATCTTCTTTCTAGCAACAGAAGGTGTCTTGGTGGCGTCCCCATTTACAGTGCAGTCCCCACCTCTGTCCCTCTTAAACTGTGTCACCGCTGGACTCTGGAAACTTGACCACAGCTAGATTCTGCACACTGCTTAACCGTTAGCTCTCGAGCATCTGCCTGGCCACCCCTGCCCGCCCAGAGAGGCGTCCTTTACCTGGCCGGCCACACCCTGGCTGTTGTGGACATCTGTCTATTCATGCCCACCCTGAGCTAGAATGCGGCCATCCGTAAACATTCTCAGGTTAGGACTTTGTTACCAGTGGCATCTGAACGGGGAGCCCAGAACTGAGGGTCGATTCCACGTACCTGTTTCAGTGTGTTTCTAATTAAGATCAAAGACATTCGGTGCTAAGAACTCCATCCACGGCTTCTCAGATAACTATTCATTTAATACGTACCTACGGAGCATCTAGACTGTAGACAGACACAGTCCTCCCCTCACAGAATCCCCCGTAACTTCCTGCAAGGGACAGAAGCAGCCCGTGCTTGAGGAAGTCTTGGAAGCGGGGTGACCCTGCAGGTGAGTGAGAGGAGTGGCTGCTGACCTTTTGGGAGCTTAACAGGGCAAACCCACTGAGGAGACAGAAGGTTCTTGTTGAGGGTAAGGGACACAGGGAAAGGGCAACAAATGGGGAGGGGAGTAGAATGGACAGAAGGTAATAAATTGAGAAGGAAATGAAGAAAAGGTGAATTTAGGTGTCTGTCTAAGCATCCTGAGGACAGGAACCTTGTTTTTTCTTTTTCTTTTTTTTTAAAGATTTTATTTATTTATTTGACAGAGACCACAAGTAGGCAGAGAGGCAGGCAGAGAGAGAGGAAGGGAAGTAGGTTCCCTGCTGAGCAGAGAGCTCAATGCGTGTCTTGATCCCAGGACCCTGAGATTATGACTTGAGCCGAAGGCAGATGCTCAACCCACTGAGCCACCCAGGCCCCCCAGGAACCTTGTTTATCTTTTTGTGGCTATCCCCCTGACACAGAGAATGCTGCTCAGCAACTACCATGTGCTCAACAAATCCATTTTGCGTGAAGGACTATATTGGGACAGAACAGCGTCTGCAATGACCATGATGACGACAGTAAGGACATCGGCCACCATCGACTGGGCACCTGCTCTGGGCCACACCTGCGCCAGGTGCTTGGCCAGACCGGCCCAGATCTGACAACATGCAGAGCTGGCATTGTTATCCTCACTTCACAGATGAGCAATTGCGGAACTGGAAGGTATACGGAGGAGAAAACATCGCAGGTCTCTTGTGAAGACAGGGACTTATGTGCAGACCAGTCTCAGCCCGAGGCCTGGGCTCTCTTTGCTGTGTCATGCTGCTTCTCAAGCCTAGCCGTGTGAGTAAGTCAGGCTCCAGGCCCTTCCAGATGACTTGGCCACTGTGGGGTCTCGTCACGCTTAGTCACCCAGCCCAGGCAGCCCCGTGGGAAGGCAGCGCAGGTGCCCCACCGGTGGGCGAGCGCAGAAGGACCCTGAGAGCGCCTGAGAGGGCCCTGTGTCAGGGGGCTGTGCCTGTCTGGCTCCGTGGGGCGGACCGGGCCACTGTTCCAGGTTCCCTCTCCATGGCCAATGAACTTAGCTCCGTGGCTTAGAGACACACCCGTCCAAGCCAGTCATCTCAGAGGTGTATTTACTAGTTTCAGAAAAGACAGCTGTGACCTGTGGGTGGCTCGGCAGAACCTGTTTGCAAGGCTGGGAAAGCAATTCAAGAGGCATGTCACAATAATGGCCATTCCCAGCTTCCTGTGACATGATCATGCCACCTTCCTACCCACACGTGGGAGTTCAAGAGCTCCTCTGCCTCGTGAAGACCTTTTCTCCAAAAAAAAAAAAAAAAAAAAAAAAAAAAAGAAACAAAAAACCCCTTTTAAAAATTTCCCCTCCAGTATTTCTCAGAATCTTCTTTCTATCTCTGTGATTTTTTTTTTTTTTTTAAAGCAGGTTGATAGATATATACCTAGTATTATTTCGGAAAATTACTAAGACTTTAAAAGACTACGGCCACATTCCGAACATCTGTGCAACTTTGATGCTGTTCAGAAAATTATAATTGGAGACAGAGATATTCCTATAACCAGCACTTAGGCAAGTCTGTGTTTAGAATATGGTTAGAATTATAGTTAGTTTTCAAGGCAAGTAGCTTCTAAATCTACAACTCCCCTTTCTGTGGAGAGGCATTCTCTGCCTCTAGTCTCTTCCCTCTACAAACTGTCCTTCTCATGGCCGCCAGAGTTGTCTTTCCAGAACACAAATCTGATCAGTTCACTTGCTTTATATGACCTACCAGCCTCCTCTGCATAGTGTGTAAGCTGGGTGGCCACGAGATTTGTCACGTGTCTGGGGCACTCCTGAGAGTTAGAGGACACAGCTCTATCAGTTATCGAGTTGGGGCAACAGGCCTGACTAGGATGGCCCCTGGCAAGCTAGGACCCATGGTCATCCCACACCGAAGGTGCTTTCAGCCTTCCCTGAGCCTTTTCCACCCAGACCGGCTTCTGAGAGATGTTTGCCCTTCCTGCTCTTTCCGGCTGCACACCTCAGCCCTGTTTAGCTCCTCTGCTGGACAAGTGAGAGTTCCTGCTTCTGGACCAGCTCCAAGGGCAGATTCACCCCCTCTCCAAGGGAGAGGTGGGGGTGGGGGTCCGGCTTCCATGCTCTCATGCAGCTTGAATACAGCCTTTCCTGGGTTATCAGCATACATTTATTTTTACTTATGCACATTCCCCTATCTAGATTGTGAGCTCTTCATGGTCGGCGGACAGAAACCACCCTTGTGGTGACCTTCTACCTATAGAGAAGGGTGTTTCATGTGTCTTAGGTGCTCAGGAAATGTTAGATGATAGTGGATAAATAAATTCCACGACTAGAGAATGTTACTCAATAAATATACCTAGTTTCTGTGTTATAAATAAATGTTTATGACCATCGTGTTTTATTAAGAGCCACTGACTGTCCTGGTATCATAGAAACTTCAGTCAATTTCCATGTAAGTTAGTGTATGGAAAAATAATATTATTATGAGTAATTTGTTTTCTCGGTGGTGAGGACGATAACAGGCATATTTCATTTCCATTGTTCACCGGGGATCGTGTTGCTCTGGGGCCAAAATGCTGAACCTGAGACATGGTGACTAATATCTGAAGCATTCTGAGTCGTGTTGGGGCCCAAGGGCACACAGCTCTCCTAGCTTGAGCTCACACGTGGAGCTCTCAGACCCTCGGCAATTTGTCTATCAGAGTCTGCCACAGAGAAGGCACTGGGTGAAATTCGTGTGGCCCTTTCCTATCCAACCTGTTTCTTACAATGGTGAACACCCAAGAGAAGTGAAAGGAAGTTCTCCAGACCAAGACTGAAAAAGGTCACCTCCCACTGGGTGAGCAATGGGGTACACGCCCAGGAGCACGAATTCCCTGCCTCCGTACTGTTTTCCCTCTCCCAAAGCCTTTGTCTTGAAGTGATGAGCAATGACTGGCAAACAACTGTATCTAGAAATATCTGCATTTCCAGTTACGTTATAGAGTGGGAAAGTGAATACAACTCAGTAGCCACCCCACTACGTATGGTAGCTTTTCAGCTGGTGCTGATTCTCAGCACGTGTTGACTGAATGTATCAGAGACAGAGAGTAAGATCCGTGAATAAAGGAGACATGAAATGTCAGAGGTCCATCTAGAAAGGTGTCACAGGTGAGTCACTAGGTGGTAAGAGCTGTTCCCACAGCCCCTGAGAACCAGAAGAAACCACAGCACAGGGCAATCTAGAATAGGACCAAATTTCCTGAGGTGGATGTTTAAGGTCATTCAGGGATCACTGAGGGAGCTGGAGGTCCTTAAAAACAGAGGAGTTATTAAGCCATTGGGGATGAGGTCTGTCAAAAACTGACCAAGGCCTTGAACTTGCTGGAATCTTTAAACTCTTCCCAACTCCATAGGCTCCGGATACTCCATCAACTGCCAGAGAGAGATGAGCAGAGCCCAGAACCAGAAGGGCCCCATCAACCACATGACTTCTATTTTTAGGTATCACTAATGATGAAAAGCAGTAATACCTGACATTTCCCATCACTCCACCAGTCTCTGACAGTCAAAAACTTGTCCTAATGTGAAGTCAGACTTTCTCGGTTGTGAGCTGGGGACAGGGCAGTGTGCTCACATCAACACTCATCCACAGGAAGCTAAGGTCATCACACTTCCCAAGGCTCTTTGACATTCTTCATGCTCCCAAAGCCACTGTTGTAAAGTTCAAGAAAATCTAAGAGACTGGGTGAAATCCTGCTTTGACATGATTGCTCTGTGCCCAGGTGGAGTCTTTATTCTATTTTCTATTGGGGTCTTAGGGGTTAAACTGAATATTGAGGGGTTAGGGATGGAACCTGGTTGGAATTTGAGCACACTCCTGATCCTAACACACACAAACATCCTTAAGATGTCTACAGTGCCATAACTAAGCCTTCATGAACATAAGCCACCCAGGGCACAGGTTTGTTGCTGGAGAGGAGGAGGTAAGGGAAAGAAGTAATAGACTACTATTTAGTACAGGCTAGAGAAAGGGGCCGGCTCCGGGGAGGACAGGGTCGGAGGGGGAAGGTGGGGCAGAAGAAGAATGGGAAGTGACAGTAACAAACAGGCTTAGAGTCCAGAGGGAAGAGGAAAAAGAAACACATAGAGGAGAATTTCTCCTGAAAGTAATTCAAGCCTTAAAAGGGTCTTTCTCCCACTCCTGCTAGAGTAGGTGAGTCAGTGGGACACGTGCGGGTTGGACTGGAGAAGGAACAGCAAAGGAAGCCAGCAAGAGGGTTGGGAGGGGGGTAGGTACCTGTTGTGAAGGCAGGTCAGGGCCAATGAGCTGGCCAAGTTTCTGGCTAAAATATACGCCTGCAGCCCTCCCCCAGGCCCTCCCTCAGCTGTCACCTTTTCACTCTCTGTTCCTGTGGCTGCCATCCTTCCGCTCCTTCGGACTGGTTCCTGTATCAAGCCTTTCTTCCCTTCCTGGAGCTCTTGATGTCATCAACGTTGCCAAAAGGCCTAGAAAAACTGCCAGTGCTGGTAGGGGTGAGGGCAGTTCTCTAGAGGGTGGCAGAGGGCAGGGGACGGGGTTTAAATCAGCACTAAATTATATGAGAAATGTTCAAACTTCTACAGGTCAAGAAGGGAACTGACAACTAACCTTTCTTTTTGACACCTGGTAGCGTCCCCACTACCACCTTCTAGCGCCTTATAATGTGGAAAATTCTTGGTATTATTTTGACAAACTAAGACTTTTCACACCCCCCCACCCCGCCCACCTACGACTGTTCAATTAATTTGGGGAAATAAAAAAGCACTTCCATATTCCACCTGCAGAAGATCTGATTTTGTTGCGGCGATTAAAAACATTACCCTTTTATTCTTTAACAAAGTAACCCACGCAGAGGACTGAGAAAAAAAAAAAAAAAAACAACCCACAAAACTAAAAGCAACAGTCCCTTGACCCGCTGTTCCTTTCTTTCATGCTGGTTTCAAATTGCTTCTATTTCTAGTTCTCTTGACGGTTAACTCCAATCACTGAATAATATGCTTATGCTGTTCTTTCTCCCTTTATCAAGTTCAGATATTATCCACTGTCTTCCTTCCATGACAGATCTGCATTTGCATCACTAATGACCTCGCTCCTCATCTGTACCTTCATCAATACAGCTCTTGATGATCTTTATTACTTAAAATAACAGACGTCTCCTTTGCTTTGTTCCACCAAGAACCCGAATCTGCCTTGCTCACCATGTGAAGTGAGGATATCAGCATCTCACTCTTCCTTTTAGCACTCCTGGCTTCCCTCCAGCTCCTGCCTCCTGTCAGCCACACTTTTATATCCTTGGGGGTTGAGAATGCTTCTTTTGTAACATCTCTGACGATGAGCTCTTGATTTTTACCTCCAAAAGGTGCTTCTATCCCAAACACCCCTCTCTCAGTCAGGGCTGCCCCAGCAACCATGAGCTCCGGCCAGACATCAGCCCTCTCTTCCCCTTCCGCCCTCTGTGAGCCCTGTGTCTGTGACCCCCACCCCCCAAATGTATCCTCACCATCTCCCCCGCTAAGATGCTAGCGCAGGCGACCACCTTGTTTTTCTTGGAACAGCCACATCAAGCCCTTGTCCTGCTACAATCCATCCTGTACAAAACAGCCAGAGTGATTTTCTTCTGGAACATGAATCAGCTCCTATCACTCCCCTTGCAAAAAAAAAAAATAATCTCTTGCTACAACCACCTTCCCGTTGCCCATAAGGCCTTAAGTGATCTGCCCTGAGCTCTAAATTCCATTCCCTGCTCTCTCTCCACTCCTTCACAGTGCTCCAGGGGGACTGGCTCTTATCTTTTGACCATCGCAGAGAAATACTGTTTTAGGGCCTTTGCTCTTCTACTCGGTAACACCCCAGATCTTGTCCTTCTCATTAATCAAATCCTAACAGAAGCGTCACTCCGTCTCAGAGGTCTTCCGTGGGAGCAAAAGCAACCTCCTCTCCCCAGCTGTGCTCGGTCATCACGTCATCCTGTTTTACCTTCTTCATAGACTCTAGACATTATCTTACTTATTTACATGGGACAACCAAGGGCTGTTCTGTCTGCTGTCTCTATCCCCATCACCTAGAACAGCGTCCGGAACGTAGAAGGCATTAAAAAAATATTAACTATTATCAACTCACGTTCTGTAACATAACTAAGGCTTCTGTACTTTGTCCAAGGTTAAGTTCAAAAGCTGGAGATCGAGCCGTGCTTCATTATTGCAACCATGTAATTATTATTCACTACTTAATGAAGTACTTAGGTAATAGCCCCCAATATGCTCTCTTGACTGTTTTCTCCCCCCTCCCCCAAAATGATAATTGCCTTTTCTTTTTCACGGTCTTGACCCTTAAGGAGAGAATAAAACCCTCGGAATCCCCCTTTCCCCAGGTCCCATTCACCGAAGTTCTTGCTCGAGCTAGACTGATGGCTCAGGAAGTCTCCACCACCAGCTGCCACTTGGACTTTGTTTCCCGCCTGATTTGGTCTACGGTCTCTTGGCGCTCTCCTATCTTCCTCTTTCTTCTTCTATTCCTGTAGTTTGCTGGACTCTATCCTCAAAACATTTCCTAAGAAAGGATGTACAAAAACTCCCTGCTTTTCTGACTATGTTTTTTCCCTTGTTCATTCTGGCTTGTTGTTTCCTTTCCTTCTCTTTCTTCTTTCCTTTTCTCTTTCCTTTCTCCCTCCCTCCCTTTCTTTTTTTTAACTTCATACTGGACTGATACTTTGGCTGGGTAAAGAACTATGTAGGTTGACAATATCTTCTCTTCAGGGCTTTAAAGATAATTTTCCATTGTCTTCTAGCGTCCAGTGTAAGTGACGAGAATGCACATTTATTCAGTTTTAGGTATAATTTCAGTCCCAATTAAGACCTCCCAAGAGAGAAGTCTTACTGTCTTCTATCTCCCTCTGTCTGCTGGGAACAGTCCTACTGTTTGTAGGATTACTGTTTAGAGTAGACAGAGAGAATGCAATTCTATCAGTCCTGGCAAGGAATGACTGGTCAGACGGAAGCATACAAGATGAAATTGTGTAAGGCTGGCAAATTTAATTAAATTACTTTAAATTACAGTATGTTAAATAAATAAATTCGATTTTATTTCTTCCAAAATATAGGCAGTGCCTCTGCAAATTGTCCCCTTGATCAAGCTGTAGACATGCCTTCCTCTAAGTCTTTCTAATACCTTTCTGAGCAGACCTGTTATTTCCAGCATTCCTAGTTCACCTTCATGGTTCTTGCACAACTGTAACTGCCTTCCATTATCCATTCGCACACCTGGCATGGTGAGGAACAGGGGATTGCTTACTGCTATAGCTCTGGCAACCAACTTGCCTTTGAAGGCATTTTTTGAGCTGGGGCTCATTATTCGAGGTTGAGGAAATGAAAGCACAGTCATACAAGATGAGCTGAGGTTGAAGCCCTGGGAAAAAAATCAAGAAGCTTATCCCTGTGGAGCTTTTTAGGCTCCTGGTCCTAACATAAAGCCAGTGGCTTTCAGAGATCTCGAGCTTTGGAGTCAGAGAACTTGAATTTGCTCTGCCTGTCACATATTAGCTGTGTCATCATGGGTAAATCATCTATATGTTCCCTTTTCATTTATTTTTATTTCTAAAACTTTTAATTCATTTATAGATTCTGAACCCCACGTTCTTCCTGTAAAATGGATAAATACATCTACGTTGTTGTAGAGTGACTTTGAAGATTAGATCAGATAATTTACGTAAATACACTGGCACAACAGTAGGACCTTAAGAAGGAGTTGTTACTGTTATTGTTACGAATAAAAGCAATAAAAAGCTGACATATAGAAATCAAACCTAAAGCACTAATTTTGATGAAAAAACCCAGTTTATATTCTGTCACGTAAGACGCAAGCACGATGAAAATATTCTAGGGTAAAACTGAAATAATTAGCGTGATCTAAATGATCTGAGGTTCCTTTTGGTCTAGACCCAATGTCCTTCACACTCCCTGCATTTCCACCCCCTACCACCATCGGTTCATCTGGTCTGTATGATGCTTAATCCATTAAAAAGTTGTTAGGCAGGAGCCTCAAGCTACTATGTCTTACGTTTGATTTCTTTTGTATCCTTTTACTTACTGATGAAAATTTTGAGTGCGTGAAGTAGAAATGAATAAGGTTTTATCAGTTTTACACTTAGAATAGATTTTATTTGACTAAACAGCATCAAGTCATCAACTGTTGTGTGATTGCACACAACACGGAAAGTGATTTTGGGGGTTGACTTATGGATACCGATCTTACTATTTCGGGCTTATTAGATGTGGCGAGCGCTCGGTCTACTCAGGGGCCTCCTCTTTCCATCTCATACCATGGCCTTCACTCACAGTCCCCTCTGGGGTGGTCTTCTCCTAACTCCGTTTTCCCTCTGTTATCTTTTTAGGGTTCCTGTTCCTTTGCTTCTGAGTTTGCCCAGATGGCTGTCCCTCAGAGAAATGACAGCTAGACTGAAGGGTCAGGAATGAATTTGTTGCACAGACCGGAGAATTCCCAGGATGACTCTGCTCCACCACCCCCAGTGGCCATCAGCCCAGAGATGGCAAGGAGAAAGAAAACAGGCCTTCTTCAAAGGCAGGTTCCTCTTATGCATAACATCGAGGAAGCATCTTTTTATTTGGGTTTGTGGTCAATCGATGCCCTCATCTGAGAGTCGTGGCAACAGTGGAGGGGTGCAGAAACAAGGCGGACAGGAACCTCAAAGCCACAAAAAGGCCTTACATTTGATTCTTTTTTACCTACTAAAGGGAATCCGGTAATAGAACCTGAGAACAGAACTGCAATAAATGTAGCTAAATTTGCTAGGTAGATCAGGGGTGAGTCAGGGAAAAGGAAGAGAAAGCATGTCAAAATGTCTATTTTTCTCAAGTGTGCAAGACAAAGAACACCGCGGAGCTGGCAAGCTTGCTACTCTGCCCTATTTGCTATTTAGGTTCCAAGTCCTGGGACCAATGGCAAGTTCTTAAAGCTTTATATTTAAAAGAACCTGGGTTCCCTGACCCTCCTACTCTTCTGTCCAGGATGGATGCAACAAAGGGCAACCCATTCAGGAATCTGTAGGAGCCACCTGCCAAGGCTTTGTTAGGACACTGTGATGTTCTAACTCTAATCTTGCATAAAATGAAGGTGAGAACGTTTTCTAAACAGTGCAGTACTCTAAAGAAAATCCCGTAATACATATCAAAACACCTCAGATCCTGTTTAGGAGATCAAAACCCCTCAAACCGGACTAACCATGATGTTGGTCGTCCACATGCCTAAGAAACGTGCTTCTGTGGGTTAATACCCTTATTTCCTCAATCTGGCCAAAACCAGCTTTGGTTTATTTTTGCCACTCTTTTGAAAGGAGGTTGGAAGAGCACGCAACTCTTGATCTTGGGGTCACGAGTTTGAGCCCCACGTTGGGTGCAGAGACTACTTAAATAAATAAATATTCAGGAAAAATTTTATTAAAAAGAGTAAGTGATTCAGAGCAGAGATAACATGTGATAGCTAACAATTAAGACTTGTCAGGTGCTTGGATGTTTATTTTATACCTTTCATTTTGCCAAAGGCATGCTTTCAGCTTGAGTTCTGTCTTCTGAACAGGTGCCTATCATTTAACTTAACAACAATGATAAGTTTATTTGCCAAGGATTCATAGTCTAGTCACAAAATAGTGAAAAATATGATCGAGCTTCCCCTTATGAAAGTTGAAAACAGAGCCTAAATAAGAATCCCAAAGATGGAGGGCGCCTGGTTTGCTCAGTGGGTTGAGCCTCTGACTTTGGCTCAGGTCATGGTCCCGGGGTCCTGGGATCGAGCCCCGCATCGGGCTCTCTGCTCAGCAGGGAGCCTGCCCCCACCCCCCACACCTGCCTCTCTGCCTACTTGTGATCTCTGTCAAAAAAAAAAATAAATAAAATCTTAAGAAAAAAAAAAAAAAGAATCCCAAATATGGAACTTTGAACATTCTGAAACAGGTTTCAAAGAGACCCCCGAGTTAGCGGTTAGAATGCTTGGGTTTATAAAACAGAAGAATGGTTGGCATAGGAAGGTAACAGAATATTGCTTTGAAATCTTATATACATGAAATAAGTTCCTTGGTAAAAATACTTCCCACTGTGAGCCATCCTAAGTTCTCTTTTTCAGCCATAGGAGAGGTCTGATTAATAGCCATCAAATGACAGAGGGGGTCCCAGGGGCAGGGAGTCTCAAGGGCACTGGAATCCCTGTGTGCCTGGGGTTTAAGAACTGAACCCCGGTCTTCTCAGGTACCCCAACTCCAGAATCACTGCTTTGATGGCTGGTAGAAAAGCCACCGTAGGACCCTGCTGACCCAGGAACGAGGAGGAGCTGGCTGTGTTTGGGACACATCTCCTTACAACTGGCTTTTCAGGTTCTCACCTACACAACAGGTGCCCAGAGCTGCTTTTCTTTTCTTTTTTTTTTTTTTTTAAAGATTTTATTTATTTATTTGACAGACAGAGATCACAAGTAGGCAGAGAGGCAGGCAGAGAGAGAGAGAGAGAGGAGGAAGCAGGCTTCCTGCTAAGCAGAGAGCCCGATGTGGGGCTCGATCCCAGGACTCTGGGACCATGACCTGAGCCGAAGGCAGAGGCTTTAAACCACTGAGCCACCCAGGCGCCCCCAGAGCTGCTTTTCTTAAACTTGTGCAGTATAAACATTAAAACCACAGAATTTAGCATCAAAAGAGAAGCTAATATTTTAAGGATCAGACTATACTTTCATATAATCTTTCTTTCTTATAATTCCTTCCTTCCAACAATTTGCTTTTGCCACCAACGCTTTACTAAAGGTCCTTCCAAAAGCCGCCAAGTCAAACGGACTTTTCTGGGGGCTGAATCCCCTTCCCTGCTGAGGCACTTGACCATGGTGCCCTCTTCTTTCTGAGAGAGGACTCTGCCCAAGCGTCCTTCTATCTAGGAAATCCACGAATCGCTCAGGTCTCTAGCCTGACCCCTTTCTCACTCTGCACGTTCTCCTTGGTGACTTCCTTCAGCTTTGGCATCAGTTCAAACTCATTAAACTGCCTTCACACCCCTGACGATCTGGTCATTCTTACCTCCCTTTCTGGTAGTTCTACTTGCCACTCCCCTCCACCTCGCCTCTCTGGCCACTGCAGTGGACTCCTGCTCACTGCTCTCAGGCACGGCCCGTGTATTTTCAAATATTTCCTTCATGGCTTTGTTCCTGCTTTCTTCTGTCTCCCAGTACACTGTCCCTCTTGCCTGCACACCCCTCCCCGGGCTCCAGATCCCAGGCCCACGCTTATTAATGACGGCATTGAGGATATCGCTGACATATGATAAACTCCGCGTATTTCAAGTATGTCATCTGACAGGTTTTGAGGTGTGGATACACCCGGGAAAGCAACACCACACTCCACAAACCCATCGCCTCCCAATGTTTCCTGGTGCTTCTCCGCGCTCCTCTCTCCCCGTCC
The DNA here is from genome assembly GCF_002288905.1 of Enhydra lutris kenyoni. Classification (NCBI taxonomy): domain Eukaryota; kingdom Metazoa; phylum Chordata; class Mammalia; order Carnivora; family Mustelidae; genus Enhydra; species Enhydra lutris. The sequence goes on from NW_019154110.1 coordinate 7,217,536, forward strand.
CTCCCCACTCACTCTCCCTTCTCAGACAACCACTCATCGGCTTCCTGTTACTACAGATTGATTTGTATTTCCTAGAGTTTTATATAAACGAAATCATATGGTATGTGCACTTTCCTGGTGGGCTTCATTAAGCACTCATTGTGTGAGGAATTTTGAAGTTCGTAGGGTATATACACGGTTCATTCTTCTCACTGCTGAGTAGGAGTCCACGGTCTGGACGGAGCGGTTTGCTTCTCCGCACGCCTGTTCACGGACCTTTGGATTGTTCCTGGTGTTTGGCTGTTCTAAACAGAGCTGCTCTGATTATCTGTGTAGAGGTTTGTATGGGGCTGTCTGCTTTCATTTCTTTTGGTTAAATGTTTAGCAGAGGCAAGACTGAAATAGATGGCAGGTATGTGTTTAACTTTATTTTATTTTATTTTTTTAAAGATTCTATTTATTTATTTGACAGAGAGAGAGAGATCACAAGTAGGCAGAGAGGCAGACAGAGAGAGGGGGAAGCAGGCTCCCCGCCGAGCAGAGAGCCCGATGTGGGGCTCGATCCCAGGACCCTGGGATCATGACCTGAACCGAAGGCAGAGGCTTTAACCCACTGAGCCACCCAGGCGCCCCTGTGTTTAACTTTAAAAAAAACTGCCAAACTATTTTCCAAAATGATACTGTTAAAGTGATACAAATTATGCAATTAACACAATTATCCCAAATGGACAAGACAGCTATCCAAAAATTACCCAATAGTATTGAATCCCATCTTAGGGAGAAAGCATTCGGTCTTTCATTATTAAATACGATATTGGCTTGAGATTTTTCATAAATGCTCTTTATCTGATTAAGGGTTACTTCTATTGTCAGTCTGCTGCGAATTTTATCAGAAATGGATGTTGTTTTGTCAAATGCTTTTTCTGCATCTATTGAAATGTCATATGGTTTTCCCTTTTAGTTGTAAAAAGGGTGAATTACATATATTGATTTTTGAATGTTAAATTATCCTCAGATGAATCTCACTTGGTCATAGGTATTACTGTTTTTATATTGCTGAATTCGATTTTTCCTTCTATATTCTGCTAGAGTGGAGACACTTAATTTTGCTTAGATTTTTTTTTTCACATCTCCATTTCCAATGAGTATTGCTGTCGTCGTATCTTTTCTTGTGATATTTTTGTCTGGTTTTGGGTAAGGCTGGCCTCATGGGATGAGTTGGGGAGGATCTCCTTCTCCCTTTTCTAGAAGAGTTTGTACAAAACTCATATTACTTCTGCCTTAAAGAGTATAGAATTCACCAGTGAAGCCTTCCGAACTTGGGAGTTTTCTCTGTGGGAAAGTTTTAACTGCTAATTCAATTTCTTGAACAGACACAGAACTATTCTGGTTATTTATTCCTTCTTGTGTGACCTTTGATAGTCTGTGCCTTTTAAGGAATTTGTCCATTTCATCTAAGCTAGCAGACTTATGGGCATAAAATATTAATAAAGATATTTCCTGGTTATCTTTTTAATAGCCACAGAATCTGCGGGCAAGTCTCATCTCAACATGGGTGATTTGTGTCTTCTGTTCTTTGTCATCATCTGACTGGATGCTTGTCAATCTTATTTTGATCTCATTGATATTTGCTTTCATTTTTCTATTTCACTGATTGCAGCTCTGATCTGTATTTTTTTCTTTCTTCCAGTTTCTGTAATCTAATTTGTTGTTATTTTTCCAGTTACTTTGAAATGGAAGCTGAGGTTACTGATTTGAGACCTTTCTACTTTTCTATTCTTGGTGTTTAGTGCGATAAATTTTCACCTAAGTATGCTTTTAGCAGCATGACACAAATTTTGATATGTCGGGTTTTCATCTTAATGCAGTTCAAAATACTTTCTGTCCTTCCTTTTAATTACCTCTTTGACCCATGCGTTACTCTGAAGTGTGTTATTTAGCTTCCAATTATTTCAGGATTTATCAGAGATCTTTTTGTTATTATTTCATGATGGCAGGAATCTCTGAATCTGTTATATTAATTGTGACTTGTATCATGGCTCAGACAGAACACAGTCTATCTTGGCAAATGTGTACTTTGAAAAGAATGTGGGCTCTGATGTTGTTAGGTCCTCTAAACGTTAATTAGGTCAATTCGGTTACTTATTTTCTGTTGATATAACAATTACTGAGTATTGAACTTGCCAATGATAATTGTGATTTGACCATTTTCCCTTGCAGATCTATCAGTTTTTGCTTCCTATATTTTGGAACCCTCTTATTAGGCATAATCATTAAGGTTTATTATATTCTTTTCATGAATTACTTTGTTATTGCTATTTTTAAAACAGGTAATTATCTGTAACAAGGAAAGAATCATGTATTTACTCATGTAGCTCTTATTTCTAATGCTCTTTATTCATTTGTGGAGATCAATATTTTCATGTGGCTTATTTTTATTCTGTCTAAAGGATTTCCTTTAACATTTCTTGACAGTGAGTCTACGGGTAAAGAATTGTTTCAGTTTCTGTGTCTCTGAAAAGTCTTGAATTCATCTTCATTTTATTTTTTTTTTTAGAGAGAGAGAGAGAGAGAGAGAGAGAGTGTGTGTGTGTGTGTGTGTGTGTGTGTGTTGGCAGGGGGGATGAGGTTGCAGAGGGAGAGGGAGAGAATCTCAAGCAGGTTCCATCCCCAGTACGGAGCCCAGTGTGGGGCCTGATCTCACAACCGTGAGATCATGACCTGAGCCAAAATCAAGAGTCAGAGGCTAACCCAACTGAGCCACCCAGGTGCCCCTCATCTTCGTTTCTGAAAGCTATTATTGGTTGGTGTAGAATTATAGGTTGACGATTTTTTTCCTTAAGTACTTCAAAGATGTTGTTCCAGGGCATTGGACTGGCTCAGAGGAACATGAGACTCTTGATCTTGGGGTTGTGGGTTCAAGGTCCAGGTTGAGTGCAGAGATTACTAAAAAAATAAGTAAACTTAAAACAAACAACGGATGTTGTTCTACTGTTTTCTTGCTTTCATTGTTACTGACGAGAAATCTGTGACACTTTTATCTTTATTCCTTTGTACATAATGTGTCTTTTTCCTCTGGCTGCTTTTAAGGTTTAATTTTTAATCACCGGTTTTGAGCAATCTGTGATACACTTTGGTGTGGTTTTTTCATGATTTTTTTGCATGTAACTTCTAGGATCTGTGGGTTTATAAAGGTTTTATCAAATTTGGAAAGTTTTCAGCCATTATTTCTTCAAATACTGTTTCTGTCTTCCCCTTTGGTTGGGTACTTATTTATACATATATTAGACCAATTGAAGTTGTTCCACAATTCACTGGGGATCTGTTCCTTTTTCCAAAAATTTCTCTGTTTTGTCTGTGCTTCATTCTGGATGGTTTCCATTGCTTTGTCTTCGAGTTCACTAATCTTTATATCTGCAGTGTCTAATGTGCTGCTGCTAATCCCATCCAGTGCAATTTCATGTCCAACAGTGTAGTTTTTACTTCCAGAAGTTTGATTTGGGTCTTCCTGGATACCTTCTGGTCTTCAACTGTTACAATGCAGTGATAGTAACTATTTTAATAGCCTATTCTTATCATAATGGATTATATTATTCTACTTTCCTGCAGACCTGCTGATTTTTGACTGAACGCCAGACACCATCAACTTTTCCTACTTAAACGCTGCATAATTTTGTATTCCTTTAAATATTCCTAAGCTTTTTCTGGGTTGAAATTATTTGGAAATAATTTGATCTTTTTTTTTTTTTAAGATTTTATTTATTTATTTTAGAGAGTGAGAGTGCATGTGCATGAGCAGGGGTGGGGGAGAAGCAGAGGCAGAGGGAGAAGCAGACTCCCCCCTGAGCAGGGAGCTTCCCATGTGGTACCTGATCCCAGGACCCTGAGATCATGACCTAAGCTGAAGGCAGATGCTTAACTGACTGAGTCACCCACGTGTCTCTTGATCCTCTTTTTTTTTCCCCACATTTTCATTTATTTATTTTTAGAATCTCTACACCTAGCATGGGGCTTGAACTCACCATCCTGGGATCAAGAGTTGCATGCTCTACTGATTGAGCCAGCCAGGTGCCCCAGTTTGATCTTTTTGGGTCTTGCCTTTAAGATTTATCAGAGGAGGGGCACCTGGGTGGCTCAGTGGGTTATAGCCTCTGCCTTCGGCTCGGGTCATGATCCCAGGGCCCTGGGATTGAGCCCTGCATTGGGCTCTCTGAGCAGCAGGGAGCCTGCTTCCCTCCCTCCCTCTCTGCCTGCCTTTCTGCCTACTTGTGATATCAGTCAAATGAATAAATAAAATCTTAAAAAAAAAAAAAAGATTTATCAGAGGAAACCAGAGCAGTGCTAAGAGTAGGGCCAATTATTCCCCACTGCTGAAGCAAGACCCTTGTGTGTACTATACTCCATGCCCTGTGAATGATGAGGTTCCCCAGTGTGGCTACTGGGAACAGGCAGTACTCTTCCCTCTCTGTGATACCAGGCCTTGTTACTGATAACCTTTTTGCATTGTTCTTTTGTTCTCAGGTAGTGCTCTAATATACTTGCACTGATCAGTACTTAGATGAACACATAACAGGGATCCCTGCAGGTCTCCAGAGTTCTCTGTGTAGCTCTCTCCTCTGTTACCCTGTCCTGCAAACTTCAGCGGCCTTGGTCTCCCAACCCCCAGGTTCCATGATGGTTCTCCCTCCTTGTTCCATGGCCTGCATATTCTCTCAAGGCAGTAAGCTGGGGGAACTGTAGGGCCCATCTCATTTGCTTGTTGTCTTTCATAAATCATCATCCTTTATTGTCTGATATCCAGTGTTTTGGAAACTACTGTTTTGTGTATTTTGTATGTTTATGGCTGTATCAGAAAGGAGAGTAAATCTCATCCTTGTTACTCCATCTTGGCTAAAGATGCAAGTCTGTCCTTTTAACTTGGAGATCTCTTCATAAGCTAGGTACAAAGGCCACTTCTCATTGATGAGGCTTCCCTAGAATATTTTTCCCATCTTTTTGTCCCATGGAAAGACATATCCTGTCCTCTGTGTTTTAAGCCCCTTTCTCTATACTTCTACAAACTTATTATGAGTTATACACTTGTCTCCCTTGATAGACTGCCAACTTCTTGAGGGCAGGACATGGGTCTCTGTATTTCCATGCCATAAGATGATGTCTGATGTGTGACTGAACCTCAAGAAATATTTTTCCCCCCTTATTTCTATGGTGCAGGCTAACCAACCCTGACTTTCATTTCATTTTTGCCATCTTACTCATTTGTAAGTGTACAATTCAGGAGTGTGAAGTTTATTTACAGTGTTGGGAAACACTGCCAGGACTTTGTCATCATTATGCGAACAGAAATATGTATTTTTTTTAACTGAATGAACAAATTCAGTGCAGACCTTTAATCTTACACATACACTGTGGAACAAAAAAGGTTGATCTGCTCAAGACCTTAGAGCTAGCTTGTGGCAGAGCTAGGCCAGAAGCCACACTGTTTCCTGTCAAATACTCGTTTCTACTAGGTCTGTTAACTTAATGCATATGCTAAACAGAGAAGACCAAGAACTACTTTGCATCAAAGAAGTCTCAGATGTGGAAAGCCAGAAGTTACTAATTCTGAATGGCATAATTTAGCTAGGCTGGGCTTGTTTTTACATTTTTCTTTTCTTTTTTTCCCCCTTCATTTCTTTTGGTCAGCAAGCAACATAATATCCTTTAACAAATTGTTCCCTGATTTTTTTTTTCTGACAAAGAGTTCTCGGAGTCTTCTAGTAATATAAGCTGCTTTCCTTTTCCATTTCATACCACGGCTTCTTTTCTCTTTATAGCCTCAGTCGGATTCTTTTCATTTTCTACAATATCTCCAGGCCTGATATCCTTCCTCCTAAGACCGCGATATAACTCCTGGCTTCATTTGGTAATGATTCTACTTTACCAAAGACGGTGCATGGATTGAGATGATTTTTTTCTCCTACGAACATTTTATGTGAATCCATCCACGTTACTAGTTGCTTTGTTTCTGTGAGAAAAGATATTCTAAAAGAATCTCATAATTTTAAAATTTATTATTTTTTGGTTTTCATATTTAAAATGACAGTTATAGAAAATGTGCTATTCCACCATTTCTGAGTCAAGCTGAGAAGAAGTCTGAGTCCTTCTTCCTGCTGTTGTGCTCCTTTACAGGCCTCACAACTAAGGAGACATCTGTTCAGTCTAGAAGCTCTCGCACTAAAGGTGAATATGGGTTCTCCTGGGTTCCTTTTCCCTCTTTCTCTGTTCGCAGTGAGAACCCATTCCTCAGCCCTCAGCTGGGGAGCTGGCTGATGCCCACGGCCTCTGGCTGTGGCTTTGAAGTCTTTTCCTTATTCTGCAGCTGCTGATCTGAGCAGGAATTCCCACGTCTCGTGTCCCTCCCTGTCAGCTTACTAACAAGGAGAGTCTGAGAGTACTCCTAGGTCTTTAGTTGTGGCGAAAAGCTGCTACTCCTAGCACCCAACACATCCTGGCTCTTCCCGGAGCTCTCCTCATTGCTGACTTAATATCTTAAAATACCTATTCACGTCTGTCCCTAGATGTCTTACATCGCTTAGAGCTGGAATCTTGTAACCAGTACAGGAGAGAGGCATTCCCAAGGGGAAGGAAATTGTAACAGAGTTCTTCTTTTCTTTCCTATACAAGGAGGGCTACGTTACCATCTTCTGGTTGGCAAGAGCCCCTATCAGGGGAAGGGGCGGAAGTGTCCTACAGCCCGTGGGCCCCGGCAGCCAGCCTTGGCAATCAACGGTGACCTCCTGGGAGTCCTCTGAGGGCCAGGCTGTGTTCTGAACACTAGGGCAACTGTGGCCAACAGCAGAAGTGTAGTCCCTGCTGACATACATGGGGCTTGTATTCTAGCTGGAATACAGGTGATAAAGAACTGAGTAAACGTACAGTGTCAGAGGGAGATGAGAGCTGTGGGGCAAAGTTAAGCAGGGCAGGGGGATTGGGAGTGCTGGTGGGGGCAGAGGGGCGAACTGCTGTTCTCTACCAAGACGGCCAGGGAAGGCCTGATGAGGTGGCACGGGAGTAGAGGGGAAGAGCGGCCCTCTCAGTGGGCCTGTGGCTGGGGAACATTTCCAGTTTCTGGCACTACGGGAGGCGGGCATCTCTTTCTGTATTTTCATGTGTATCTATACTGGGAGGCAGAGGATGGTAAGTTGTGGTCACTCACTTCTCTCTCACCATCAATGAAATGCCTTCAATAATTATAATTTATTTTTTATGTTTTTATTTTTAAAAGGGTTTATTTATTTATTTGACAGAGAAAGAGAGAGAGAGAGAGAGAGAGAGAAAGAGACAGCGAGAGAGGGAACACAAGCAGGGGGAGTGGGAGAGGGAGAAGCAGGCTCCCCACTGAGCAGGGAGCCTGATGTAGGGCTCGATCCCAGGACCCTGGGACCATGATCTGAGCCAAAGGCAGACGCTTAACCGACTGAGCCACCTAGGTACCCCAATATTTATAGTTTTAAATGGCCCAAATACTCCATCAAGGAGATGGACTATAATTTAATTAATGAAGCCTCTATAGTTGGCTACGTACATTATTTTCACCTATCTTTATTTTATCTTTAGCTAATATTTTAAGTTGTCATATATACAATGATTAGTAACCCTGCATTCAAGGAGAACAATCTGGGAAGACAGATCAAGGGAATACATGAAAACGGGTACTTGGGGGTCAGGGACAGAGGAGCAGGAGACACACATGGGAGAGTGGGGAGGCAGTGAGCAGTGGCTGCTGGATTTCTGGTCAGGAGGCCACATTTCCCCGGCCTCCCGTCTGGACTCCCCGGGGCCAAACCAATGGCCTGCTTCTTGGGTCTGATTCTTGCCCTGAGTTAAAAGACCAGAAGCAACGGCGTTCTTTTAATTAAGCAGATATTAAAGATACTGCTTACAAAAACCAAGAAGCAGATGGCACTGACTTCTGGCTCTCATCCCCAGAAACAGAACAGGAGAGAGAAGAAGTGTCTATGCCTGAGACTGGGGTTCCACCGAGGTTTCCAGCATCCAGACAGGCGCATGCCTGGACAGCTGCTCAGGGCAGATGGGTCCGCTGACAGCTTAATATCGCAGAGTTCCTGGTGACTCTGCAGCCCGGGCAGCCAATGTGAGACCATCTGCTCGCGAGTGGGCAGGAAAGCTCCCCACCAGCAGGCAGCCGCTGCTGAGGCCGAGACACAAGCCAAACAGCGAGGCAGCCATCTTCATAACCTCTGCTCAGCAGACCCGCCGGGCACACTGCTGGCCTGGCCGCCACGGAGGAGGAGAGCTCGCCCCGGGCCCCTGGGCCCACAGCCGGGCCACACATGACAAGGATATTCCCAGAGGCTTTCTGGTTATTTGGTGGTTTGTTCTGATCTTTTTTTTCTTTTTTTAACTTAAAAAAAAATTTTTTTTTGTTGTTGTTGTGTTTTGTTTTTATGTGAGTATAGTTGACACACAATGTTACATTGAGTTTCGGGTGTGTCCAAGAGGTTTTATTTGCTTTTGTTTTTTCCAAGTATTCAGATGCTATGAGAGAGATCATTCACTGAGAAAGCTCTTTTGTTTCTGTCCACTTTTCTGAACAGGGAAAGAAAATAACCATGAATTCAGAGCCACCTACAAGAGGCCTCAAAACCAGCTGCCACTTATTATTAAAATGAAAAAAATTTTTTAGAGAAGTAACATACATTTACTGCGAAAGGTTTAGCGTGAAAAATAAATAAATCTCCCTCCAACCTCTTTCTCCCAGTAGCCTCTCTCCCCTTTTCCCCTCCAGAGATAAAGTGTTACCCATATCCTGTATACACCTACACACACATATAATGCAGACATACACGTCCTTACAGCTTTCTTATTGGCTGTATTTAAAATGAACAAAGGCTGGAGTGGCCTTCAGCTCCGGTCATGGTCCCGGGGTCCTGGGATCGAGGCCCGCATCGGGCTCCCTGCTCAGCGGGAAGCCTGCTTCTCCCTCTCCCACTCCCCCTGCTTGTGTTCCCTCTCTCGCTGCATCTTTCTCTGTCAAATAAATTAATAAAATCTTTGAAATAATAAATACATAAATAAAATGAACAAAGGCATTTTTAGAAAAGACTGTTTTTAAGTAGGCTCCATGCCCAACGTGGGGCTCGAACTCACAACTCCAAAATCAGGAGTCATGTGCTCTCCCATGGAGCCAGCCGGGCGCCCCTAAAATGAACAAGGGCATACTAAAGCCTTTGAGAAGAACCACAGTAAAGAAGCCTGTTTAACTTCATTAGCATACCCTACTTGTATGTGACTTGGGATCCCTGCGCCTTCCCTCTGGAATAATTTCTAATCTGTGCAACAGAGCCAGGACTTGCTGCTCTGGCCGCCTCAGGTGTTTCTGGATGGTGTCTGTTTCTGGATGCTGTGCTTGAGCTGTCTTTTTTTTTTTTTTAATGTAAAGATTATTCCCACATTTTTCTTTTTTCTTCATTTGCCTTTCCTTATTTTCTTTGTTGCTTCTTTTCATATTGCCTATGCACGGTTCTCTTGCTCTTTTTTTTCTGGCTTATTGTTTGCTTTTGGGGGGGGCAGCTGTAAGTGCAGTTCTTGAGGAGGTGAGGGTGCCTGGTAGGGCAGTCCTACAGGCTTCCATTCAGGCTGTGACCTCACACTGCGTCATCCTCTCTTCAAAGTGCTGTGTCCTATGCGTGAGGCCCCTTCTTCCCTCAGTTGGGTGTGTCCTTTCTCTTTATCCTCCTCCCTGCAGGGGGGTCAGCACGACTTAGAAGTTTCTTTAAGGCCCCAGGCACTCTTGGACCAATTTGGTCACATTTTATTTAGGATTAAAAAAAAAAATCGGGTTGCCTGGGTGGCTCAGTGGGTTAAAGCCTCTGCCTTCTGCTCAGGTCATGATCCCAAAGTCCTGGGATAGAGTCCCGCATCAGGCTCTCTGCTCAGCAGGAAGCCTGCTTCCCCCTCTCTCTGCCTGCCTCTCTGCCTACTTGTGATCTCTGTCAAATAAATAAATAAAATCTTAAAAAAAAAATCTCCACATGAAAGTGGGATTGGATTATAATTTTCTTTTCTTGTGCTATCCTTATTTGTTTCGAGTTTAACACTGTGTGGGCCTAACAAAATACAATGCCTTTTTTTTTTCTTCTAAAATTTTTACTTGTTCCTCTTGTCTCTGAAACTTGGTTGGAATGTTGCTCATGGATTTCTAAAACCTAAATCCTCTCTTTATAAATTTTTAAAGACAACCCAGATCTACTCTATCAATGGTACATTTTGTTATGTTGAGCCCTTTCCTTCCGAATTCTAACCAGAAGATCTTTTAGAATGTTCTTTAGGGAAATTATTGGGAGATAAAATATTGGTCTGGACTTAAACCCCTCTCACCTTTGGATTTCCACAATTAACCCAGGTACAAATTAGATCATGCGCCACATCACTGTACTTGTAAAACACAATATAATGTTCAGTCACAACAATGATATGACACTTGACAATAAAGGAAAACAGCTGGAACAGAAATCAAATTAACCTTTCCTCAAGAAGTCAACAGCAAGGGGCGCCTGGGTGGCTCAGTGGGTTAAAGCCTCTGCTTTCGGCTCAGGTCATGATCTCAGGGTCCTGGGATCGAGCCCCGCATCGGGCTCTCTGCTCAGTAGGGAGCCTGCTTCTCCCTCTCTCTCTGCCTGCCTCTCTGCCTGCTTGTGAACTCTCTCTGTCAAATAAATAAATAAAAAAAAAAAACTTTAAAAAAAAAAAAAAAAAAAAAAGTCAACAGCAAGTTGATGACTAACACTAAGTCAAAATTCCAAGCCTGAATTTTCTGGGGGCTGGGATGAGGGATTTTATCTCTTATTTATACTTGACCTTTTATTCACAGAATAGGAACATCACGAATAAATTATAGGGCACCTGGGTGGTTCAGCGGGTTAAGCCTCTGCCTTCAGCTCAGGTCATGATCTCAGGGTCCTGGGATACAGCCCCATATCGGGCTCTCTGCTCAGCAGGGAGTCGGCTTCTCCCTCTCTCTCTGCCTGTCTCTCTGCCTACTTGTGATTTCTCTGTCAAATTACAAATAAATAAATAAATAAATAAATAATGAAAAATCTAGCATTTTGACAGCCTTCATCTCTTCCTTCTATTTCTAATTTTTTAAAAAAGATTTTATTTATTTATTTATTTGACAGAGAGAGATCACAAGTAGATGGAGAGGCAGGCAGAGAGAGAGAGAGGGAAGCAGGATCTCTGCCGAGCAGAGAACCCGATGTGGGACTCGATCCCAGGACCCTGAGATCATGACCTGAGCCGAAGGCAGCGGCTTAACCCACTGAGCCACCCAGGCGCCCCTATTTCTAATTTTTAAAGACATTTAAAATTCTTCCATAAAGACAGGCGGGACTACAACTAGAAATGTTATTTCAGAATGCGTATGTGAGGGAGAGAAAGCAATGGATAGTTCTAGAATCAGGTTCACATTTTCTACCACTTACAGAAGCATTTTAACAGGAGTTGGAATTTGCTAAACAAGGACCCAGATTGAGAAGAATAATTTCCCAGGCGAAAACTAGTCATGAGTGTAGGCATCCAAATTAAAATCCCTTGAATAGTCCTTACTTTGCTCGAACAAAATATTAGGAGGAAAATAAGCCTGCTAATTCCAGTGGCGGACATGACTGCGGAGATCTTCGTCTGCCAGGTCTTTCCCTTCCCTTCTAAATGCCACAGTATTTCTCTTGCCGCTCTTTGGCAAATGGAAGTGCATTTTTCAAAGGACTATCTGTTTACCATTATTTTGGGGGTAATTCTGCAGTTAGATTCTTTTTTTTTTTTTTTCCACCAGATGACCATTACACATTTTTAAAAAATTTACACCACTGAAAAGCATTTAACTACAGAGGTAAAGATCTACTTTGATCTAGAATACAAGGTTTAATAACATAAAATAAACGGTCTAGGCGGCGCACTTCCACAGTTACACTGCACATGCTGATCAGCAGCAATGAGCACAGTCGAACTAGACAGGGGAACATCTGACATATGTCTTCGCTTAGAAAAAGAAAAGCTATGTCTAAACTAAAGAAAAAAAAAACAACCCAACACTAATAAAGAAGACTCAATTATTTCTGCCAACTTGGGAAGTGTTGTGTAGGAAGAGAAGGAACTGGAGATCGGGGTCCTTTCTCAGTCATTGAGTTTTGAGAAGTGGTCTTTTCCTGGCATCAGGATGGTGGGGAGGCAGAGACAGTCTGCCAGGATGGGAAGAAGATCTGACTTTGGAGTCAGAAACACCCTACCCCAAATACGCCATGATGTCCTGCGGGAAGGAAAGCCCCATTTCTAAAATAATTCCAGTAAATAACCAGACAAAGTCACTCACCTGCTTAAAATGATTGTTCACTGGTCCACACTGCTTTCAGGATCTGTGCTGTGTATATGTCTCACATCACTGTCCACAACACTCCCCGCCCCCTCCCCCAGCATCATCTAGGTTTACTGCGAATAAGCCCCGTGCCACCCAAACTCCATGTTTTTGCACAGGTTGTTGCCTCTCTCAGAAATTCCTTTGGTCTTCATGGACTAATATGTCATCTTAAACTTGTCTTCTAATTTATATTCATATTAGACACACTCACTGATTATATCTGGAAAAACGAGAAGCAGTGATAATATGAATATAAAGTAATTTTTCTGTCTTTTGGATTTAACTCCATTTGGATTGGCAATGAAGAAATCACCAGTGGGGAACTCTCATTGCTGGTTCAGCTGAAGGCTGGAGAACTAGACGATCATTCCTAATCTTGAAACCAAGCCTGGATGCTAATTTTGCCTTCTGTGAAACAGATGATTTCAGTTTTCTTATAAAGAAAAACAACTCAAATACACTGAAATTGGCCCAGTACAAGTTCAGTAAGAATTATAATGAAAGATTTTATATGTTCAAAACCTGCCTCAGTTAGGAAAATCAAGTTTACCTCTTGAAATGATTCACCAAGACGCCAACAAGTTCTCCTATTCGACTCTCATGGGTTGGCTGTTTGCTGAAGAGGCAGACAATGAGGTCTTTGTTGTCTTTTGTATGGAACACCACAAGTTGGTCCTTTCCATTGGAGACGCTCAGACCAGTCAACTGCAAAGGGACAAAGCATGGAAAACTATTAAGATGGTTCTCAAAAGAATACATTTAAAAAATACATTTTGTAACTTAATAATTATTTCTGATCAGTGATCCTGATGACTTCAGTTTTTACCAGGTCTTATGGAACAAGCAAAATGGAAGGAAATAATAAAGAGAAGACTAAAAATTCGTGAAACTGTAAACAGTAAAATAATAGAGAAAAATCAATGAAACAACAACCTGGTTCTTTCAAAGGACCAATAAAATTGCTAAGCCTCTAGTCTGAGAATAAAAGTGAGAATGACCTAATTACCAATATGGAATGAAGAAGGGGATAGCACTACAGACCACACAGATGTTAAAAGGATAACAAGGAAATATTCAACAACTCTGTGTACATAAATTCACGAACTTGAATGAAACCAAATAATTCCTTGAAAGTCACAAACTACCAAAACCCAGCCAAGAAGAAATAGATAACCTGAGTACTGCTTTATCTATTACAGAAATTAAATGAGTGATTAGAAACCGTTTGAAAAAAGAGGTGCCTGGGTGGCTCAGTCATTTAAGCATCTGATTTCGACTCAGGTCATGATACTGGGGTCCTGGGACTGAGCCCTGTGGCGGGCTCTGTGCTCAGTGGGGAGTCTGCTTCTCCCTCTCCCTCATGCTCTCTCCCAAATAAATAAAATCTTAAAAGAAAAAAAAAAAAACTTTCGAAAAAGTAAACTCCAGGTTCAGATGATTTCACTGGTGAATTCTACCAAACATTTAAAGAAGAAATAACACCAATTCTCCATATCTCTTCTTAAGGGGAAGGGAACACTTTGTAACTCATCTTATGAAGCCAGCTTTATCCAGATATCAAAAAAAGATAAAGGCAGTACAAGAAAACTGTAAATCAATATCCAATAGCCTTCATCAACATGGATGCAAGAATGGCCAACAAAATACCAAAAAGTCAAATCCAACAATATAAAGAATAATAATATACCATGACCAGGTGTTTATCTAAGAAATGTAAAGATGGTTCAATATCCAGTAATTAATCAATGTAATCCATTGCTGCAACAGAATACATAAGGCACGTGATCATGTCACTTGCTGTAGAAAAAGTGATAGAAGGGATAGAAGCAGAAAAATGTTCACCTTTAGCCCAGAATGCTGACCTATAGCCTGCAGAGTCTCGATAAGGATCAAATATAGGCTGGTCGTTACATTTTTTTTTTTTAAAGGCACAGTCCTTTCTTTCTTTTTTTTTAAAGATTTTATTTATTTGACAGAGAGAGAGATCACAAGTAGGCAGAGAGGCAGGCAGAGAGAGAGAGAGGGAAGCAGGCTCCCTGCTGAGCAGAGAGCCCGATGTGGGGCTCGATCCCAGGACCCTGAGATCATGACCTGAGCTGAAGGCAGAGGCTTTAACCCACTGAGCCACACAGGGACCCCATGGTCGTTACATTCTTAAAGAGTCTCATGACTCCCTATACATCTCACGGATAATAATTATCAAACTGAATGATAAGCATAAGCACCAGAGAAATATTGCGAGAGTAGCTTCACAAGTAGAGATTCAAAGAAACATTTATTTTTATTTTTTATTCTTTTGAAGATTTTATATTTAAGTAATCTCTACACCCAACATGGGGCTCAAACTTACAACCCCAAGAACAAGAGTTGCATGCTTCACTGACTAAGCCAGCCAGGTGCCCCTTGAAGAAACATTTATGATCTAATACTCCCGGCATGTGCCTGCCTCCTTGAGCACTAAGCATATACCCACCAGTGTCATACAGCAAAAGTGCAGCTCTTTCTGCTCATTGGTCCTGTCCCTATGCTTCTTAAATAAGCTTACTAAAGGGGCACATGGGTGGCTCAGTTGGTTGGGCGTCCGACTCTTGGTTTTGGCGCAGGACATGATCTGAAGGAGCCCCATGTGGGCTCTGCACTCAGTGGGAAGTCTGCTTGAGATCCTCTCTCTCTCTCTCCCTCTGCCCCCAACCCCACTGTGTGCTCTTGCACTCTCTTGCAAATTAATGATAAACAACAACAACAAGCTTACTAATTTGCACCGCAAAATGCCCGAAGAATTCTTTCTTGGCTGTTGCACTCCATGATCCACCAGCAACCCGCATGAGGATCGTGGAGGGACTCTAAAGGCCTTGGTGTGACTTGCTAAGTCCTTTTTATCCCCCAGACTCTACTTCTTGTTCTTTTCCAGAGATGTCCTGAGTAGTACAACGATTCTGAATGTGTCTTAGTGCTCAAGAGAAAACCTCTTGCCTGTGGCTAGACTATGGGGAAGTCAAACTCCTGCCACCTGGCTAGATACCAGTATCTTGGCCATGATAGTGCTGGGCTCAGAAATCAGGCTCTCCCTGTTTTACCTGTTCTTTCAATACTTGCATTCTTCTCAGGCACAGGATGGCCATACATATCATTGGAATGGCTTCCCGTGTTAAGGCTCCCGAGTAAGGTTTCCTCCTAAATAACCTGGTGTGGTCCCTCAAGGAACATAAAATCTAAGATATGTCTGACCATAGCCTTCCCAATAGGGACCAGTGGGAGCTATTACCCAGCTGAGGCATCTACCCACCAAAGGGAGACCACTCCCTTGGGGCTGGATCATGGATAAAGCTCTTGAGAAGGCTGTTCAGATTAGATAGAAGTGCGATATTTTTGGTTTTTCGTGTCTCTCATTTGCTGTTCCCCATGGGCTGTGTGGCATTCTCCATCTTGCTTTCTGATTGTAAGTACTTCTAGCTTAGATATATGATGCTTAGTATGATATGAAATAGCCGTCCTTCTTAACAAAGGTCATGGCCTCTACCCCATCCGTTAATACTAGATCTAGAGGCTTACCAAGGGTATTATTATTGGTTGCCAAATATATTAACTTCCCCAAATGGAAAGAGGCAGCCCCAATCTCTGTGGTGATTCAGTCCATTCGCCGGCACCCACTGTAGTCTAAGATGTCACAGGGAGGCAAAGGGAGGTGATCATCCCTTCTCAGATAGTACAAAGGTGTCAGAGCGGTCCAGATCTGGGACACCTCCTGCCACTTGGAACCCCAGGAACCTTTAGCAATATTCCTGATGGAATGCCACTTGGGAGCTGAGAAGGATTTTGGTAATGGACTCCTGGTAAATGTACTCTCCTCGTTTGGTAGGAATTAACTATGGGATCTGCCTCTTCGATCCCAAGGATTCTCCTTTGGGCTGTCTCCTAACACACTGGAGTCCATTTGGACAAGAGGATATAAAGAAAAAGTACCTCTTCTTCCGTAATGATGCTTGGCCTCAATCATCTCTGAGGAATGATAAAAAACAAAATGGCCCATTAACAGGTCTTGAAGGTTCAACAGTATTTATCCATTGGACCCTTTTATGGGTGGCAGGGAACATGGACTGAGACCCCACAGGGTCAGCAGCTATGACCCTGTACCAAATCCCTGATCTGTCCAGACTCCTGCAGGGGCTCAAGGAAGCCCCTCTCCTCACCTCTACTCCTCAATCCAGCATCAGCGAACTGCCTCAGGTCCTTCTGATAATCTACCACCTTCCCTGTGTTCTGTATGTTCTTTGTGTGCTCCCCTCCCTTGTCTCTCCTGTAAACAGGTTGTTGCCAAGATTCTGTATATGTCCCCCCTCTTTTTCCTGAGTTACTGGTCTTCTCTTTGTTTGCTTCTTCTTTTCTGTGTCAGATCTGGAAGGTATCTTGAGAGGACTGGATGAACATTGCTTAACAGCACTAGACTCCTGCTGTATGGGGGGCTGTTTCTCCCTCATTCATTGCCAGGGTTAGTGGCTATAATTGAAGCCAGTTGTCTGGTAAGTCTACCTTGTGATGGAGATCTTAAAGAACATTCCCATGCAGCTGCCGAAGCTCTTTTTGCTTCAGGGAGGTTCCCTGTCTTCTCAGGCCCGACCGGGACTGCCTCTTTTCACTTTCTTTTGGCGAAAAGACAACACGTGTCTCTTCGTCTGTTGGAGATGACGAGCTCTAAGACCGGGAGTCCTTTTTCACTGACCTTTGGGCTTTTATCTGCTTCCAGTCTTGCTGGTGGCACCTCACCTCTTCTGCCTCTACCTCCCCCTCCTCCTGTTTCTGCACCACCTTTGGACACGGATTGCATAACCAGTTCCTGTACGTCCTCCGTGCCTCTGCTTCTCCTCCCCTTGTTATCGAGGAGTGAAGAGCATCTCTCCCTGGACTTACACTACCCACCTCAGATTTCCCAGTGGGTGTCCCAGATAAAAACTGACAGTGGGTAACAAACTGATTGGCTTTTAGAAGACCGGGGTATAACATATTAAGCTAATTTGATTTTGTTAGTTTAATTAAGGTAGAACATGTCTTTAGAATTATCAGCATTAAATATAAAACTTCTATTCTACCAAGGTTTACCACAGGTCAAATAAGCTCTTGTTATCTCTGTTGCAACTTGTCAGCAAAAAGGTGACTTCAATGATGGTTAATTTTGTCTCAAAGTTTTCATGGGTAATTGTTAAGAACAAGTAGCGTGAATAAATGAAAGGCTTATAAGTAAAACTTTTAAATAGCTTTCAAAATTTTGGGTAACCTGAAACTTTGAAGTTTTGCTAAGTTAAATGATGAATTGGATTGAATTAACTGGATATCTAAGTCTTTCCCAAATAAATACGAAAGCATTGTTCACTCAATGTAGGTTTGTGCTTTTGGCTTCTTACCATGGAGAAACCGAGGATACTTGGGTCTGCCGGTCAACATTTTTTTAGAATTTATGAACTGTGTTCATAAATCTCAGATCTAAAGAATTCTGGTGTAAGAGGCTGTTCACAATTAATTGGTTACTACTTAATTTTCTCTGGAGATTAAGGTTTCTAAGAGTTAAAACTCTGCTAAATGTAATTAAGACTGATGGAAATAAGGAAAACAACTCTGTCTGCAGGAAAGTAGGGGACATATGAGAAAGATACAAGGAATGGGAATACCTTTTTTTTGAGGGGAAAAGAAATTCTGTCCTAAAATGAGACCGGTTGCTTGGAGAGAAAAGGCTTATTAGGACAAACTCTGAATGAAAAAGAAAGTTGCAGAAGGTTTGTGAAGGGAAATCTTTGGAAAAGAATTTTATGCATGGTTAGGACTAAGGTTGAAATAAATGGATTTTAAAAGTATACAGCTATAGGGGCACCTGGGTGGCTCAGTGGGTTAAGCCTCTGCCTTTGGCTCAGGTCATGATCCCAGGGTCCTGGGGTCGAGCCCTGCATTGGGCTCTCTGCTCGGTGGGGAGCCTGCTTCTCTCCCCACCCCACCACCTACTTCTGATCTCTGTCTGTCAAATAAATAAATAAATAAAGTCTTATGAAAAAAATTAAAAAAAAAGTATACAGGCATAGGGGGCTCCTGGGTGGCTAAGTTGGTTGAGCATACAACTCTTGATTTCAGCTCAAGTCATGATCTCAGGGTCATGGGATTGAGCCCCACAGGGGGCTCTGCGCTTAGTGGGGAGTCTGCTGGGGATTCTTTTTCTTTGTCCGTCCCCCAGCTAGCATGCCTGCACACATGCTCTCTCACGCCCTCTCACTCTCTCTCTCTAGTAAATAAATATATAAAAAATAAATACATCTTTAAGGAAAAAGGAAATTCTGCTCTTCTCCTTGAAAAGAAGACAAAGTTTTCCTGGACTGTTGGGTCTGCTTTTCATAAGAAAATGTAAACCAAGTTTTTCTTGTTGTTGTTTTTAATATCTTTTCTTTATCTGCCCAGAAAACCAAACCTGTCTTTATCAGGTCTTTGATTACTTAAGAAGGTTAAAGCTTCTCAATGTTAAAGGTACGTGTTGCTAACAACTATATAGCTCTGTGTACAGTCTCTTACTGCCAGTTTGGTTAAATGTAAACATTAAATTTATGATGATCTGTAATCCTATTTAGGCATGTGCTTAGAACTTTCTGAGGGTTTTAACCAACTTCCCAGATATCTGAATTGTAAATGAAGTCTCCAGATGAATTAGACTTATTTGGTACGTTAAGTTACGTGGGAAGCGCTGTCAAATAAACGATGAGAAACCTTAGGTCATGTTGTATGGGTGGATGCTTACCTGTTCTAGAAATTAATGAAATTCCTAGAGCTTTAATATGTTCTGGTATAAGGTCATCATTTAAAATTTTAATTATTAAAACACTATGTGTCACAAGAATAACTACATTTCCTTGTCAGCTACGTTATAACGAGCCCTCATATCAGATCTTTAACCATGTCTATTTTTGAATCTTCTGTCATTTATAGTTACTGTTCTGATGCTCTTGTGGGATGAGTTTTGTCTTCAAGGAGATTCAGGAAGAGCACTTTTGACAAATATTTATTTGAGAGAGAAAGAGAGCGTGCATGCATGCAGGAGGGGGGCGGCGGGAAGGAGGGAAGGGGCAGAGGGAGAAGCAGACTCCTTGATGAGCAGGACCCTGAGATCACGACCTGAGATCACGACCTGAGCCGAAGGCAGACGCTTAACCAACTGAGCCACCCAGGCGCCCGATATCTTTAAAATCTTAAGACTAAAATGTGCCAGAATATCCAAAACTAACAAAAAAAGCTGCATTCAAGAAACTAGAATTAGTAATATGGGGCTAAATAAATTGAGGAAGATGATTATAGTTTTTATGACTCTTATTTGAAACACTGCTAGTTCTCTAATGTTTGCTTCTCCAGACTTAAGGAAACTTTCTCTTAAGATTTATGGAAATGTGATAAAGTATTCCTTTATAAACAAATTGAAACACTGAACTCTTTACTAGAACCCTCCAGAATTCAAACTCTCAATAAGTATTCTTTCTTTCATGGCAATTATAGTTATTTGCAGAAATTCAATAAGAATCTCTTCTCCTATCATTTCTCAGGCTTTTGGCTAAGATCAAGTGAAGAATGTAGTTTCCTCATAGAGTTAAAAATAGAAGTACCTGGGTGCCTGGGTGGCTCAGTGGGTTAAAGCCTCTGCCTTCGGCTCAGGTCATGATCCCAGGGTCCTGGGATTGAGCCCCACATCGGGCTCTCTGCTTAGCAGGGAGTCTGCTTTCTCCTCTCTCTACCTGCCTCTCTGCCTACTTGTGATCTCTGTATATTAAATAAATACATAAAATCTTAAAAAAAAATAGAAGTACCTTATGGCCGGCAATCACACTACTAAGTATTTACCCAAAGAATAAAAAAATAATAATACAAAAGGATACATGCACTCCGATGTTAACAGCAGCATTATCTACAGTAGCCATATTATGAACAGCACAAGTGTCCATCAACTGATGAATGGAAGGAAGTGGTATATACACAATGGAATATTACTCAGCCATGAAGAAGAATGGAACCTTGCCACTTCCAATGATGTGGATGGAGCTAGAGAGTATTACACTAGGTAAAATAAGTCAGAAAAAGACAAATACCATAGGAATTCACTCATATGTGGAATTTAAGAAACAAAACAAATGGTTGGGCCCTGGGTGGTGCAGGCGGTTAAGCATCTCTTGGATTTGGCTCAGGTCATGATCTCAGGGTTGTGTGATCGAGCCCTGTGTTGGGCTCTGTGCTCAGTGTGGAGTCTGCTGAAATGTCTCTCTCCCACTCCCTCTACCCCTTCCCACACTCTTCTCTCCTTCTCTCTCTAAAATAAATAAATCTTAAAAGAAAAAAAAAAAAGAAATGAGCAAAGACGGAAAAAAAAAAGAGAGGAAAACCAAGAAATAGACTCTGAAGTTAGGGAACAAACTGATGGTTACCAGAGGGAGGCGGGGCGGGGGGGGGATGGATGAAATTGGTGATGGGAATCAAGGGCACTTGTGCTGAACACCAGGTGATATATGAAGTGTGGTATTACTATACTGTACACCTGAAACAAATATCACACTATGTTAACTAACTAGAATTTAAATCATACTTAAAAAACAAAAACAATCTGTTCTCCTTGTAATAGGACCCCACTGGAAATGCTGGTTATACTACTAAGACTTTGACAGGAATGCTGTATGTGAGAGAGGTAGTCATAGACTCAGATATCAAACAGCTTCAAGGAACTAAGGTTGACTTTATGGAGCCCATAAAGCCCCTTGGAGATGCTGGTCTGATCCCTTGCTTCCGGGTTCCCAGCAGCCCTATCAGGTGAGTAAAGAATGTTACTTCCTGGCAGGTACAGGAAACCTCGGGATATTCTGGGGACCTTGGGAAGAGGAATACACCCAAATCTACAAGTATTGCAGGCAAGTCTGATGACAACTATTTGGTATGGCTCTGCCCTTGCATGGCTACCGAAGAATTTGAGCTAGAGATTTCTTATACAAAATTCCACCAAAGCAGATTTTAAAGGATCTCTATGATCAATCACTATTCTTGCTGAGCTTATGTAAATAACCAGGCTAGGTTTGTTAAAACTGGACTTGATTTACAAACAGATCAGTCTTGATTTGGCTATCTGGAAATCAGGGTGAATTTGGAGAGAAAAATTATGTTCCAATAACGTATCCTTATGGATGTTAGGTTCTACTTTTGTCTTTAAATGTTTGTTGTCTGCCTAAGCTAGACAACTTGAGGTCCACTTCAGAGATACTGCCATAATAGCTCATGTAGAGGTAGATAGTCTTCCTGCTTGTTACTCCATGGGGATAATATAAGGAACCCCATGTGCACGTGATTATTTAAACAGCTGGTCAATGGAATGGACTCCCCAACATTGCTCAATTCTGTGTGGCCGGGATAACAAAAGTGCTCCTTAAAACCATAACCGATATGATACACCACCCCAATACCAGCACATATAGGGACATTTCCATCACTAAAACGAATGTTTCTTGCTGGCCTACGGTAAATGTTACATGGGACTCATAAGAGGCTCTTCTCTTATCCTCAGACTATCTAAATTTTAACTGAATACGCCATTCCACAGATAGGCTGAGGACAACAAATTCCTCAGCTATGTAGTCCTTTCTATTGATATGCCCAAGGTGGATATATGTAGCTTACTCCCACAACCGGACAACTAAGCCAAAGGCCCTTTTGTACTGAGAACAGAAAATCCATACCCTGATTCATGGCCCTAAAGTACTCACCAAATGGGATGGATCCTGCCCTCCCCCACCAAAGCCGGGGCAACTGACAGCTTTGCTAGAGACTGGCTGAGATGACAAGGCCTCAGATGGCTAGCACCTAATGGAACACAGTTGTTACGTGGGCCAAATTTGTGGTGGTGGATTCCACCAGGCTGGACTGGAAAATATACTACAGGGCATGCTGGGACGCATGGCCACAGCACCAAGACTACCCAAGTCCAGGCAATCTTCTGTATCTAAAACAATGGACAAGATCCGTGCGTTATTGCTGTGACCATCTGACATCAATTTTTCTCCCATCAGGTTTAGAGGATGTCATACAGCACGTGGAGGCCCTTGATAAGTCGACAATTAAGGCCTTAAATGGTTCTCAAAAAAGCATTACACCATTAAACACTGAAATGATCCAAGTACGTAAAGCAGTTCTACAAACTAGAATGGCATTAGATGTCTTAACAGCAGAACCCGGCGGACCATGCGCCATTATTAAAGCAGAATGTTGCATCTACATTCCAGATTATGACAAAAATACAACAGGATTACTTACTGGATATGAATCATCAAACTGGTGCTCTTACATACCCTCCATTGTTACCAAATGATATCGGTTACATTTCCGGTCAGGATGTGGACTAAGATCCACGCTAAAGTGTCTTCTCACGGCTCTTATTTTCTCTAAGATTTTATTTATTTCAGAGAGAGAGGGGCGTGTGTGCACGAGGAAATGTAACTGGGGGAGGTGGAGGGGCAGAGAGAGAACCAGGCTCAATCCCAGGACCCTAAGATCATGACCTGAGCTGAAGGCAGACACTTAACCGACTGAGCCATTTAGGCACTCCACTCTTCTTATTTTCATTGTAATAATAATCCTAGGGGTACCTGGGTGGCTCAGTCAGTTGAGTGGCTGGATCCTGATTTTGGCTCAGGTCATGATCTCAGGATCCTGGGGTCCTGCATGGGGCTCCATACTCAGTGGGGAGTCTGCTTGAGATTCTCTCTCACCCTCTGCCCCTCCCCCCACTTGTACTCTCTTTCTCTCAAAATAAATAATTAAACCTTTAAAAAAACAATAATCCTAACGTGTTGTTCCTCTTACTTTGTTTTCTCCTATTGTTGAGATATGTGCAAGCAGTTACTAACTCCTTTGCTCAGCTGACAGATGATCCTTCCTACTTGAAACAAATTCACCTTCATGTTCACTCTTGACTCTACAGCAACAGCCTTCCATTATAACTACCTGTAGGGACAGACAGTGACCAGTTTCAGTCTAGAGGTAGGGACATCCCTATGACCCCTGTCAGCTTGAAGAAGTTACAGAAGATGAGCCCTTTGCCCTTCAAACCTTAAAGATTTAAGGATCAAAAATTGGTCAGGAGGAAAACGATGAGGGATGGAAGCAGAAAAATGTTCACCATTAGTCCAGAAGGCTGACGTAGAGCCTGCATCGTTTCATTAAGGATCAAAGACGTGCTGATTGCTACATTCTTAAAGGTCATGAGAATGACTGCTTGTACATCTCACCCATAGTTCATATCAAGCTGAACGATAAGCACCAGAGAAATCTTGTGAATGTAGTTTTCTTTTTTCTAATTAAAAAAAATTCTTTTAGTGAAAGTAGGTTTAGAAGTAGAAATTTGAAAAAAAATTTATGATCTAATACTCCCTGCACATCCCCTCCCCCTTGAGCACTAAGCATATAACCACCAGCTTCACACAGCAAAAGTGCAGCTCTGTCTGCCCACATGTCCCATCCCTGTGCTATTTAAATAAACTTACTAAGTTGTATCATACAATGTCTCAAGGGTTCTTTCTTGGCTGCTGCAGACCACAAACAACCCTGCAACAAAAGCACTTGACAATACTCAGCATCCATTCGTGACAAAAAGCTGTCAAGGAGCCAGGATTAGAAAAGAACACAACCTGGTAAATCACATGTGCATAAATGCCGCAGCTAACACCACACTCCGTGGTGAAAGACTGAAGGTTTTCTGCTGAGATCGGAAGCAAGGTAAGGATTTCTGTTGCCACTGCCGCTGGGCAACATCAGACGAGAAGCCCTAGCCAGTGCAATAAGGCAGGTTTAAAGAAATTTAAAAGGAAAAGGAAGAAATAAAAGTCTCCATATTATTTTGATTACATGATTATCTACATAAAAAAATCCCAAGGAATCTACAAAATAGCTCCTAGAACTAATAAGTAGGTTTAACAAGGTCACTGGTTCCTGTTGGTCACAAGGCCAACACACAAAAATATTTCTATATATTAGTAATGAACAACTGGAAATAGAATTTTAAAAAATTTAAACAAATTTTAAGTATGGTTGACATATAATTTTGGAACCAGAAATTTAAAAACAAAACCACCCACAGGAAGTCTAAAATAAAAAATACTTAACGTATAAACCTAAAAAACATGTATACGATCTATCTATTGAAAAAATACAGAATGTTGATGAGAGAAATCAAATGAAAATGTTGACGAAAGGTATAAAAGAAAAATCAAAATAAACACAGAGATAGTATGTTCATGGATTGGAAAACACACTATCATCAAGATGCATATTTTCCCCAAGGGGATCTACAGATTTAATGCAATCCCAACCAAAATCCCAGCAGAACTTTTTGTGGACATCAAGAAGCTGATTCTAAAGTGTGTATGGAAAGGCAAAGGAACCAGAATATCCAAAACAATATGAAAAAGAAGAACAAAGTGGAAAGACCCACTGTAGCTGATTTTCTTAATAGAAAGTGACAGCGATGAAGATAATGTAATTGTTAAAGGGATTATCAAAGGGAAGAAAACAAAGATTGGTGGGCCAAAGTGAAGAATCAGAAATAGACACAAATATAGCCAACCGGTTTTTCATTAAGGTACAAAGGCAATTCAATGGAGAAAAGATGATTTGGACATTTGGGTAACTTGGACCACTCAAAAGAAATAAACATCAACTTAAATCTCACACCTTATGTAAAATGAATTCAAAACGAATCACAGATATGAATGTAAAACGTAAAACCATAAAACTTTTAGAAGAAAACACAGGAGAAAATATCTGTGACTTGGGACGGGGGCAACATTTCTTAGAAAAACACCAAAAGCGCCACTCATAAAGGAAAAAAACTGGTCAACTGAGTGTCATCAAACTTAAAGCTTGTCTTTGAGAAAGACACTGGCAGGAAGATCAGCGTGTAAACAACTCTTAAAATTCAACAAGAAGAAAGCAAACAATTCAATTTAGAAATGAGCAGAAGATTCCAAGTCTCTGGCTGGCAAATCAGCACATGAAGAGACGGTCAATGTCATTACCTAGGAGGGAAATGCAAATCAAAGCAGACATGAGGTACCACCACAAACCCGTCAGAATGGCCAAATAAAAACAAAAATAAATCAACGGCCAACAGCAAAGTGGGAACAGCAAAGAGGGCGGAGAACGGCTGGGACTCTCACACCCTGCTGCTGGAAAGGGGAAATGATACAGTTACGGGGAAAGCAGTCGGCGGTTACTGAAAGAGTTAAACACAGAATCACCACATGACCCAGCAATCTGACTCCTAGGCATATATCCTAGATATATGCGGATATATGCCTAGATATATCCTAGGTAAAAACCCTCTGTTCGCTCAAAAACGTACACAGGAATGTTTACAGCAGCTCTATTCACAGTGGCCCCAAACTGGAAACCACTGGGTATCCATCAGCAGGTGAACAGAGAAACAAGGCACCATACGTCTATACAATGTAATGCTATCCAGCAATAAAGGGAATAAACTCATGATACAAATGACTGGTAGGCAACAGCGCGGACAAATTTTGAAGGCATTATGCTGAGTCAGCCGCAAAAGGTAACATGCTGTACGGTTCCCTTTATGCGATATTCTCTAGCAACAGATTGGTAGTTGTCAGAGTTCAGCGCCAGCGGTGGTCTGACCTAGGGGAGTTTTTTGGGATGATGCACACTTGTGTGTCCTGGCTGTAGTGGTGGTAACACAAATCTATGCATGTGTTGAGACCCACAGGCTTATATACCGACCACCACCAAAAGCCAATTTTGTTACATATAAATATAAAAAGTAGAGCTCTTTGCTTATTTTGATCCCCAGATAGTCAGTCTGCTTGGGTCAGTAAAGCAGAAGCCTGCGTGATTTCTCACTCTGTGGGTTTGTTCTCCTACTGCAGGAAATACCAAAGTGCCACCTCCTGGCCACCACAGGTGCTGTCAGCCTGGCAATCAACACTGACAAGGTAGCCACTGGGGGGAATGCAGAGTGCCAGGCCACCTGGGAGGGGGGTGCGGAGGCATGCACCAAAGATGCTGAAGGTACAACCCTCGTTGTAGGGGATACCCAATCCAGCTGGACCAGTGGAACAAATAAACAACTGAAGAACATTTTAACAGTCCATACATTTGGAAGCCCTCTTAGTTCCGTGTCCGCATTTTACAGATACAGAAATTGAGGATCAAAGAGGTTAGCTAATTTGTGGACCTTGGAACTGGAATTCAGGCTTTTAGACTGAGCTAGAACCATGTTCTTTATCATAAGCTTTTTCAAATATCATGCACAAGTTAACACAAGTTGCATAAATAAATATCACTAAACATCAAGTGAATAAGTTTTCACAGGAGGTAAGTTCTTAGATTGACTTTAAAAGAATGATGGGGTCAGCGCTAAAGGAGAGAAGGAAAGATATTCACGGCACTGGAAATCATCTCACAAACCCATGTAGATCATGGGCTTTCTGAGGCCACCGGTAAGAGGATCCATCAGTCTTCCTGCCACTAGATGTAGTCCATCCAGACGATTTTACATGATTAAATTAAAAATATCTCTTTTATTTCTAAAAGCATTTTAGGTCTGTGATGCTTCACTCTCATTTGACTATTTTAGATGCAAAATTTAGAACTGAGTTTATGTGGCCCTTCACGGGAGAGCCTGATTAAAGCCTAATAAAATGAGAATTTTAACAGGAGTAACTTTGTCAGCACATCCCAGGAGCCTTGGCTGCAGGGGTTCAGGGAAAAGAGATTCGGTGGTGTCTGCTGAAGCCATCCAGATGGAGGACCCCTTCCTAGATGCTGCCTGGGCCAGAGGACTCTTTTCTCAGTCCCCTTCCCATTGCAGAGTATGGGCTTCTCCTCCTGCCTGTCCCACCCTGTCTGGTGGCCAGATGCTGCTGTGCATAGGAATTCCTTTCTTGTAAGCCCAGACTACAGGTCAGAGCCCTGGAAGAAAAGAGGGAAAATAGCACCCAATTTCTTCTGCTATACAAATAATCAAAGATTAAGCTCTGTTGTCGCCCATGTAAGATACACAGCTCCCAGAATGTCCCCTTGTATTCTGGGAGACAGGCTGGTAAGTGGGGAAAAGCCATGGAGAAAGGATGACTTGGGCGCTAATTCCAATTCAGCGATGTGATTATTCAATCATGTGAGGCATTCAGTTTCTTGGGGCATCTGTCTTCTACAAAAGAAGGATCACACTAGATGTCTTATCTCCCTTACAAGATTATGGTAAACAATCAAATAGCCGCAAAGATAAACAAACACCCCCCCAACCTGCCTTCAATGGGTTTTACCCTCTAACCTAAAAGAAGATATGACGGCAGTACCTGAAAATCTTTACAGGAGTTCCATGCAAATGGAAGGTGTTGTAGTGAATTACATCTGTTAGAGAAGGGGTCGCGGCCTCAGCCACAGCACAGAAGTAGGTTTTTCTGAACAAAAGTGAGACTCCTTATCAAGGAGTCACTCTATTAGCTGCCTTCTTATGTCTCATCATCTGTGGGATCTC
This sequence comes from Enhydra lutris kenyoni, assembly GCF_002288905.1. NCBI lineage: Eukaryota > Metazoa > Chordata > Mammalia > Carnivora > Mustelidae > Enhydra > Enhydra lutris. Next base: position 7,245,483 of record NW_019154110.1, read on the forward strand.
TGTGCTATGATGTATCTAAACCTTCCTCATCTTTGGTATTCAAGATTCTTATCAGGGCAGATACAGTCTCTGATCGTAACCGATTTCATTTCTCCCAGACCCTCCTCAGTGAGGAGGACCCAGCAGGGGACGCAGCTATAGATGTGGCAGTTCAGAAGGAGGGGGCTTCGTCTGAGAAAGGAAAGCAGGTGTCCTCCTTCGCAATGGAGTCTGGGCAAGAAAGCAGAGCAAACTAGAAAAAAAGATTCCTAACACATAGTTGCACTTTTAAGTACAAAAAGACCAATATTAGAAAAAGAAATAATTCTGAAAGATAAACATGATAAATTAAAAACACAATGGTTTAAAACATCAAGTTGCACATTTTAAATATATATACAATTCTTATCTGTCAATTATGCCTCAATAAACACAGAAAAAAATAATGCAAGCAGTAAATAACAAACAGATACCGCAGAAATAAAATAATAATAGAAAAAATTTCTCAATGTTGAAAGATTTCAGTGTTGAAAGATTTCAGTCTTTGGATATAAAAGAGTAACAGATACCAGCCCAACTTAAGTAACAAGGAGTCATATGGAAATGTAGCCCAGGGAAAGTTTTGAATCTCTAGAATAAAGGGGATAATATCTTCAAGTATCTGGGTACAAAAAATAAATTTTCTACACAGGAAAATAACATTGAAGTCTACATACTTTTAAGAGTTTAAAGAGTTTATTTATTCGTTTGACAGAGAGAGACACATCAAGAGAAGGAACACAAGCAGGGGGTGAGTTGGAGAGGGAGAAGCAGGCCTCCTGTGGAGCAAGGAGCCTGATGTGGGGCTTGATCCCAGGACCTAGGACCCTGAGCTGAAGGCAGATGCTTAATGACTGAGCCACCCAGGTGCCCCAAGTCTACATACTTTAAAAAAAACCTGTCTCTTCTGTCTGAAAATGTAGAAAGGCGTGGGAAGAGAAGAAATATTAATTTTGTCATCATCCACAGGAGGAGAGAAGTAAATCTATTTTATTCTTGGTCTTAAGAGATCAATTTAAACATTTAACAGTAACCAATAAATTATTAGAGTTAAAAAGGATACAAAACTTTCTAATCATTAGTAAAAAGAAAATAAATAAAATTCGATTAACATAGCAATTAAAAAAAATAAAAGGAAATATCACGGAAGCATTAAAAATAGCCAGCATCTAAACAATATGATTAATTTAGGGGCGCCTGGCTGGCTTAGTCAGAAGAGCATGGGACTTTTGATCTTGGGGTCATGAGTTCGAGCCCCATGTTGGGTATAGATATTACTAAAATATATATATAGTAAAAAAGACTGTGTGGTACTGGCATAAGGACAGACTTACAGATCAAATGGACTAGAATTGAGAATAAACCCTTATATAATAAACAAACAAACAAACAAATAAATAACACCACTAAATTTAAGAAAAGAAAATCTTATCAGTTTCTGTAAGAAATGTGAATAGGATACAACTTCTTTATTGGGTAAAGAAGAGTCACAGATTAGGGCAAAACCAAAATTTAACTATACACTGTTTATAAAAGATGCACCTAAGAGGATACATCAGAAAGAAAGTGGGATGGAAACAGTAATGACACACAAAACTCCTAGGCAAAACCCACTAAACTGTTTTTCATTATTGTTTTATATAGACAAAAAGTATAACTTAAAAAATGAAAATCATCAGAGTTCCTGGGTGGCTCAGGTGGTTAAGTGTCAGACTCTTGGTGTTGGCTCAGATCATGATCTCAGGGTCCTGGGACTGAGCCCCACATGGGGCTCCACGCTCAGCAGTGAGTCTGTTTGAAATTCTCTCCCTCTTCCTCCCTCTCCGCCCCCCTTCCTGCACGCTGTCGCTCTCAAATAAATAAATAAATAAAATCTATTTTATTTTAAAATAAAGATACAAAACGAAAACTACCTCTTCATGCACTGAATAATAAAATAGAACCTTATTAAGCAAAACTGTTCTAACACAAGAAGAATGGACTGGATTGTGAACTTAGTGGGTGACCCGGTCTTTGGCCATTCAAGCAAACAATTGTAGGTGAGGGTGAAGAGAGGCTGAATAACCGATAGATTTGATTGCCAATTAAATCAAATGTCTATATACATTCAATATGGTCCCTGAGACGTTTACCTATATTTAATGTGTGTTGGGGAACAAAGCAGCACCGCCTCCCCAATCACAAAAAGCAGGATGTGTGTTGGTCATATGCTCTAATCCCAGTGCAATAAAGCTGGCAAATGATGAAAAGGTTAATAGCACAACAACTTCATCAGTGAGGGCTCTTTACACAGCCCCTGACTGAAGGACTGTAGTTGCAATTACAGATAATAAGTTAATGAGAAAGAGAATTTTACACATTCCAATTCAAGGATGCAGGTAAAGCTATAATCAAAAGAAACACGTGATCTTAAATACTTTCATTATTAAATAAGGGAGTAAGTTAAATATCAAAAAGCTAGAGAAAGAATAAAATAAATAAAAAATAAAAGCTAGTTCAGATAAAAGCAGAAGTGGATGTAATGAGAAAAACAACATCTATGATAAATCCAAGAGCTGGTTCTTTGAAGAGACCAATAAAAGAACCCAACCCCTGGCAGAGTCTAATTCAGAAAATACAAGTCAAAACCACAAAAACCTAACATTATGAATGAGAACGGGAGTTAAGAAAAGGCATGCTTATTTTAGAGGTTAGAAGAGGATGACATTTGTAATTTCATATTCATAAATGAGGAAGCTTGTGAAATGCATGATTTCAAGGAAAATACAAATTTCTGAAACGGACTCAAAGGAAGACAAAATGATCAAAATTGATTCCTAACTAGGAAAACTTTTTTTTTTTTTTTAAATGTTTTCAGAAAAACAGTCTCCAAATGTTCCTGGGCACAGATGAAGTAACAGGCGATCTTTCCAGGCCCAGGTAATCCCCATGCCACTGAAAATGCTTTAGAACAGAGAAAGACAGAAACCTTCCTGACCCATTCAATCCTGGTAGCAAAATTTGAGGAAGATCTCTTACACTTACACGCACTACTCTGATGAGGACAAATAAAAAATCCAAAATAATTAAGAAACTGAATTCAGCAGGCTAATACACCGTGACCAAGGGGGACATCCCACAAGCCTGAGGACAGTTCAGTAATAAGAAATGTCTCAGTATCATTTGGCTTATCAATAGGTCACCTTTATGTGGTGTCTGTGTGTTTGTCCAACTAGAATTATTTCCTTGTAGCTCGGCTTGACAGCCTTCCCTTTTCCCAAAGTTTCCCAGACAAGTCAGGTATTTCTGTCATTTTTATTCCACAATATTCCACGCATTCTCTCTATAGTAGGCTGATATGTATTCAAACATATTTACACTTATATCATCACTATAACATTGGTTTTAATATTTTTCTGATCACCGTAATCTGGCAGCAAAGTGCTGTAGATAAAGGAGAGAACAGACTTCCTCTACTGTATAATAATATTGTGGGACTAAAAACAAGTACCATGACTGAGCACAGAGATTTTTGCCTGGATTTTTTAAATAGAATTTTTAAATGAGACAGACTGAGTATGTTCATAGGTACCTTTTACCTTTTATTATTTTTATAAGTAGCAGGCAAAACAAGAGTTAAGTGGAAATTAAAGCATGTAACTCCAGTCCTACCCAAATACTCCATACAACTAGACCCATCAGTCAAATAAGATTTTTAAAATTGAGGTGTAATTAACATGAAAGAAAACTCGCAGATTTTAAAGTGTATTGGTGGATGAATTTTTTGACACCCAAGATACAGAACTTTTCCATCATGCCAGAGAGTTCCCTCTGTTCTTTTTAAGTCAGTTCTATATTTGTAAGTCAAATTGGCTTATTTAGCCCTTGAGAGCTAAAAGGATGAGCTCATTACTTTAGACCTAGAAATCCAAGGGTCCATTGTAGTAAGAACAAACTCGCAAAATACTGAATTTTCTCTTTATCCTTTCTCTGTTTTCATGGGTTGTACCACAAGAATTATGAGGCATTTACAAAGGAAACGTCATTATTTGAAGATGACAAACCAGCCAAATGTTGTGATGGTTTTTGAGGAAAATTTTAAATTTTTTAAGATTTTATGTATTTATTTAATTGACAGAAGAGAACGAGAGAGAGTGAGAGAGGGAAAAGAAGCAGGGGGAGTGGGAGAGGGAGAAGCAGGCTTCTCACTGAGCAGGGAGCCCAATGCAGGGGGCTGGGGGGCCTGGATCCCAGGACCCTGGGATCATGACCTGAGCCCAAGACAGAGGCTTAACAATGAGCCACCCAGATGCCTGAACCATTTAAATTCTCATGGTAATATAGAGTTATTCAAGATTGCTTGAAAGAGGTGGTTTGGAATGTAAACCTATTTTTGGTTGCACTCTTGCATTAAGATTTCTTGTGATAGAAATAAACTTCATTTGATTTCTCTTAATAGAAAGACAATCCAGGGCACGTCTCCCTCTTCCACTCTCCCTGCTTGTGTTCCCTCTCTGTCTTTCTCTGTCAAATAAATAAATAAAATCTTAAAAAAGAAAATTAGGGTGTGCCTGGGTGGCTCAGTGGGTTAAAGCCTCTGCCTTCGGCTCAGGTCATGGTCTCAGGGTCCTGGGATCGAGCCCCACATCGGGCTCTCTGCTCAGCGGGGAGCCTGCTTCCTCCTCTCTCCCTGCCTGCCTCTCTGACTACTTGTAATCTCTGTCTATCAAATAAATAAAATCTTAAAAAAAAAAAAAGAAAATTAGGCAATCCTTGGTTTCCAATAGTCAAAAAAAAAAAAAAAAGTAATTTCAAGGCTATGAACCCATAGTTGTTGGATTAGATTCAGTTTGTAGGACAACAACCAATACCAAGTATAAGTCTACAGCTGCAAAACGGTGCCTTGAGATGTAATAGCACAAAAGGTCAGGGGATGGGGTTAACTCCCCCCAAGTCCACTGTAAGTACATGTCATTTTGCTTTTTTTTTTTTTTTTGCCCCATATTGCTCTTTATCTCCCTATTTGCATCTATATGTCCCTGCCTTTCTGTGTGCGTGCACGTGCTTTGTCAGTGACACGGTGGGGCCTTGAGATGCTAGCTGTAAATTCCAGAATCCCAAGCAATCATTTCAAGAAGCTGAAGATTTCTGGAATGTGTGAATCATAAGAAAAGACAATGACATTTTCTGACAAAAGACTCTAATAATGTAATAGGCCATGAGCCCTTGAGCTCTTGTTACCTTAAAAAGAATTAATCTTTTTAAATGATGATTGAGCCCTTGAAAACCATCAAGGACTAACTGGGGAGGAGAACATATGCCTTTTTTATGGTGGTTCATGTCTGGTTTTCTCCCTGGGGCCTCTCTTCCCCAGACTTCCTCTTCTCAAGTGGGAAGATCTTGTCTCTCGTGTGGTTAGTGTTCTCTCCGTACACTTCTAAGGGACTTCCTTGTTTTTTCCCCTCTGACCAAAGATGTACACACAAACAGCTCTCATAAAATTGTAGCGGTCACTTAATTTCTTCACGTGTCTGCATGTATTTTTATATATACGCTTGGCCTTACGGATTTATTATTTTTTTGTCCTTTGGTTTGATTGCAGGACTGTAATATTTATGCTCCTTTGCTCTCAGTTAACAAATAGATTTGGCTTCTCAGTGATGGAAAGGACATTCTGTGCGTTCTGCTTTCTATTCAGAAACTCGGCGGACAGACGCTCTGACTTTCTGCACACACCTGGTGACTTTCTCATTTTGTCTCTGTTCTCTGGTTCTCTATTCATGTGTCTCTCTCAATCTCCTTTCTTCTCTCCCTTTCCCTCCTTCTTTCTCCTTTTCCTCTCTCTGTGGCCCAACTAGCTATCAATCAGAAATCTTAACTGTGTGGGTTCATTGTAATAGCGCACAGTTTAGGAAGACGGAGAGTTGACCCCCTCACATCACTTGAGAGCAACAGAGCGCTTGTACTCTGGGCCACCAAGTAAGGGGCTGAGAGTCCTTGGCTCACTGTCCCTGAGGAGCCCATGCTGCTCAGTGAGGTTAGGTGCTGGTGCTCTGGGGAGCAGCACAGGCTCGCAGCCCCAGCCCCAGTGCCGCACAAGTGAGTGTCTGAGGGGACCCAGGGTTCCCATCCCCAGTTGCTGAATCACCCCAGCCTCTTTGTCTTGCCAACTACAGCGTAGGTATTGGGGAGTGAAGACAGATGGGTCCCATGGAGCCATTTCCAGATTCCTAACTCATGGATTCTATGGACAGAATAAAGTGGTGGTTTTATTCCACTAAGTCTGGGTACTTTGTTACACAGCAGGAGTCACTGGAATGCAAATGTGGAAGGAGGGGTGAGGAGCTCTGACCCAGCCTTGAACAGCCAGTGCTGGCTTTGGGAAGCAATGGAAACCTGTTGGTGGGATCGCGATGGGCCTTAAGGGGGCAGCCCGTGAGTGCTGGAAGGCAAGCAAGGAAAATGGTATTTCAAGCTTGAGGACAGGAGACCCTTGTTAGGAAGCGGCAGAAAATGTGACAACACTCTTGCCTATGGGAAGGCCAAGGCTGGAAAACGTAACAGACCAATTCAATGATTTAGATAAGGATTTCTAGACAGAATATTGAAAGTGCCATCTGGCTGCTCTTTGCTGTCTATGAAAAACCGTGAGAGGAGAGAGTTGATCTTAATAGAGAACGGTTCAGCTTTCGTACACGTTAGAGGAAATAGAAGCCAGTGCTCGCTGCGTTTCAAAACACAACTCTTTCTTAGTCCCAGCTTTTCCAGATGGCAAGGGAGTGTCAAATTAAGAAATGGTTTCAGGGCAATGATCAAATCCAGAGTGGGATTACAGAATCTTTGGTCAAAACCTCAGAAAGATCTAAGGCAGTGCTTCATAGAAACTTCCAGACAGACTATTAAGGCTCTCTCTGTATCTTTAGGCCATGCCTTACAAAGTTTCTCTGTTCAACAGCAGGGCTCTGACGAGTCCCACTGAGTGCGGAAGGAGCCCAAGCTACAGGAGCGTTTATCTTGCAGTGATATGCAGCTGTGGTTTTTGTCTGATACAGTGGGTTAAAAATTGATGCATGGTAGGTCCACCAATATTTCAAAGGAATTATATCAGGTTGGACGGAGAGGGACAGAAACGTTACAAAATGTGACAAAGCTTTTGGACCCCCAGCCCTTGATGTGCAGGAAGCAGACTAAGAAGACGACTCAGAAGCAAACACTGGGTGCTCCATTCCCCGTCTCCCAGAATGGAGAGTGTCTCCTGGGGCTCCTCTCTCTGTATGGCCACCGCATGTTGGGTGTGTGGGGCAGAGAACTTGTGTTTTTAGAGACCCACAGTTTCCAAGCCTGCAGGTTGGAGCAGCTCTGCTGAGGAACTGCCCCCAGACTCAGATGGCAGCCTGGGCCTCAACCTTGAACGTAGACCATAGTGGGAGGAGACTTCGGGGCATCTTGGGAGGGAGTGAGTGCATTCCGATTATCAGAGCAGTGTAAACACTTTCTGACCAAGGGGCAGACTGTGGAGGACTTAAAACATATTCACAAATTCTTTGATGTTCCTCACCCTGAGAGATGGGGCCCATGACCCTCCCCTTGACTACAGACTTGCTTTGAACCATGAATAGGACACTGAAGGGACATGGGCAAGTTTTGAGGTGAGATATACAAGGGCTGTGGCTTCTGCCTGATTCACTGGCACGCACATGCTCTGAGCCCTGAGCCCCCTTGTAGGAAGCCTGACTACCCTGCCCCTCATGTCGTGAGGAAGCCACGCATTTCAGAAAGGCCTCAGAAGGCTCTCTGGTGAGCAGCCCCGGCCTTCAGGTCTTCCTGGCTCAAGTGCCAATCAGGTGAATGAGCGAGCTGTCAGGGACTCCAGCCCCCAGCCCTTCCGTCACCCCAGCCTTCTAGGTAGGCTTCCTGGCAGAGGCCCCAGACGCGTCGGAGCAGAGACGAGCCATCTGCTTTGCCGTTCTCAACTCCTGCCTGACACAGAACCCATGACCATAATAAAAGGTTTATGGTTTTCGGTTTGGGGTAGGTTGTTACACAGCAACAGTGACCTGAAAATAAGGAAATCTTCATTGTGTAAATGCATCGTGGAAAGAATGCATATTCACAAATACCACTTTCAACGACTTTTAAGAAATTTTATCATGTTGGAAGAATGGTTAAGAAAATACTATATTTTAGAAATGTTTTCCAGTTTCATCAAACATAATAAAATTACTTGTTTGCTTTCTTGAGGATTCAGTGGTCATGGTGAATATCAATTAGTAAACGTGCTTTAAAATAGATATGTCTTCAGGGTTACTGGAGTTCATACGACCAGACCATATGCGGATCACAAGCCCCACAAATCATCCCAACATGTGCAAACCACATGGCATTCCAATGGTGAAATAAAATCCATCATACAAAATATGGGGTCATGAGCAGAAACAAAAAATTGTCTTAAAGTCAATATAATCGACTTTACATATAAGCACCTACTTACGAGCCCCATATGACTGATCAATATTTTTCAGGTCAATGAAAATAATTGTAATCAACTAGCCAAAAGGCTAAGTTTCCATCATTGACTGACACGCGCTTTCAACCCTTGATTTTTTTTTTTTTTTGACTGACAGAGAGATCACAAGTAGGCAGAGAGGCAGGTAGAGAGAGAGAAGGGGAAGCAGGCTCCCCACTCAGCAGAGAGCCCAATGTGGGGCTCGATCCCAGGACCTTGGGATCATGACCTGAGCCGAAGGCAGAGGCTTAACCCACTGAACCACCCAGGCGCCCTCAACCCTGATTTTAACAGCTCAGTGAGAGCGACTCAGTAAAACCCTGCAGTTAAGTCTCAAACACCGATGCCTCTCACTGCACGGAATGAACAACACAGCCACAATGAACTTCAGTTTCTCCTAAATATTCCACTTCTTGAGAGGGACTGAGGGCACCGTCAAGAAGAAAATTCACAACCTAGATAATGTTTGCAAATCGACTTCATACTTAACACAATTAAACACTGATTTCTTTAGAAGCTGTCACCTAGGAGGCTGGGCCTACCACAGCCTCCTTGGTTAATTTAAAGCCTTGAGTCACTTTTCCCTTTTGTTGTGAGAACCTTGTCTGTGGCGCACAAATTTGGCTATTTCATCTCTAGATTAAATTTGTCAAATTCCTTACTAGCAACATGGCTGGAACCTGCCAATTCCTGGGTATCAGCCCAGTGGCTACTTGCTGTCTGTCTGCTAAAAGTCTCAGGCCTCTCCTGGAATACTTGGCAGTTTGAGCTCCTGGATTTGTCCTGCAACTCAGACAGAATTCAGTAGTTTCCTAAGAAATTGAACTTTAAAAAGTCCAAAAATAGGGCTCGCAGGAAACAGCTCCAGAAATCCCACCTCAAGAGATTTTTTAATACCAAGCCATCTAGTGGAACAGAACTCACTCTCCTCTGAGTCTTCCCGCACTTTAATTTTCATACCCTGCCACTATTGATACTTCCGCATATCTGGAAGTTACCTCCTTCTGCATTACCTCCTGTGGCTAGGAGGCCAGTGGCCACCAACCTTGGCTGCATATTATAGTCACTGGGGATGGGGCGCCGGGGTGGCTCAGTCTGTGGAACGTCTAACTTTTGGTTTCGGCTCGGGTCATGATCTCAGCATGGTTGGATCAAGCCCCAGGTCAGGCTCCGGGCTCCCTGCTCAGTGTGAAGTCCGCTTAAGATTCTTCCCCCCTCTCTTTCCCTCCTCCTCTGCTCCCCTACCCTCTACCATGCCCTCCAACTTGTGGACTCTCTCTAAAATAGATAGATAAATAAACCCTTAAAAAAATCACTGCGGGGGTTCCTGGGTGGCCCAGTGGGTTAAGCCTCTGCCTTCAGCTTGGGTCATGATCTCAGGGTCCTGGGATCGAGCCCTGCATTGGGCTCTCTGCTCAGCACCCCACCCCGCCCACCCCACCTCTCTGCCTGCCTCTCTGCCTACTTGTGATCTGTCAAGTAAATAAATAAATAATTAAAAAAAAATCACTGTGGATACTCTGACTTCCTTGTTCTGGGATCAGGCTGGACATCTAGAGTTTTCTTAAAGCTCCCCAAGTGATTCTAACCATACACAGCCATTGACTTAGGTAAAACTATTAAATAACTGGGTCCCACACAGTCAAATTATTATTTTAAAAAGCTAATTGTTTCACTAATTGAATCACATTTTATATTATCCATTTTAAATTCATTTTTTTCTCTCTCTTAAAATATCAACTTAATTAAGTCACTTTCCTTACTGGTATTTTAATTGAATTTTTTTTAACCTTCCAAATTAATGATCCTCTCAATGCAAAAAGATGAATTCACTCATAATTTCAGGCTTACTTTCTTTATCCGGTGCTTGTCAATACGTTGAATCCATATACCCTGGTGTTTCTTTTAGGGATAATGAGTGATTTTCCATTGTATCCTGGTCAATTTGGGAACTGTGTTATCAGATGCTGGATCTAATTTAAACCTTCTGTTTTCGCAGGCTTCTGCTACAAATGAATCAGCAGGGAAGAAGGTACCAGTACTTTACTGCTGGATGGGAGTGGAAGTGCAGGCCCCTGAGATGGGTCTCCACTGACACCACGCCGGTGGGGAGTAGGAAAGGTACCTCTTAGCCTCCAGGAGGGGTAGAATCCTGGGGTCCTCACTCAGCTCCCCTGATACTGTGGAAAGGGAACTAAACACCTATCTTCCCTTGGGTGGGAGTTGAAGCACAGGCTCCCCTTTGGGCCTCCTATCTCCCTCGTGGGGCTGGGGAGGGATGCCAGGTGAGGACAGAGGTCTCGGCTTTCCACGAGGCCTTTACTGACAGAAGTGGGTTTGGGGGCTGTAATCCCCGACTGCCAATGTTTTTCTGGAGAAGTGTTTATTGTCAAAAAAAGGTTTCTGTTTCGTGAGGCTGCCCATTTCCTGGTCCTTTGGAAAGAGACAGCGAGCTCATCTTGTTCAAGCCCACAGCATTTCTGGGTTGAGGGCTCCTCCTGGGAACTTGCTGCCACGTGACTTCTGGAGTCCTGAAGTTCTGAGCTACCCTATCTTCTCTCCACCTTTCGGAGTCTTATGTCTGTTTTATAATATAGTGTCCAGGGTTTTTAGTTGTATTTAATGAGCAGGACGGCATGAAATGCATCTATTCCAACTGGTCCGGAATTGCAAGTTCTAACTCTCTATTTCAGATTATACCCGCAAACGGATTAGAGAATGTGGTCTTCTCCACAGCGAGTCGAGGAGTCAGAAGGCACATATCACATGAGCGGACAACACCAGCCTTGTTTGGGGAGAAGAGGCTGCAAGTCTCCCTCTTGTTAAAATACTGATCATTTCTCAAATGGGAGTGTCGAGCTTAGACCTTTCTCCGGAGCTCTGGATGGGTGTTTCTGCCTGTCTGGGGAAAGCACCATCAGGGATCCTCTGGAGGGCCCATCTGTTGGACCTCACCAGACCCAAACTCCTCACCTTGCCCTAACTAACCTCCTTCTCGGGGCCCTATTTCAATTATGTGCTACCAGTCACAGCACATCCTGAGCCTTTAAAGAGAGGGCAGGGTAGGATGAAAAAAAATTATCTATACATGTAGGAAATGAAACTAGGGCCTGGCACAGAGAAAATATTTTTTTGAAAAATGTTAACTTTAAGACTATCTCAGAACTTCTGATGGCTTGTCTTTTCTATATCTGGTGCCACTGTATCCGATGACATTACCCTGAGTCCAGGTAAAGGTCTGTATTTCAACAGCCTCTCTTCTGTTTAGTCCATACTTTGAGAGGCTGTCAGAATTAGCTTCCTAAATAAACCTCATCGTGCCACTTAAAATCTGTTGGTCTGCACTGCCAAAATCAGTAGTTCACACATCCCTTTAAGGAATTTACAAAAAGCTGGGGCATCTGGCTGGCTCAGTTGTAAAAGGAGGTGACTCCTAATCTTGGGGTTGTGAGTTCAAGCCCCACACTGGGTACAGAGATTACTCAAAAAAAAAAAAAAAAAAAAAAAAAAAAAAAAAAAAAAAAAAATAAAAAAAAAAAAAAAAAAAAGGTAAGCCAGGGTATGTCATGCTTTAAAAAAAAGAGCTACACATGCCCAGTGCAGTAAAATGCACAAGTGTTAATATCTACATATGAACCCCTGAAACTCCTCCTTTTCTGAGAAGCCTTCTACCCATTCCACACACAGGCACAGCAATTCATGTTTATTTTTGTTTTAGCATTTAGTAAGCTGTACCATGACAATTTCTTTTCTTTTCCTTTTCTCTTTTCTATTTTTTAAAAAAGATTTTACTTTTCAGCAATATTTACACCCAATGTGGGGCTCGAACTCATGACCCCGAGATCAAGAGTCGCACGCTCCATCACAGAGCCAGTCAAGGTGCCCCACCAGGACAATTTCTGTATGTTTGCTTCACCCACTAAAAAATAAGTAGACACTGTGTCTTTCTCCTCTTTCTTTCCCCAGTAAGTAGCATAGTGCCACAGAACCACAGCAGAGAGTGGATGGTCAACATTTGTGGAATGTGTGGAAAACCATGAGAGGAAAAGGCAGACATGAGGCCAAAGGGCTCTCCCACCTCAGGAAATTCTCATGGTTCCCTGTGTTCTTCTGTCACAGCCACCCCCTCACTCACAGCCTCAAAAGCCTATTCCTACTGGTCGCCTGACAGACGATTTCCCCCTCACCTCACCTTCTCGGGATGTTCTCATCCACTCTCTGGTTTCAGCTACCACGTATTAATTTCTTCCAAATCTATGTCCTCATTCTGGATTGTTCTCTAGACTGCCCACAGTCATTGGGCCTCTCTATTTTAAGTTCCCCAAACACCTGAAAGGAAATCCATTTAGGACTGAACTTCTTTTCCTTTCCACACTCTCCTACCACAGCCCTTCTTCCCTCCACACTTCCCACCTTGGCGAGTAACCAGCACTGCCATCTGCCCAAACTGTCCAGGAAAGAAACCTATGTATGCGTCCAGATGCCGTTCTCTCCATGCCCGTTGTTTCCACCACTTAAAGAGCTCTTGGATCTGACCCCCTCAATTTCTTAGCAGGATTACAGCAGCTTCTTAATTGCTTTCTCCATCTCCAGTCTTGACTCCTCCAACTCATCCGGGAACACCCACTTATTGAGCACCTACTGTATGTATCATAGTAACAAGAGTCCATGCCCCTTCTCTCATGGAATCTCTGATAATGGGGATTCTGGGGGAACCAGGCTGTCAACAACTGTGCAATGTGACGGGGGTGACATGGTCTATGAAGAAGAATAAAGTAGCAATGTGAAGGCATAGAGATGTCTGGGCGGTATCATTCTAGAAAACCCCTTTGAGGTTACTTGGGGGCAGGGACCCCATGCAGGCACAAGGGAGAAGAACATTCCAGGCAGAATGAAAAGTAAGAAGGAAGAATGAACAATGAGGACATGGAGGGTGACTCTATCCTATTCCTCTGGATTCCACAGGCCTGGGATTGATGGTTTGCAAGAGGGCTAAGAGCAGCTTACAATTATTGAGTATTTTGCTGCGTGCCAAGAACTAGGCTAAGGACTTTCCATGCATTGTTTCAGGCTTATTTATGTGTATCTTATTTCAGGCTTCAACACTCCCCCTGAGGTGCGCATTATCATTAAAATGGGGCATGAATTTAACAAACTCCCTACCACCTGTGTCTGCCATAACCCACTGGGACGAGATTTCTCTTTCATCCTTTTTTTTTTTTTTTTTAAATAAGATTATTTATTTATTTATTTGACAGAGAGAAAGAGAGAGATCACAAGTAGGCAGAAAGGCAGGCAGAGAGAGAGGGGGAAGCAGGCTCCCCACTGAGCAGAGAGCCCAATTTGGGGCTTGATCCCAGGATCCTGAAATCATGACCTGAGCCGAAGACAGAGGCTTAACCAGCTGGGCCACCCAGGCAACCCTCCCCCAACCCCCCGCCGCCTTTCATCCGTTACCAGTTATAGCATACTTGTACTCTCCAAATACAAGATAGATATATTCACAACCCAACAAGCTTGTGCAAGGGTGATGGCACAGTGGACCAGAGACGTAAAAGCAGTCCTCAGATATGGCTTTCTAAGGAGCAAAGGACTGATCCATCTACAGGAGTCAAAGAAATAATTCAGCCAAGTCAGGAGAGAGGATCCTGAACGTGTTGACCTAACTTATTCCACTAGAGGTACCCCCACACTTGGCGTATTGTAAAGATGTTTTTATTTAGATATAATTCCAGCAAAGTGAAATATTTCTTATGCCTATTATATTAGAGAATCAGATACTTCCTGGGGTGCCCTGGAACTTCATTATAATAATTCAGTGTATAAAAAGTTTGCTCTGGAGTTCAACCAATAACAGAGAAACAAGTTCATTTAATACCTATAAGTTCAGGACCAAGTACAGGCTGCCTCCCAATGATGTGGGGAGGATCAGGTGAGAAAGTGTATGCTGATGTCCACTGTAAGGAGTGAAAGTCATCAATTGTGATGTGATTTTATTATCTTATACTACACTTGCATATACTTATAGTTGTTTAAGGAGAATCTTCCAATAAGACAGTCCTCAAACGTAAGACCACAGCCAGTACATTAAAGAAGATTTAATTTTGGGGCACCTGGGTGGCTCAGTTGGTCAAGTGTCGACCTTCCGCTCAGGTCATGATCCCAAGGTCTTGGGATTGAGCCCCACATTGGGCTCCCTGCTCTGTGAGCTTGCTTCTCCCTCTGCCCTTCCCCACCTCCTGCCAGCTCATGCTCAACCTCTCTCTCTCTCTTTGTCTCTCTCTCAAATAAGTAAATAAATAAACAAAATCTTTAAAAAGAAGATTTAATTTTTGGTGCAGAGGACAAGATCTCATGGCTTTCTAGAAAAAGCATACACATACACTCTGTCTCCCTCCTCTCCTCCCTTCTTGTCTCTGTCTCTGTTGTGTATGCACACGCACTAAAAAACAGTGGTAGAACTGAAATCTGGGGTAAGTCCAACTTTTGCCGGATGATTCTGAGAAATAACCTGAACAACACATGTAAGAGTATTTGCGGAAAAGAATAATTATATCAGTGGTTCTCAGACTTGATCACATAGTGCACTCAGCTGGGGGCTTAAACACAGGCTGATGCCCCAGGTCTAACCCCCGCAGATTCCATTTCATTGGTCTGGGGTGCGGCCTGGATATCAGAATTTTTACACATTTATTCCATCTTGAAGCCAAGATTGAGAACCCCTGAGTCAAAAAGCTACTGACATTTTTGATTTGGCTTTAAAGTAAATAAAGTCGAATTCAAATCTCCCAAGTATCAGGTTAGCAATCAAAACATGCCTTTCTGTCTTTTTTTCTGGCTTATGTGAGACTGTGGTGTCTTTCCCTATTGGTTTCTTCTTGGAACAGACAGGACTGCAATTAAGAAAGAAACAGTTGTGCAAATAGAAGTACAATGTGGCAGCTCCCTTCAAAGGTGCTGGTTTGTGGGTTTTTTGTTTTTTTTTTTTTTTTCCCCGTTCTGACGGAAATGAAACAAAAGGTTTTTCTGTTTTGTGTCCCCATGGACCATGATCCCAGAGCCTTTGACATGCAGAACACAGCCAATACTCAAGCTCTAGTCTTCACTATACAGTTTCCTGCAGGATCCCCAGGGCCTACAAGTCACTTATCCTTAAAAGGTTAAGATGAAATATTTTAGAAAGCAATTATTATTATTGTGAGAAAGACATAAATAAACAAGGGAAATAGGAGAGAGAAAGCAAGAGACCATTCTAGGCAACTAAGTCACTCGGGCTTTTGTGTCTATAAAATCTGGAGTAAAACCCTGCGAAATATGAGAATTGGTCTCTTCATTTATAAAATGATACTTAAGTCCCTGCCCAGGATTCTTATAAAGATGGAGATAGACCAGATTTAAATCACTTAATAAATGCAAGGCATCGGGTATGTGACAAATGCTAGTTGTGTGATTTCTTTCCTCTTCTTCTTCTTTTTATTTACTTATGTATTAGAGAGGGAGAGAGAGAAAGAGTGAGAGAGAGCAGGAGCTGGGGGTGGGGCAGAGGGAGAGGGAGAAGCAGGCTCTCCGGCTGAGCAGGGAGCCCGATGTGGGGCTTGATCCCAGCATCCTGGGATCATGACCTGAGCTGAAGGCAGACACTTAACTGACTGAGCCACCCAGGCACCCCATCCTTCCTCTTCTCAAAAATAGGATTTTAGTTGCATGTGCTGTTTGTCACAAGGAGGAGGTGGCAGCAGTTCACCATCGGGGTTGTGAGTCCAAGGTCTCCAAGGGTATGGGGTAACAGACGAGTGTGTGAAGCCGGCTCTATTCCCTGTGAGCTTTGTGACCTTGGGTGGGTTACTTCCCCTTCCCAAGGGGTGGTCTCCTCCTGAGAGACAGGTCTCCTGGTCATCTGAACCTTACGGCTGCCACTGGCCTGTGCTGGAGGGGCTGGTTCACTTCTCTGCCTCGCTTACTGGCCCATGAGGCTTCGAGGGCAAACTGTGAGATGTGCTATTGCATTGCTAGTGCAAACACACAGTGTGCAGTAGGTGCTTGGAAATGTTCAGTGCACATGACAGCTCTGATAAGACGCTCCTGTAAGAGGAAGCACACTGCTGCTTCGGCTTAGTGACATCTATGTGTGCAAAGGCAGAGATCCTTTTATGTGTATGCCTCCACTTAGGGCTTGGCTTTAAAAGGATCTCGTTCCTGGCAATCTGATCTCTGGATAAATACGGCGGTGCTGTACTAATTTTCTTGTACTTTAGTGGTTTAAAGGCTTTTTGTTTTCTTAATGAGATAGCTTTTTAAAGGAGTCATAAATTGGGTCTAATGATTGTTGCTTTCAGATACTGATTTAGTGCATCTTTTACATTTGTAATTAAATTTCCAAGTATAGTACCGACGAAAATGGACTCTACCTTGTGCCCCAGAGCACTGACTTTTGACATAATAAATCAGTTTGCTTAGTAGTTTAACATAAGTGGTGGTCTCTAACCGATGTGACAAAAAGCATTTACGTCTAAACGCATGTCAGGAAAACAACCAGTTGGGTAGCTCTGAGATTCTGACTTCTTCCTCTCTTTATATTAAAAGAGAAAATTAGAGAACATCATTAAATTTCCCATTTCTTAGAAGTATTTTCAAGCCACGTGGCTCATTCAAATCCAATAATAAAATCGTTGAGTGCTAAAAAAAAAAATTATAAGGAAAGTGGAAAGACTGTTTCATTGTCCAAACCAGCAGAGCAAGAAAGGATTCTTGAAAAATTAAACTGAAACCTTAATATCTGTATCTCTAAAAATTCTTCTTTAACAGAGACATCACTGTTTTCTAAGAATGGAGGTTTCCAAATATCTAACATTACTAAGCAACTCTCTTTGTTCTAACAGGCGAAAATATAAATGTTTGCACAAGATGTTTGAAATAATACAGATTCTGGGACCTGCTGAGAATTAATTAGGACGGTAAATTTATTGCCTACATAAATAAATAAACCTGAGTGCCACTCCACGTCTGTCATTAAGGGGTTATATACTTTCCATTAAAGAAGACTAATAAATACAGTTTAGAGGCTCGAGGGAGGAGAGAGGGGAGTAGGCTGGCGTACAGCAGCTCCGGCGGTGCCAGACGTCAGCTGACCGCCTTCATTGAGATTGCCATGGAAACACCTTCTCCTGGGACGCTGCCATGAGGGTAGGGTGCTTTAGAAATGGTGATGGGGAGCAGAGCCCACAGCGATGGATTTCAGCAGGGCTCACCCCTGTACACATTACAAGGACAATCCATCTTCCAAATGAAATGATAGCTTTCTAGCGAGTCACCATCAGATAGAGTAATAATGCATGAAGCCTGGCATAATTACAACTCATTTACCTCTACGAAACATTCACATCACTTCATTGTCTCTCTTCTTGCCCCTGCTTGCCTGTATTCTCCACAGAATTAAAGGAGGGGTCTGTGTAATTAATTGGCTACTTCCCTGGCCATCAAGCCCACACTGATTAAAAGGGACTACATCAAACAGCATTAGCGGACAGCCTGAAACATTCTTCAAACCAGCCAAGCAAAACGAGCACAATTCACCAACAAAAGGGCAAGAGGCGTTTTAGCCTAGGTTGGGTTAAATGCTTCAGTTTCTGTGGTCTCCCTTGAAACCAGTGAACAGATTTTATATTTACGCAAATTAAACTTGGTCTTGGCAACCAGCTCCCTGAGTGCTGGCTAGGGTGAACCCATGTCCCTGTGAAATCACACGGCACAAGCTCATCGATTGAAGTGACTTGCTTCAGCCATGGGGTGCGATCTTTTCCAGCCATTTATAGCGATCTCTCTAGGATGATTCTCAGAGTTAAAGAGGTTGCGACCAAAGTTCTGTACACAACATTACTGATTAGGTAGGTTACTTCTTGTCTGTTCTCCATATCAACCTGAGCAACCCTGAGTCTCCCAGCTTTGCAAAACATTCAAATTCTGACCCTCCTATCCCCTGTAAAAAATTTTAACCTTTCCTGATGCTGGAAATGCTTTACTTCAATATTACAACTTACGAATACAGTGTAGATAGGGACTCAAGGGGGATGAGGCTAATCTGACAGTAACACAGAATCCAGCTGGCTGAAACCCTATCCCAACTCTGACTCTTCGTACAAAGAAAGCCACTCTGTGGCTAAGAAAGGGGTCACTTGTAACTTGAATGTCTCATTCTCAGACTGTTGTTTATAATTACTCGACCATGCCATTTGTGAGAACAGGGTTTGCTGAAACTCATCTCAAAAACCTGTCATGATTTCCTATTTTTATACTTCCTACAAAGAATGACTGAAATCATTGCTAAATGATAAACCAGATGCATAATTTTTGCTAATGGGAGAGAAAAAAGGTACCGAATTTATGTTTTAATCACATTTTATTTAGGCTTGCGGGAAGATCAGTCTTTCTTTTCTTTTCTTTCTTTCTTTTTTTTTTTTAAGATTTTATTTATTTATTTGACAGACAGAGATCACAAGCAGGCAGAGAGGCAGGCAGAGAGAGAGGGGGAAGCAGGCTCCCCGATGAGCAGAGAGCCTGATGCGGGGCTCGATCCCAGGACCCTGAGATCATGACCTGAGCCGAAGACAGAGGCTTCAAACCACTGAGCCCCCCAGGCGCCCCCAGTCTTTCTTGAACATAAACCAATTAATGACAGAGAGTGGGGAGGTAATTCCTGTAGAGATTACCTGGGACCCCTGGGTGTGCCGAGTTACGGAGTTTAGGGTGACAGGAATATTCGATACTACTACACGTCTGTTAGAATAGCTACAATTGAAACAAACTGATAGTAGCAAACAATGGTGAAGACGAACGCTTATTCACTGCCGGCAGGAATGCAAAATGGTACAGCGACTCTGGTAGACAATTTGGCAGTGCATAAAAAGCCAAACTTAATCTTGCCACACGATGTAGCAATCACATGGGCAGGTATTTACCCAGATGATTTGAAAACTGGTGTTCATACAAAAACCTGCATGTGAATGTTTAGCAGCTTTATTCATAATGGCCTCAAACCGGAAGCAACCAAGATGTCCTTCAGTAGGCAGATGGGTAAGCAAACCACAGCACATCCACACAGCGGAATATTCAGTGATAAAAAGAAATGAGCCACAGAAAGACACGCAAGAACCTCAGATACCTCTTGCTCATTAAAGAAGCCAATCTGAAAAGGTTACAAAGTGTATGATTCCAATTATGTGGTATTCTAGAAAAGGTACAACTACAGAGTCAGTAGAACCATCAGTGGCTGCTGGGGCTTGGGGGAGCTAACAGTTGTAGAAATAAATAAGAAATATCAAGCTTTCCCTCCCTGGCTGCCTGAGGACTGACCGCCATTATGAAGAACACAGTAACTGTCTGAACCGGGAAGTTCACGACCAACTGACGACTTCGGCAAGAAACAAATGGTCATCGAGGTCCTCCACCCCAGAAAGGCAACAGTACCTAAGACAGAAATTTGGGAAAAACTGGCCAAAACATACAAGACCACACCAGATATCATCTTTGTATTTAGATTCAGAATGCATTTTGGTGGTGGCAAGCCAATTGGCTTTGGCACAATTTATGATTCTTTGGATTACAGAAGGAAAATGAACCCAAACATAGACTTGCAAGACATCGCCTACATGAGAAGAAAAAAGACCTCAAGAAAATAGCAAAAGGAACATAAGAACGGAATGAAGGAGGGCAGGGGGACTCTGAGGGCTAACACTGGTGCTAGCACAAAGGAGTAAAAATTCTGGGGTGACTCTGGGGATCTGCAGGGACTATGTAGACTACAGACTTTTCATGAGAGGATCAATAAACTGTAAAAACTTAAAAAAAAATCAAGAAGAAAGTACCGGAGGAATTTGGTGATGAAAACAGACTGGGAAAAGAAACTGAAAATAACAGGTATTGGTATAGTGATGGGCAACTTATCAGTACGTAATTATTTGATGGTGATATTTATCTTTATTTTTATGCTAACTTCTAGGTGTTCACAGGAAAACACAGGGTATCTATTCTACAAGCGGTCAGAAATTTAGACCGCAGCGCAGTAACTGTGGCCTGCGTACAATGAAACATCCAAAGATGAGCCACAAGGCAGAGTTGGCTGTACTTATGCCCCTTTTGCTGAGGTGCAGGGTATCATCTCAAGAATGTGGAAGCCTACTGACAAGAAAATCAACACCTCCTGATTTAACTGCTGGTTAACAGAAAATACAGGGACTAGGAGAACAAATTAAATGAACGACAAGGAAACAGACAAATCTGGATGAGACCAGTTCCGGACTCTATAAAGTCAATGTCACGCATACCACATGTTGGAGGGAATGTGACGAAACAGAACTCCCAGGCGCTGGGGAGAATGTACCAGGGAGCAGCCATTTTGGAAAAATTTGGTAGTTTCTTACAAATTTAAACAAATGCCGTATGATGGACTAATTTCCCTCCCAGATAGCCATCTGAGAGAAATAAAAGCATATGCCTATAAAAAGACTTACATGCAAATGCACCCAGCAGCCAGATGTCTGTCTGCTGGTGTGTGAAGAAATGAATACGGTCTATCCATGCAATGGAGTATGACTTGGCGGTGAGATGAACGAACCAATGACACAAGGTACAACCTAGATGAACCCCAAGAACACACTGAGTGGAGGAAGCCACACACAGAATATGTGCTGCAGGAGTCCGTGTATGTCAAGTTTCTAGAAAAGGCAGAAGGAGAGGCTGAGGTTGGGAGTGAGGATTTACCACCCATGAGCACGAAAGAACTCTCTGAGGTGACGGAAATGTTCCGAAACCAGATTGGGTCATGTTTGCACAACCGGGTAAATTTACTAAAAGTAACTGAATGGTACCTTACGATGGGTGAATTCTACGGTAAGTAAATGTTTTAGCTTGCTAGGGCAGCCATACAGAGCCCACAGAATGGATGGCTTAAAACAAGTTCTGGAGACTACAAGTCCAAGATCAAGGTATGGAAGGGTGTGGTTCCTCAGAGGCCTCTCTCCTTGACTTGTGGATGGGTGCCTTCTCTCTCCATTCTCACGGGGTCTTGCCTCTTCTAATAGGGATCCC
Organism: Enhydra lutris kenyoni; assembly: GCF_002288905.1. Lineage (NCBI taxonomy): Eukaryota > Metazoa > Chordata > Mammalia > Carnivora > Mustelidae > Enhydra > Enhydra lutris. Next base: position 7,267,069 of record NW_019154110.1, read on the forward strand.
AGTCAAACCAGATTAGGGCCCACCCTCATGACCTCGTTGTAACCTAATTACCTCTTTGAAGACCCAATCTCCAAACACAGCCACTGTTCTGAAGTACTGGGGGTTAGAACTTCAACCAATGAATTCTGGGGGAGTAATAATTCAGCCATTATAGCAAATCAAAATTTAATAATGCCATTTAAAAAAATCAACATCCTGAAAAAAAAGGCTGTGTGTGTGGAGGTGCAGTTCTGGACGAAAAGAGGTGTAACTCTAAAATACGAACCTAGGTAGTATTTTTAAAAATAGGTATAAGACATTCTTGGAACAAATGAAGAAATTTGAATATGTGCTGGATATCAGATGATATTATGGAAATGTTATTTTCTTAGATATGAAAATGGTACTGTTATGAAGGAGAAAGTTCTTATTCTTAGGAGAATGCATACAGGATTATTTTAGCGGCAAAGCATCATCAAAGAGAGATAAAACAAATAGAGCAAAAAACAAACACTCGGTGAATCTAGGCAGAGAGCATTATGGTATTCCCTAATACCTAAAAGGTATTCTTTCAACTTCTCTATATATTTCAAAAATTTTATAATGCAAAATCAGAGGGATGGGATTAGCATTGAACTCTGAGGAGGCAGGAAGTTCTCAAGACAAGAAAGACATCTCTACCAAAGTTTTCCTTTATTCTTTTTCTTTCTTGGTAATTGAAGTAGAAAATGTATCCTTCTAAAGCTCACACCCAGTTATAGCTTTTTTCTAAGCAAGAAATGGTTAGTGTTTCTACTGTTTCTGCTATGTAACATCTAGAAGAAAACATACCATAGATTGTAGACTTTTTAAAGTTTGATATGGAAGAGGCCAAGACATGGGTATAGCTCATTTAAAATAACAAATGACAAGTAAAGATCCTTTTTTTTTTTTTTAATATTTTATTTATTTGGGAGAGAGCAAGCGAGCACAAGCAGGGGGAGCAGGCAGAGGGAGATAGAAAAGCAGGCTATGTGGGGCTCGACCTGAGAACCCTGGGATCATGACCTGAGCTGAAGGCAGACATTTAACTGACTGAGTCACCCAGGCGCCCCGAGATCTTTTTTTAATAGGAGGAGCAAACAGGTGAGCTGTGGGCTAACCAGGGCCTACAGATGTGTTTTATTTGGCTTGCATGGCATTTAATCAGGAGACTTACATAAAATACAGATTTCAGCTTTTTCTAGGTGAATCCAAAGACTTGGCCTACTGGACTCAGGCATAGTCACATGGACCACAGTGGAGTGGTGACTGCCCCATGACAGGGTATATGGGTTTCATTCACTTCTGAATCTGTCAGACTCCCAAAGGAATCTGACATTTGATAAAGAAAATGATTAAATGTTAAGTTGCTGCTTTTGATGAGATCTGCCCTACCACCATCCTCTTTCCATTCATATGGAAGAAGATAGTGAGAACATTATGTTAGGAGGAAGGTGAAATTGAAGGGAAAGGATCTAGATATACCAGTGTATCCACATGGGGAAATGTGAATGCCTATAGCCTCACGTAGACACAAAAATCAATTCTAGGTGGACTGTGCATGTCAATGGGAAAGATAGAGCAATAAAGTGCTTTAGAATATACTGGAAGAGGATACACCAGATAGAATGCCAATACAGAATATACCAGAATATATATACCAATATACCAGGTATATATACCAACATAGAATATACCAGAAGAGCATACCTTCATGACCTTGGGATAGGGAATGATTTCTTAAACAAAAACAAAACTGCATCAACCTCAAAGAAAAAAGGTGGTAAGTTGAGCTACATTAAAGTAAAACATTTTGTTCCAAGACACCATTCAAAGAATGAAAAGTCAAGTCACAGAGTCAGAGAAAATATCTGCAATTTCTTAACTGCCAGTGGCCACTTATGCAGACTGTAGAAAGAACTAGAAATCAATTTTTAAAAGACAACTGAATACAAAAATGGGTAAGAGATTTGAGCAGGTATTTCAACAAAAGGTGTCCACGACTCATAAACATACAAAAAGGTACTAGACCTTCTTAGTAATAAGGCAATACAAATAAAAAACACAATCCGTATCTATCAACAAATGAATGGATAAAGATGTGGCATATATATGTAATGGAATATATTATTTAGCCACGAGGAAGAAGGAAATCCTGCCATTTGTAACAACTAGGACGGATCCTGAGGGCATCACACCCAAATGGAAAAAAAAAATACTGTATGATTTTACAGAAGAAATATTATATGATCTCACTTACATGTGGAATCTAAAACAGCGGAACTCATAGAAACAGAGAGTGGAGTGGTGGTTACCAGTGGCTGGAGAGTAGGGGAAATGGGACATGTTGGACAGAGGGCATAAACTTCCAGTTTAAGACGAATAAGTTCTAGAAAACTACTGAACAGCAATGGTGATGATAGTTAATAATACTGTGTTAAAAGCTGCTAAGTGGGTAGAACCTTAAATACTCTCACCATGACAAAGAATGGTGACTATGTGATGGGATGGAGCTACTGGCTATGGCGGGGATCACTGTGCAACATGTATCAAATCCGCTTGCTGTAACTTTACACAGAAACAATGTTACGTGTCATTTATATCTCAAGAAAGCTGGACAAAGCCCCCACAATGTGGAGCTACCTCATACCTTACCAACATAGTGAACATTTAAAAGACTGTCCGTAGCTGGTATTGGGGAGGAGATGGGAGCAACTGGACCTGTCACACGTTGTTGGTGGAGGCGTAAACCAGTGCAACTGCTTTGGAAACTTGGAATTATCTAGGTTACAGTTTCACTCCTGGGTATCTGTCCAGTGAAAATGTATGCATGTAAACACTAAAAAATATGTATAAGAATAAAAAAAAATCTCAAACATCCATCAATGTATGAGTGGATAAACTGACTGTGGTATATTTTCACAAGGAAATAATACAGAACAATGAAAATGAGCAAACTAGAGTTAGAAGAAATAACATGGAGAAATGTCACAAATATATCACGCTGAAAGAAGCCACACAAAAAGGGATATGTACTGTTTTACTTCATTTGAATGAAGTTCGAAATGAGCAGAATTATGTCTTTGAGAAGGAAAGAAGAGATAGTGACCTGGAGGGAACATGTGTGAGGTCATGAGCTCATGACCCAAGCTGAAGATACAGGCCTATTAATGGCCTGTATCTTGGCTTTGGTGATGGTTACATGGATGAATTCACTTTGTGATCATTCACCGTGTTCTACCCTTAAGATCTGTGTGCTTTTCTGCATGCATGTCACTAAAAAAGTTAAAATACTTGCCCAGATTTGAACAGTTGGTGGGGGGTACACCACATGCCAATAAGATATCCCAAGGGTTTGCTAATCCAGTGTTCTCAGATTTACTTAAATTACCCCAAGTCTCATGAAAAAGTTTGAAAATCTCTATTCTTATGGGAAGCTGTCACCAGACATGGAATAAAACAGCAAAGATATATTAAGTTCTTGTTCAGACACTCATTTCAAAGAAAAGTTGGACTAGGGCTGTTTTGTATATTGACACAAGATATTAATAATATTGTTCTGACCTGTTAGAAAGATGGTTTAGGAGTACATAATGGGGCATTGGCAGAGAGAAGATTTCCAAGCCATAAAGTGAAAAATGGTTACCTTGAGTTTGTTGTTTTCTGTCTTTTTAATTTTAGTTCTCTTTAAGTGTTTTTAAGTCCTTTTTTTCAAAAAGATTTTATTTTAAAGAGAGAGAGAGAGTGTGTGCAGAAACACGAGAGATCATGTTGGGGGAGAAGAAGGGGGGAGGGCGAGGGACAAGCAGATCCCACACTGAGTGTGAGGCCCTGAGTGGGGGCTTGAACTCATGACCCTGAGGGCATGACTTGCACCAAATCAAAAGTCAGATGCTCAACTGACTGAGCCACCTCAGTGCCCTGAAAGGCTGTTTTTAATTCTGCAACATGTTTTGCTTTTAATTTAACAGAAACTCACTAGAACAATACAACAGATGATGATCTGATGAATTCTTATCTTCAAAAAATAATTTAGGGATACGGCCAATGCAGAATGTTGACTGCAGGGTAACAGCCTCCTGAGGTGTTGCTGATGTTAAAATATACATGAAACAGGTTTTCTCACAAGCAATCAATGAACTTAAAGTCTGTGGACTTCCCTCCCTCCTCTAGAAAAAACATATGCACGTACCAGACATTAACATATACTTGATAATTTGAAAACATACCACTAAACCACCCATGCTTAAGGAACTCACAATGGAGATGACAAAATAATTAGAATTGAACAAGGACAATAACATGTATTATAACACGTGACGTTCAGCTCAAGCCATTCCTAAACATAAATGTATCGTCTTTGATGCAATTTTATAAAAACTGAAATTTAGAAACAAAAGCAGCTAATCCCTCAACTCAAAAAGCTAGAAAAAAGAACCAACAGAGTAAATCTAGAGACTGGAGAAGAAAAAAAAGAGCAGAGGTCAATGAAAAGGTAATGAAATCAACAAAATAGGTCTCCGGCAAAACTGACCTTGGAAAAAATGAGAAAAAGCACATCTGATCAATACGAAGGACACAGAGGGTATGTAACAGAGGTACAGTGCAAAGATCTCCACCCGGGGCCGTCCCCGAGATCACTGGCTTCCCTGAAATCAAGTGGCCACTCTGGTTTAGTTAGCAGCTTCTTCTCCCCCGAGGAACAGCGGAGGGCTGCCTCTCCGAGCTCAAGGGAATGGGGCATACTCTTCTTCAGACGGAGGAGAAAACAAACGTGCCTGCAGGTGTTTCACATGCCGGACGGTAATGGTCCGTGTATCATCAGGTGTCTAGATCTTCCCTGGGCTTCAATGATCACCTGCCTCCTTTACTTCACCTCTTTGGCTTACCCTTCCTCCTCTATCTTCCTTCACAGATAGCTTTCTTCCCCACCACCTTTTTTTAGATTCTATTTTTAAAAAGATTTTATGTATTTATTTGAGGAGAGAGTGGAGAGCGAGAGGGAACGAGTGCGGTGGGAAGGGGCAGAGGCATAGGGGGAAGCAGACTCCCTGCTGAGCAGGGAGCCGGACACGGGACTCGATCCCGGATCATGACCCCAGTTGAGGGCAGATGCTCAACTAACTGAGCCACCCAGGTGCCCCTCTCCTCCCCCTTCACTGAGGTATATATAACGTGCATTCAGCAGGGCACACATATCTCAAGGAAACCGCCCAATGAATTTGAATACATGCATACCCAAGTGTGACTACCACCAGCTCAAGCTACGGAGCTGGTCATTTCCAGCCTCCAGAAGGCTCTTTCCTTCCTGCTCATGTCTCTGTGTCTCTGCTCTTCCTTATGCCCCAAATACTTTCCCTCCAAGTAAACATCTGGCTAATTCCTTAGCTCCTTCACGTCTCTGCTTGAATGTCAGCTTTGGAGTGAGGCCCCATCACCCTATTTGTAATTACAACACCTCTCGCAGCCTCTATTTTCTCTCCCTAGTCTGTGTCTTCCCTTATCCCCTGCTGATGGATTATATGACGTGTGTGCGTATATACATGCACACGTACATGCACATTTACACATAAGCCTGAAGTCCACTACTCGCCACCAAAGTTCCATCAGGGCAGAAATGGACCATTTTGACCCTTCCATGCCACAATACCCATAGGTCTGGCACACAACGAGTCCTCAGTGATCACTCATTGAAGGAAGACTTGAGTCACTGAGATTGTAAACGCTGTAATGAGACAATCCAGTCGCAGCGGTCTGAAACCCCCAGTGAAGGCAATTCCCGCACCGCTGTTCTAACTAAGGCATAACTGCCCATTAAGCGAGTCTCCTTAAGTCTCTGTTCATCGCACCTCAAGATCTAGCAGGAAGAAATGAGCACGAGGATGCTGCCGGAAACCAGTCTCAGAGGGACGTGGCCCTGCTCGCAGCCTGTCATGGAGGAGGAGGCGCTCTCTCCCCAGCACAGAGAGCCAGCGGGGTCTGTAGGGAAGAAGCAGTCACTTACCCTGTCACAGCCGAGCCCCTGGACGCTGGCTGATATGCCCATTAGAGTTAAGGCCTGGGACACTTAGGTGCTACTACTGCTTTACACAAGTTCAATGGGTTGGGAGGTGTAAAGACAGTAAACCAGTTGAGTACTTTTACGGTGCAACAAATATTCACCCCATGTTGCCGGCTGGAAGCAGTTAAAAGCCCTGGTGAAGACCAGGTTTAGAAGCTGATCAGACACAGAGCCAAACGAGAGCCTCGCTGAAACTCTCACCAGTGACGGGCATCTATGAGCGCGATCCAGGTCCTGTTTGACAAGGACTGGAATCCTGGAGACCGGAACAGGAGGTGGGAAGGGTCCAAGGCCCCACGGATGCCTGATGAAGCTGGCCTATTTGAAGCACTTCTCTCCTGATGACCCACCCCCAGCATGCTCTGTGACCAAGGTCAAAAATGACTTGGGCCTAAGGACAGTGGCCAAAGACTGTAGAGGGAAGAGATCAATCATGTCCTAAATGAGCTGTAGTAATTATCCATGCTACACTAGGAAAAGTCAGGGAAGAGGATACGCACGGACTAACAAGTGCTTGGGAAGGAACTGCAGTACCGATGTGGGTCAAGCGGAACCGGTTGCCATGGTGAGGACTCCTCTGGAGACTGTGTTCCATATGTTCCTGCAGGAGGACACCCCAGTGGTTTACTGGGCTGGCTGACATAGACCCTAGCCTCGCACTAGCCTGTGCTGTCTGGCAAGGATGGTGACTGTCAGGAAGAAGACGCTCAGAGAGCAGCAGAGCCCCAGAAAGTGGCAGGCACTCGACTCTCCACGCACTCATGCTGCTCAGGGGGCTCTGGGATAACACAGGCCCTGAGGGCTGCTTTAAATGCTGAATGGTAGCATTTCTTGGGTCTTTGCAAGATTCTTCTCCCTTACTACTATGTGTAATCTCATTAAAAACAAAACATTACTCAAGAGAGTGTATGGTCACAATCTGTTCCTTGGAGCCAGAAAAGCTTAAGTGAGACAGGAAAGGAGCCTTTGCAGAAGGAGGAGTGTGGGACCCTCAGCTGTCTGTTCTTACCGACTACTCTTACTTCTGAAAACTTTCCAACTTGATTCTACAACACGGCGTTCCTATAGTTCTCTTCTTTCCTAGAATAATTCATAACCTATGGAACTGAAGGGAAGCTACAGCTCATTCAGCACAGGAAAGAGAGAAGCACATGGAGGCCCACTGAGAGATTTCCTTCTTACTCCATTTCCTTCAGCGATTCTTTCCCCACCGTTTAACAGGGAATGTTCTCGAATCATCTGCCCCTTTCTCTCTCTAGACTCATAATTTCAGCCTCCAATTATACATGGATCCACTCTTAAGTTTTTATTTTAAGTGCTGAATTCTTCTCCCCCCCAATATTAGACTTCCAATTTATCTGTGGAATGTATACTTCCAAGTTTCACCAGCACCTGAAACTCAACATGGTTAAAACTGACATTATCTCCTTTCTCCCTTCCCACTTTCTGCATTACTCTTATTAGCATTATCCATTTTTAAAAGTTTCTGTCTTAAGCTGTTTTTTAATTTCAAAATATTCTGATCATGCAAACAGTATAAAGAATAAAATAACAAAGACTCCTGTTTTCAATTTCAACACTTAACTATTTTGCCATATTTGTTTCAGACTCAAAAACATTTTTATAGGTATGGCTGGAAGTCCCCTATCCCATTCAACCCGGCCCCTTCCTTAAGAGGCAGCCACTCTTCCAAGGTTCATTCCTGCCAAAAGCAGATCCCAAGAGAAAGGCTGATAAACCCAGAGGACTGATTTGGAAGGTGCAGGGGCACTGACAAGGGTGTGGGGAGGTGGTTTGAGTGTGGGAAGACAGCCAGTGGGGCCCAGTGTTAAATGAGCTACCACTGTGGGTAAGCTGAAGGCAAAGTGAGTTCTGGCAGCCTAAGGGCAGCCTTTTGACAAGAATGTTGACTGATGAAAGTTAGGCTGGGGTACCCAGAAATAATAAGGGAATACAGGGGGACATGGGCAGAGTACTGACAACATCTGTGAGAGTGTGTGCCCATTCTTTTTTTTTTTTTTAAGATTTTATTTATTTAAGAAGCCCCAGTGGCCTGATGGATAAGGCATTGGCCTCCTAAGATTTTATTTATTTATTGACAGAGATCACAAGTAGGCAGAGAGGCAGGCAGAGAGAGAGGAGGAAAAAGGCTCCCTGCCAAGCAGAGAGCCCGATGGAGGGCTCAATTCCAGGACCCTGAGACCATAACCCGAGTAGAAGGCAGGGGCTTAACCCACTGAGCCACCCAGGCGCCCCGTGTGTGCCCATTCTATTGACATTGCTTACTTTTACTGCAACTGTTAAACATCATTAATTTTTATATTAGATGATATTATTCATAACACTAACAACAATGATACTGATGAAGGGGAACAGTGACTATAAATACACGCCAGTCAACATGAAAAAGGATGGTAGTTTGGGAAAATAACTTCAGTTCAAAGAGTTGTTTAGCTATTTATTGAATTTGTATCAAGTGCTTTGATTGATCTCCCTTTCAATAGAAGGTAAAGAAATAAAATGCCAGTCACAATTCATGTTCTGTTTGGTTCCACACTTCATTTGACTTTGACAAAATCTGATTTTCTCCCGTACCTTCCTTCATCTCCTACTTTAAGATTGCAGTGATTAGGCTTAAATGATGATTGATATGTGAGATTACAAGCGTTTGCTAAGAAGACTATATACAACCAAGAATGTCTTAGAATATCATTTTCTTCTTAGCTGCAATCTATTAGACTTTCTATTGAAAGGGAGAAAGAGATGTATGTGTGTGTACAGGGTGGCAGTGGGGGGGCGTGTAATGGAGACAAAGTTCAACCCCATAATCAGCCCTGCAGTGATATTCTAAATCATGTAGCAAAGCCAGGAATAGTTTGCCTTCTCTGTACCTCACAATCAACAGGACTCCTGACTTAACAACACAGAACTACAAAACAGTATGTTTCCTGTTCCCTTTTGTAGAGACCAGGAGGATTTAAAATAATCTTGAAACGATATTCCTCATAGATTCTATTATTGGACAGACAGAACTCCTTCCTTAGGAACTAGCAGACAGAAAAATCACCTGACACTCAAAAAGATCTTGTAGTCAGCAGGATGCTTCTGAAGAATCAAAACAGACAGTCACTTGTAAAGCAGACCACATACAGTAGGAGGAAAATTAAAAACAAAAAAACAACTTATATTGAGATTCAAGGAGATATCCACCAAATTTCGTATTTCAAATGAGAAATGATTACAGAACTTGAAAACCCCATGGAGGACAACTGAGTGGGTTTAGATCAGAGGCAAAATATACTGGTGAAAAGAACTTCCGGAAACAGCATAAATTTTACATGTGAAAGAGAGATAATGTTTTCATGAAGTAATTCTCCACTGTTTTTCTCCTAATTCCATTTCTCTATAAAAACAAACCTCTTGAAAACAAGTAAGAAAATATATTATATGCCACATTTAAGCAGTAGGTAGGATTAGGAATAGAGAAAGGTTACGTAGAATAGGGAGTCCTTAATGTTTGTTTTTTAAAAATGCCTTCATTAATCTATTGGAAACCTTGGATCCTTTCTCCTCTTTTTTTTTTTTTTTTTTTTAAAGATTTCATTTATTTATTTGACAGAGGTCACAAGTAGGCAGAGAGGCAGGCAGAGAGAGACAGAGGGGGAAGTAGGCTCCCTGCTGAGCAGAGAGCCCAATGCGGGGCTCGGGGCTCCATCCCAGGACCCTGGGGTCATGACCTGAGCCGAAGGCAGAGGATTTAACCCACTGAGCCACCCAGGCGCCCCCCCCCGCCCCCGCTTTTTGTTAAAGTACTCTCTATACCCAACAGGCAGCCTGAACTCATGACCCCAAGATGAAGAGTCGCACGCTCTACCAACCAAGCCAGCCAGGCGTGCCTGGATCCTTCTTACAGAAAATTGTACATTTGTACAAGACATAAGATGGGCATAGAATTTCAGGAATTCATGGGCTCCCTAGAGCTCCAAAGGTTGTAGTGATCCGTCTATTGACCCACTAGTGGTCCGAGAACCCCAGGTTAAGAGTCCGTCCTTCAGGAAGCAGAGAACACTTACGTTGTACAGAGGGATGGTCTTCATCACCTTGTACTGTTTAGTGGGATCCATCTTATAGAGGTGACGATCGGTGACAAAAATCGCTCGGTCTTCCACCTTACTAAATCGATTCACCTATAAGAAAACAAACCAATAAGCCATCATAGCTCATCAAGAATGAAATCAAATGAGCCACCAGGAAATTATCTATCTAGGGGCAGAGGCGGCTGGCTGGGGAGACACATTCTTTAACAGATAATGTACCATTCTCCAGGATGAACAGAGATCTACAAGGACTCGCAGTTTCCAGATTTACAGGATTTTACAGTTTAAGTTTCACCATTTTATAATTCAACAGGAAAAACAACAAAAACACATAAGAATTAAAGGACTAAAAACATGTGACCCAGACACTGTAAAGAAAATGAAAAGAGAACCCAGAAACTAAGGAGCAAATGTCTTGCATATCACATTTCTGTTAAGGGACACAATTGTATGTCTAAGAGAATAGAACATACATTGTACCTAGAATATATATCTCCATAATAAAAAGACAAAAAAAAAAAAGAGTAAAGGATTCGAACAGACATTTCTCCAGAGAAGATACACAAAAGGCCAATAAGCACATGAAAAGATGCTTGACATTAGTAGTCACCAGGGAAACATAAGTCAGAACCCCGGGGAGACACCACTTCGCACTCACCAGAATGACAATAATAACAAAGACAGATAATAACAAATGCTGGCCAGGAGGTGGAGAAATTGGAACCCTCCTCACTAATGGTCGGAATGTGAAATGATGCAGTCACTTCGGAAGAGTCTGGCAGGGCCTCGAGTGGTTAAATCTAGAATTACCATCTGACCCAGAAATTCCACTCGCAGGTGTATAAGGGAACTGAAGACATATCCACAGGAAAACTTGGGCATGAATGTGCACAGCAGCCTTAATCATGACAGGGACAACGTAAATGTCCATCAACTGATGAACCGATAAATAAAATAGGATATATCCACACCACGGAATACAACTGGTCAACAAGAAGAAATAAGTGTAAAAACATAATGCTGAGTCAAAGAAGTCAGGCCCAGAGGACCACGCTGCAAGACCTCATTCACATGTAATATCCAGAATAAGCAAATCTGTTGAAACAGGAAGTAGGTTATTGGTTGCCTAGGGCTGGAGGAAATGAAAGGTTTGGAAGGATGACAGCTAAGGGTTGGGGGTTTCTTTCTGAAAACTGATGGTGGTGATGGATCTACAGCTCTGTGAACACACTGAAAGCCAATGGATTGTGTACTTGAAAATGGTGAGTGGTATGGCATGTGATTAGATCGCAATAAAGCTGTAAAAAATGTAAGCCCTATCAGAAATGACTCATTCTGCCCCTTTTCTAATTCCCTAAAAGTATAATGAGTATGTCATTAAATCTACATGTTTGGGGGTGCCTGGTTGGCTCAGTTGTTAAGTGTCTGCCTTCAGCTCAGGTCATGATCCCAGGGTCCTGGGACTAAGCCTGCTGTCAGGCTTCCTGCTCAACAGGGAGCTGCTTCTCCCTCTGCCCCACCCCTCCCAGGTCATGCTCACTCTCTTTCTCTCTCTGGCAAAAATAAATAAATAAAATCTTTAAAATAAAATCTTTAAAAATCCACTTGTTCAAAAGTGGGACACTGCCTTCCTAGTGCCTATGGCATGAATTATGGCATGAATGCCTCATAATTACCACTGTCCAAAACAAGAGAGGGCCACATGGAAAGGCAGTACATGCTCCCCCTGCAGATAGGACAGGATCAGATGCAAGGTGGACCCCTGATGTGGGTGTGGTTGAGGGGGTTCCTGCTTTGAATACGAAGACTCAAGGTTTCTAAGGACCCCTCCCACTCAGATCCTAGGATTCCTTTATTTGACTTTCAAGAGTTTTTCTATTTGTCACTATTCTCCTTTTCATTTATTTATTTAAAATTTTTTTTTTTTTAATAATCTCTACACCCAACATGGGGCTCGAACTTATAACCCCGAGATTAAAAGTCCCATGCTCTACTAAGCCAGCCAAGCACCCCACTAGTCTCCTTTTTAAACTTTCTTTATGGGCTCTGCTCCGATCTAACAGTTTTCCTCATGTTATGCTCTCTCTTAAATGTTTATGATTTTCCACTCTCCTTTTTAGCTCTCTGTATTTTAAGATAATGCTCAAATTCTCATTTCATTATAAAACTGCTAAAATTTCTAAAGTAAAAAAACGATTACCCTTTCCTCTCACCTTTTATTACATAGTTTGGATACATACGGAGTTAAGACTAAACAAGAAAATTAATATCGTATCCAAAGGGCACAGGGTTTTTCTTTTAAAGCAGGATACTCAAGCATGACGAGCTGTTGTCTAAACACTTTTGCTAAGATGAAATGCTTGATCCTCTCCCAAATGCCTTTTTTTTTTTTTTTTGAAAGAAAGACAGGGCAGGTTTGCTGATGTTTATAAATTCCAAGACAATACAGTTAAATCTATCCTTAGTCTCTACCTTCTCACTGTAAAGTTTAGTTAGTATCTACACTTCTTTACTAAAAGGGCAAAAGTTTTCATTTAATAACTGTAAAGTTTTGCAAGGACACTTGTAATTTTGGGGCCGTGGATGCGTGTTAGGAATACATTTGATAAAACAGTTGTGTAGAACACTGTGTTTTTAAACTTGTAGTTGAAGCTCTGTTTGGCACAGGATACTGATTCTACTTACGAATTTTGTGATAAGTTACTATAACCTCATGAACGTGGATCTAAGTAACTCAGCCACTATAAAAGATTATACAGGTTACCTGAAGATTGGCAGTATATGAAAAAGCTGCTTCCCTTGTAAAATAGCTACAAATAGGTTACCAAAATAGTGACAAATAAAACTTAGGAATTTACTTGAAAACAAAGAAAAATCTCATATCAGCCGTATGATTTTTTTTTTTTTTTAAATGAAGATCAAAAAACAGCAAAACTACTTTATGGTAAAGGCAGTCAGAAGAGTGGTTGTCCTTGGTACTGGGAGGGCTTGGATGGGAAGGGGCATGAGGGAGCTTTTCAGGGTAATGGAAATGTTCTCTATCTGGCCAGGGTTGTGATTTACATGGGTGTACACACTCATCAAAATCAGTGAACTCTATACTTCAGATCCAGGCATCTACTTGTATATAAATTATACCTCAATACAAGTACATGAACAAAACACCGTAACATCTCAAATATCCAGGACAGAGCCATATTTACTGCCTTCTTATTTCACAGACAGGAATCCTGTCTTCTAGCCAGGTTGGAAGTTCCCTGAGGGTCGTTATCATCTGATGGCTTTTTCCTTATACCTCACAGCCCCCAGTACAGAAGTGGGCAGCCCCTAGAGTTTACTCTATCCTTGTGGATCGGTTGGTTTTGAAAGCAATTCTAATCCGACAGGATAATTTCAAGAGGAGCTCCTCCCCACATGAGCCAATCAATGTTGATGACTGGAAAACACGGCAGCACACTGGGGAGGCTGCATAATGTGTGGAAAAAAATGTCCCAAGTGGCAAATGATAGCACTTTTGTTCAATAGCTTAAGTCCCCATTGCCCGGTGTGGTCTTGGAAAACCTCCATTTCTGCACTGAAGAAAGAGGAAGTGGGGACTCTGCTTTCTTCTTTCTGAGGCTGGAAGACTATCCGGAAGCGATCTCTTCAATAAAAAGCTCCCTAATATAGCAGACACTATGAAAACACATGTATTGCGGGGCGCCTGGGTGGTTCAGTCGGTTAAGCGTCTGCTTTCAGCTCAGGTTGTGATCCCAGGGTCCTGGGATCAAGCTCTGTGTCAGGCTCCCTGCTCAGCGGGGAGCCTGCTTCCTGGCCCCTGCCTGCCTCTCTGCCTACTTGTGATCTCTCTCTGTCAAATAAAAAATAAAAATCTTAAAAAAAAAAAAAAAACAAGAACTGAGCACAAAAACATTTCTGAACAACTATAAAGTCATATCTCTCAGTGATTAGAGGGAAAAGCAAAGCAAAACAACAAAGAACACTATAAACCCCTCCCATAAGCAAAACAGAAGGCGAACCTGAGATAATATCTCCCCATCCCCCGCTCCCCAGATCACATTTTCAAGATGCAAACAAAGAAGTTAGAGACTAATTGGTACGCACTGTTGCCTTTGCTGGTTGTACAGCTAACTAAATTAGGGTAGGTAAGACAGGACACAGCTTGGTATGCTGCTGTAGGTAAGAGCACAAACTAAAATGTAGGTTTGCAACGGTCTTCTCCCCTCTGCCTCATAGTTTTAGAGATCCGACAATTTGGCAAACACTGCTTTTGTAACCAAAGCATATTTTTCAGTCTTCAACTCGACAAAAATGATATCTGTAATTAAGAGTAAAGTAGAGTGTATGTGGGAAACTAATGACTGCTCTTGGCAGGGATTATCCACATCACATAGCAATGATTTTGGCCATAAGAGGGATTTGGCCCTTGTCAGAGGGCTCGAAACAAGGTGACTGTAGAGCTCCTGCGTTAGCATTTTTCTAAGTTGTTCTGCACAACCCCAGCCTCATGAGATGCTTTGTGAGAGAAAGGGTTCCAAGTCAGGTTGTTTGGAGGAACCTTGCAAACCACAGCCTCCCCTAAGATACTCGTAACCCATGAATGTATTAGAGGCTCTGAGCATTCTGCACTTAAAGAACATATTGGACTGCTTTACCCAGCATTTCCCACAGACGATACAAGGCAACCTTTTTATAAACACATGAATAAATCCAATAGCACACTGGTTTCTGAAACGCATGGGGGAGGACACTAATCATTTGTATGCATGTTAGAGCAGGGGGACGAGAGGGCATCTAGAGTGGAACGTGGGTCATAAGCAACAGTAGTGTTCCTCACCTTTGGCCAAATCACCTAAGAAACAGTGGTGTGTTGCCCGAGAGTACAAAAAAAGAAAAGTGCATTGCCTCATTTTGCAAGGTCGCACAAGAGTCAAAACAATAGGCCCGCCACGATGATAAAAGTGGACAGTACTTTCCTTTTTGTGATCTGTCCATGAGTTAGCTTGGAAACCAAAGGCAAAAACCTCAAAGCAGCCATTTTACTGAAGGGCTGTTTAGAAATATTACATTCCTTTTTATATAAAAACATAATTTCTAACGAGAACAGGTCACATACCCCTAGCTTGTGCTTAGCAACCCAAATTATACTTAAAACCAATTGAGTGGGAATGACATCCTGTCCCAAAGAAGGAGCTTTAAGCTGCGTTACAGCAGAATCGAAGTGGCAAAGAGAAAATTTTAATAAACACACATCAATTTGTAAATTCAAATTTAATTAAAATAATGATGGCATAGAAACACCTTTTCTCATAAATTCATAAGGTAATAAAAAAACTGGATCACAGACTGTTAGAAGAGATCTCATCTTATTTCTTCCGTGATCCATGCTAAAATCCTCAACCAAAGAAAACTCCCTATCACCTGGCTCTTGCCCAGATCCTTCTGGCGATCTATTTATAGTCTTAGTCAACACCACAGGGGGTCAGAGCTAAAGGTCCCCTGAAGAGTCAGACCAACAGAAAACACATTCTGGGCAAGTGTAGCTATTTGCAGAAGTCTCCAACCTTAAAGGACATTTTATAACAGTAGTTAATGGAAAGTGGTTGTTCTCAAAAGAATCAAAGCATAAAGAAAGAGGCCTTACTGAAATCATCTCAAGTTTACCTTGGCACATGCTTGGGATTAAATAATTTCTAGGAAAGACATTATCTAAACTCAACACCAAAACCCCCAAACAATCTGACTGGAAAATGGACAGAAGACCCGTATAGACATTTTCCAAAGATGTGCTGATGGCCAGCAGGCCCGTGAAAAGACATGCAACATCACTCATCATCAGGGACGTGCAAATCAGAACCACAATGAGCTATCCCCTCACACCTGTCAGAATGGTTAGAATCAAAGACAAGAGGGGTGCCTAGGTGGCTCAGTGGGTTAAAGCCTCTACCTTTGGCTCAGGTCATGATCCCAGGGTCCTGGGATCGAGCCCCACATCGGGCTCTCTGCTCAGCGGAAAGCCTGCTCCCCACCCCTCCTTCTCTGCCTGCCTCTCTGCCTACTTGTGATCTCCGTCAAATGAATAAATAAAATCTTAAAAAAAAAAAAAGAATCAAAGACAAGAAAAAACAAGTACTGGTGAGGATGTGGAGAAGAAGGAACCCTCATGCACTGTTGGAGGGAATGTAATTTGGTGTAGCCACTGCGGAAAACAGTATGTGCCTCAAAAAATTAAAAATAGAAATACCATATGGTCCAATAATTCTACTACTGGGTGGGTATTTACGCAAAGGAAATTTAAAAAGATATTTGCACCCTTATGTTTATTGTAGTATTATTTACAACAATCAAAGTATGGAAGCAATTTAAGTGTCCATCAATAAACAGATAAGGAAGATGTGTTATACACACACACACACACACACACACAACAACACACAGCCATAAAAACAATGAGATCTTGCCATTTGCAACAACATAGATGAACGCAAAGGGTATTACGCGACGTGAGATAAGTCAGACTGAGAAAGACAACTGCCGATGATCTCACTCATATGTGGGATTTAAAAAACAGCAAATAAATACACAAAAAGCAGAATCGGACCTGTCAATGCAGAGAAAAAAACCCAAACTCATGGTTGCCAGAGGGAAGGGACGGAGGGGTGCGGGAGAAACAGGCTTCCAGTTATGGAGAGAAGTCGTCGCGGGAATAAAAGGGACGACATAGGAAATAGAGTCAACGATGTTGTCATAGTGTGGTACGGTGACAGGTGGCAGCTGTCATCAGTGAGCACAGTGTAATGTATAGAGTCGCTGAATCACTACGTTGTACTTTAATGTAACATTATGTGTCAACTATACTCAAATTAAAAAAAACTAAGCTATAGTGTGAAGAAATATTATTTTTTATTGACTTTGGAAGCACAGGAGCATGACTAAGAATTTTCGGCCTTTATCCAGCAGGACCCAGGGAGAGACATGTGGTCAGGCATCACAATGTCATCACTGGAAAGACAGAATCAGAGACACCAGGCTTTTCCAAAGCAGATGACATAATTCTCAAAACCACTCGACACTCTTCGATTGTTCTGATTCCTAACCTGACTTCTCACATAGCTTGGTACTAGAAAGGAAGTACCCTAGAGAGTAGATATGAGAGTCCATTAGCATGGTATGTTCCTTTGTGGAATTCACACATTGACACTGCGGCTCATACACTGTTTTATGTCTGATTCTGGCCCACAAGAGCCACTCTTGATGATCTGATCACCTCCAGGTCTGCTTATAAAAGAGCTTCTGGATCTATGAGTTCAGAATTAGACTCCACTTGGTTAACCACCCAACTGCCAGCAAGCTTTCCTACTTCATTCTGATTTTTGTTTTTTTAAAGCTACTCTCTATTTAATTAGTCTACATTATATAGAGGTGATCTCCTCTTCCTTAGAATGTTTGAATACTCCTGCCCCTGGTCACCAACATTCTATGCTCTTTCTCCATTAACGGACTAATGTAGTACTTCATGTAAGTGGAATCACACAGTATTTGTCTTTGTGTCTTATTCACCTAGACGATATCTTCAAGGTCATCCATGCTGTAGGCATGTACTTCCTTCCTCTTTATGCTTAATAAGTATCCCATTGCCTGGATACACATGTCCTTCCTTCCTTTCCTTCCTTCTTCCCTTTCTTCCTTCCTTCCCTTCCTTTCTTTCTCTCTCTCCCTCCCTTCCTTTCTTCCTTCCTTCCCTCCCTCTTTTTTTTCTTTTTCCTTCCTTTCTCCCTTCCTTTTCCTTCCTTCCTCCCTCCCTTCCTTCCAAGAATCCCAACCAGGCTCCAAACCTAGCACAGAGCCTGAGGGGGGCTCCACCTCATGACCCTAAGCTCACAACCTGAGCTGAAATCAAGAGTCACATGCTTTAACTGAGTGAACAACCCAGGTGCCCCAGATATATGTCTTCTTTATTCATCTGTCCATGGACATTTGGGTTGTTTCCATCTTTAACTACCGTGAACGCTGCTATGAGTGTTGGCGTACACTCAATTATCGTTTTGAGAGATTCAAATAATAAGAAAAATATTATGTACTTATACATGAGGCCACCATTCTCCTTGCTCCTCATTCCTTGGTTATGCCCACACTACCATCTGGAACCACTTTCCTTCCGTCTGAAGGCCATTCTCTAGCATTTCCTGTAGTGCGTATTTTTGGATATGCTCAAAGATGTCTTTATTTCGCTTTGGTTTTTAAAAGCTATATTTGCTGGGTGCAGAATTGTAGGTTGACAGCTGTTCTTTTCCTTCAGTAAAAGAAGTTTTAAAGCTGTTGCCCCACTGTCTTCTTGCTTGCCCTGTTTCTGACAAGAAATCTGATGCATTCTCACCTTTCTCCTCTGTGTTTTTTTCTTTACTGCTGCATTTAAGGGATTTGATCATGTTGTGCCTCCGTATGGTGTTCTTCCTGTCTCTCGTGTTTGACGTTTGTTGAGTTCCTTGGGTCTAAGAGTTTGCAATTTTCATTGAATTTGGAAAAATTTCAGCCATTATTTTTTCAAATATTTTGAATTCCCCCCCTTCTCTTCCCTCCACTCGGGGCTCCACATGCCCATATATTAGGCTACTGGACATTGGCTCACAGGGCCCCAATATTTTGCTCTTCTTTTTTTAGGGTGGTTGCATCTTCCCCTCTTTGCTCTGTGTGTTTTATTCGAGGTAGTTTTATTGTTCTTTCTTCAAGTTTACTAATTTTTCTTCTGCAGCATCTAAACTGCTTTTAATCTCATCAAGTATATTAAAAAAAATCTGAGATGCTGTGTTTTCCATCTCTATCCATAACATACACATAACAATTATTTTAGTGACCTTGTCTTTCAATTCTATAATCTACATCAGTCCTGGATCCTTTTGAATGACTGACTTTTCTTCTCATTAAAGGTTAGAGTCTCCTGCTGCTTTTGTAGGCCTGGTAATTTTGGATCCAATGTCATGCATTCTGAATCTTCTCTTTTGGGTGCTGGTGAGTTCATATTCTTGGGTGTATCTTTGAACACTGTTCTGGGACACTGTTAGGTTGCTTGGAAAGAGTCTGATTCTTTTGAGTCATGTTTTCAAGATTTGCTGGGTGGGATTAGGGCAGTGTTTAGTCAAGGGCTAATTCCTCCCCATGACCTGTACTGTCCATACTCTACCAAGCATCCCATGAATCATGAGTGTTTCCCATGGCTGGTGGGAGCAGGTACTACCTGTGAGTACTTGGTTCTGGTTGCCGCCTACCCTCTGGGGTGGTTCTTGCACTAGCCTTGGGCAGTTTCCTCACACGCACACGCTGAGTTGTGCTCAGCTCAGGCAAATACCTGTTGCGGACCCCCTGAGGCTATCCAGAGGTCTCTCCATACTCTCTGTGCCGCTTGCTCTTCTCTGGCACTCTCCTCTGCAAACTCTAGCTGCCCTAGTGTCTCCCAGCTCAGCCCTCTTGTTTCTGTCAGGGAGTCCATTAAGCTCCACCTGGGCTCCCCCAATCCCACCAGAGACTAGAATGTTTCTCCAGGAAGTCAATCAGCTGCCTGTAGGGCTCACTTGTCTGTTTCTCATATCTTGATGTGCAGTGACCGAAGAACCATTGTTTCATAGATTCTGTCCTTTTAGTTTTTATTTTTTTTTAACATATTTCCTCCTTTTGCTCATTGTATAGCTATGTTGTATTTTACTGGGCACAAACACAATTATCTACTAATCTCATCATATATTAATGGTATTTTTTTCCAGTTTTTTGGCAATTACAATGTACAAAACTACATCTTTGGATGTATGTGTGAATATATCGTAGGATAAATCCTGAGTTCTGGAATTCCTAGATTAAGTGGTCTGGGCATTTAAAATTTTGGTAGCTCTTGCCAAACTGTTCACTCAAAAGGACTGTATCTTATCAACAGCATTTCCCTAAATTTCGTGCAAACACTGGTTATCAATGTGTCAAAGTTTGCCGATTACAGTGGAAAAATATTTCATTATTTTGATCTGAATAATACAGCAATTGTGTACTTTTGCAATATTTGAAACAAAATACCCCAAGTCACCCACACTTGGGCTTTTGTTATGAGGTAAATCTTTTATCATTTTCTTCATTCCTACTTTGGATACTGGCATATTTATGTCAATATTTCTTCTGAGATCAATCTAGGAAATTTTTTTAAAGATTTATGTATTTATCTTAGAGTGAGAGAAAGACAGAGAGAGCAGGAGGGGGAGAGGGAGAGAGAGAGAGAATGCCAAGCAGATTCCCCGCTGAGTGTGGAGCCCAATGTGGGGCTCAATCCCAGGACCCTTAGCATGACCTGAAATGAACTCAAGAGTTGGATGCTTAAGTAACTGAGCTACTTGGGCACCCCAGAAATTCACCCGTTTCATTAATATTTGGAAATTTATCTGCCTAATTTTCACAAAATGCCTTTTAAAAAAATTAATCATCGCAACTTCCTCTCTATTTTGTGAAAAGCATTTTGAAGTTTTGAAAAACCGACCAAGTCTCCCGCCTTCCCCTCTCCGACTTCCACACTTCACTAGCCCCATGGACATCATCTGCAGGCAAGTAACAGTCCACACACACGTCTTGCCTCAGATAAACAACGACTAGATTCACAGCATGTGTAACTCGCCCTCCCCTCCCCCCAAATTCTCTGTCCTCCCTTTTCTAGACTCTGTTCTTCCTCCCTCCTTCCCCACCTTTAAAATAGCGATCAAACATGTACAAGAAGTACTGAATGACCGTGAGCTACAAGGCAGACCAGTACGTGCTGGGAAAAGACAGGTGAGCCATAAAGTTACCAGTGTTGGAACACAGGGAGGAGCCCCCCCAAAACCAAGTATGTCCACTTCCTACCCCCCGCAGCCACAGTCACCTTGGCCACTGCACCCCGGCCCCAGCACGGGCGGGTGGCACTCAGTGTTGGCAGAGCTGGGGCTGTAGCTGCGGTCCTGTTTTACTGCCGTCACAGCGATGTAAGGGCCTCTGAACCCAACCCCGTCTCCCCTGGAAGGGGGGCTGCCCCAGCCCACCTCACCTTACGGACGTGACAGGAAAAGAGGACATTCATGTATTTGTCCTTCCTTTTCAGCTCGTTTGCGACGGGGACAAAAGTGCCTGAGGTCTGAGGTGTGTCTGGCTTCTGAAAGAAAAGGGGGAAAGTGATGAAAAGAATCTGCTTAGCATTTTGGAGGAAAAGGCAATCTCTCCGTGGCCTGGCTTTCCCACCCTGCTCAGACTGTTCTCAGCGTGCGTACTTTTATCTCCCATACCAGCTGCCACAGGGGTGTTAATGCCACCGAAGGGCCTATAAAACTTTTAAAATACAGAATGGGAGGGAGGATGAAATGCAGCTCTGGGAATAATTAATATAAAGGTGGTAATTAAAAACAGCTGCTGAATTATGCAAGGGAAGGTTCAAATGCTCAAAAAGTGGTTTTGGAGTGTGCCTCGTATGTACGGCGCGGAGCGGCAGACAGCCCTTTTTAAAGCAAGGGAAACATCAAACACCACACAGTTAGAAGCAACAAAATCTTTCAGTTCAGTATCGCCCATAGCAGTTTAGTTTCTGTAGGGGTCTTGTTCTTCCCACGAAGTTTTGGAGAAAATTTCTTCCCTTTCTCGGTAAAGGGAGGATCAGATTCTGGTTTGCTGTCCCGTACGTACCGAAGCAAGATAGTTGCCCTCCCAGGCTCTCTGGAGCCCAAGGTCAGCCCTCTGACCTTTCAGCATTTCCATGGCTGCAACCTTGGCCCTGACCTGGGGCAGGTCGGAAGCAGGCAGGCTCTTGATGAGCTCGGATGCTCTCCATCTGGAAGCGAATAAGTGAAATGTTTTAGGATTTAGAAACCCAGTCCCATTCGTGCCCCCAAATAACCGGGCTGCCATTAAGCAGAATTTAAATCAAAGTACTTGCAAGGATACCCTAAAAACAAGGAAAAGAAAGGTCTCCAAAATATACACAGAACTTGTTAAAATACACAGTTCTTTATTTTTTATTTTTTTTTAAATTTATTTTCAGCGTAACAGAATTCATTGTTTTTGCACCACACCCAGTGCTCCATGCAATCTGTGCCCTCCCTAATACTCACCACCTGGCTCCCCCGACCTCCCACCCCCCACCCCTTCAAAACCCTCAGGTTGTTTTTCAGAGTCCATAGTCTCTCATGGTTCACCTCCCTCTCCAATCTCCCTCAACTCCCTTCTCTTCATCTCCCCATGTCCTCCATGCTATTTGTTATGCTCCACAAATAAGTGAAACCATATGATAATTGACTCTCTCTGCTTGACTTATAAAATGCACATAGTTCTTTAGACAAAGATCTTTGTATAACTCGCATTGTCATTTGTGTGTTTTGAAAGCAACTAGAACTTCGTGACACATGGGTTTTCTCATGACATTTATAGTCAGAGCACAGAGAGTCCTTCCTTCTTTCAACACTGAGGTACTCACTGAGCCCTTTCTAGGCACTTACTAAACTTGAGAGGCTATTCTGGGCATTGGATCGAGGGATCCAACAAAGGGATCGAGGTCTTTTCTGCTAGGTGCTTACCTTCCTGAAGCAGGGACAGACAGTGAACCAATAGGAATGTGTGATGTGCTCAGGGCTATGGAGAAAAAACTCTGGCGAGGAAAGGACAGGAGGGCGGTGGTGGGCGGAGCAGGGGATGGGCACTGTTGTGTGGAAGAAGGCTGGAGGGGGTACGAGGCTATTTCCACAAGGCACGTGAGAGAGGTCGGTGGCTGGGATCTGGTAGAGAGTCGTGGAGGCAGAGACACGTGCTGGTCCTGCATGCATTTTGAAGGACACACCAGTAGATTTATTGATGGATTCGATATGGGAGCAAGAGAATAAGGGGGAATTTAAAGACGGCCCCAAGACTGTTGGGTCCAAGGAACTGAAAGCACACATTGAAAATAATCTATCCCTGATCGAGGAAAGCAAGCACACAGCTTTTATTCTGTCCCGGCCTTACTTGAACTCACGTCTTGCTTTCTGCCACGGGAGCTGTGGCTGGAAACAAACCCAGAGCTTCTTCACAGCAGACGGAATCATCAAGGCCGGTGGTCCCCTAGCTGTCTTCCACAGAGCACGAGGCCAAGAGACACCTAACACGGAGAGGTGCTCCCTCCCCCAGGGATGTGCGCAGAATGTGAGACTGCTTCCATCTAAGATTTTCCCGAGATGGATTCTGGCTTCAAGACAGTGACTTGAGCCGAAAGGTTTGCTTTTCTTTCCGAAACTCCCACCGCAACAACTAAATAAATATACAAAGAAGGAAAAGCTCTGTAGCAGCCCTGGAGAGCGGGAAGGAGGTCAGTGAACTGCAAGATGGGAAGACTTTCTTGGAGATTCGAAGTAGACTGGACCAAGCCGTGGGAGGAGTGGCTCAGAGCTGAGCCGTCCACTCGGTGGAAGGAGAGGAACCCCTTTGCCAGAAACAGCCCGGAGAGTGCTTGGGCCGGAGGCAGCTAGGGCTGGTGGCCAGGCCAGGCTGGGCAGTGAAGGATCTCACAGCGGGAGAGGTGCCATCTCTTTGCACAAAGAATGCCTGCCCATGGCAAGATGGGGCCCCTGCTGTGGGGGAGCATCAGAGGTAGCAGGATACAATAAAAGTAGCCTTGGAAAAAGGAAAGGCTCAGCCAGCGAAATTCTCCTCTCTGGTTTCCGTGGCCAATGGACACTGCAATGGGATAGACTGTCCTAAGGTCATTCCAGAAGATGCTGGAAGAATGACAGGCTGGGAGCAGCTGGGGGTCATCGCCAAGGTCACTGGTGACAGGTACATCTCATAATACTAAGTGGCTTTCAGTTAGTCCTTGGGTCCCAAGGGAGGTAGAGGCAGTCTTTGCTGTCTGCTGGTCTGTTTTCAGCCTTGGTGTCTAGTCCATCTGTCCCTTCTTTACTGCCCACTGTGGCCCAGGACAAGGTCCACCCCTGACTGGCTGCAGAGTGCAGAGGCACACGGGGCACCTGGGAACTGGCCTATATAACCACAAAGAGAGCCAGCCAGATTCCTCACCCTGCTCAAGGAAACCACCCTCTAGAAACGCCTGTAGTCCTCAACACCATCTCTATGGCGGCCTAAAAATCACCCGCCTCGACCCCATGAACAGGGGGACAAAGCTGAGCATGAGGAAGGCTCCCAGCCTTCCCAGAAGGAAAAAGAATTACTGTGAGGAACAGGAGTGAGCTTAACCATGATTAATGTTGAGATTTTAGAAAAATCAGAAAACCCCCCAAAAACACAAGCCCACAATCACGGTGGAGTTCTTTAGCACACTTCTCTCTGTTGTCCTCAGATCACAAAAGGGGAGAATACATCAAGTAGGAAACAGTGACTCTATCAGGGGTTGGTAAACCACAGTCTGTGCCAAATTCAGCCCATGGCCTGGTTTTCTGCTGCTCACAAGCTAGGAACAGCTTTTTACACGTTTGACAAAACCAGAGCAAAACAAAGTATGTGACAAAGACCATACGCAGCCCATAAAGCCTGTGATGTTTCTTACCCGGCCCTTCACAGAAAAAGTTTGCCTTTGGATGAGATTAACACAACTGGCAGGGCTCCTTCACGGTGCACGTGCACGTGTGCATGTGTGCGTGTATACACACGTGTGTGCAAAGTCAGCTGGCAGAGCAGACGCATTATTTTCAAAATGCTCAGACACCTGAAGCCCTGAGAAGGCTGGACTGTCTTCCCATCCTTCTTGTCTGTCACCATCTCCCTGGAACCCAGGCCAGTGCCCATGACACAGCTGGCCTTGAGGGAATATGTGCCGAATGAATAAATGGAATTTTGCAAAAATTCATCAAATCTAGGCCATCTACAAAACCATCAGAATCTAAAAAGAAGCCCACACAGGCCGCAGTGCAACACAAAATCAATAACGCTTTGTGGCTGTTAAAAGTACTACACGGATCTTTCCTTACTGTCATAGACAGGTCTCCAGAACATTTTTAAGTCGTCCTATAACCCTGCTTGTTTGAAAAAGAGAGGAAAAAGAGCCCAGATGATCTGTGACTGGGGACTGTGCACGCATACACTCTGAGTATGAGCCAACATTTCTACAGTGTTTATTACGCGTCAAGCATAATCTGAAATACTTTATATATACATTTACTCATAATCTTTCCAACAACCCTACGAACAGGTATTACTGTTAGAGCACTTTATGGATATGGTAACTGAAGCTCAGACAGATTATCTAATGTGCCCAAGGTTACACAAACAGGCATCAGCAGAGTTAGACTGTAAACCCAGGCTCCCGGGATCTGTGCTCCTAACCACTATACCATGCTGTCTCTTCCATGTCGGTGTGTGTTTGGAAATGCACAGAGGCAGGCACAGAAGGATACAAACTAATTGTTAATGAGAGATTATCCTAGGGGAAGGAAATAAAATGGGGGAGACAAGAGGAGGTGCGGAGGATTTCAACTTTATATCTTCTACATTTCTATATTATTTCACTTTAAAAAAAAACCACAATGAGCATATATATTCAGGCATAGCTTAATCACTTTTTAAATTAAGTTGAAATTCAGGTTACAGATGATACCATTCATGAAAAACACTCACCTGTGCATTAAATGCCTGACAGCATACAACGAACATTTATAGTATTAGAGCTGAGAACTGAGGTAATTTTGCTTTCAATGATTCCTTCTTGAGCTTTTCTTTTTATTAGATATCATTTCTTTTCTTTCTTTCTTTCTTTTTTTTTTTTACAAAAAGCCAAATGGGGTATAGATTAAAGAATTTTATTTCTATGCATTTTTATTTATCTTTTGATATCTGCCACCAATTACACAGAGCTAACTCTAAAGGAAGACAAAATCTCATTTAGCACAGAATTATAAATTAGTTCTTTTACATTCGGTATGCCGATTATTTCATAGTGCTCTTTGTGGAAGACCACACGGCCAAATGGCCATATTTGAGAACCCTTAGCTCACTTTATGTACCTAAGGCACAGCTAAATGTATCTGGTGCACACCAGCAACCAATAAGCAGCAGTAAGGAGGGGGAAGGGGCTATGGATCGCTACAGATTCAGATTCAGGGCACTTTACGAAAAATGAGATCAGCTGGACAGATATCAGATTTTTATCTATCAAAGGTTTTTATCTATTTGTGTTTAAAAAAAAGGTTGCTCTAAAATAAATCATTTTCCATCTCATACTTTAAAGTCATCTGGGGGGCACCTGGATGGCACAGTTAAGCATCCAACTCTTGGTTTCAGCTTTAGGTTGTGATCTTGGGGTCATGAGATCGAGCCCGATGCAGGGCTCTGTGCTCAGTGTCGAGTCTGCTTGATTCTCCCTCTCTCCCTCTGCCACCCTGCTTGTGCGCTCTCACTCTCTCGTTCAAATAAATAAATCTTAAACAAACAAAAATCATCTGGGAAACTTTAGAAAGGACCTCTGTTTGGGCCCCACTCCCTGGTTCTGTTACACAGAACTTTCTGGAGGCAGGATGTGGCCTCGGTACGCTTGGCAGGTTTCATAACCAGGATCGAGAAGTGCTGCCCCAAAAGCATTAACGCCTTTTCCAGCTGGAGTTATGGGTGGCGACTGTGATAAGTAGTTATTATTTGCTAATAAGAGAAGAAGACAGCGTGCTAATAGCTTATCTTAACTGTGGCATGATCCAGGCTTGGTGGCGCACGGCTCTCCACAGCTAGAGGGAGAACAAAAAGCACAGTCCCGTTGTTCTGAGCAGTACACAGATGCCCCGAGAGAGGAATCTACAGAGCTAAAGACCTCAGGCAGGAGGTGTCCTGCAAATGCAAACGGCTGAGCCCATAGCATGGCCTCAGATCTGGGGCTTTAGACGTGAGGGGTGTTCCCTTAATGGAAGTAGCACATACCAACAGGCCCTTTCTTACCTATTAAAAATGGCCTGCAAGGCCTCCTCGAAACGGCGGAGAACTTTAGGTGGGGTTGGCCACTTCACGTGCTTGCCGTGGTCCTTCATGGTCTTGACGCCGTGGAAGCGTCTGGCAACCTCGTGAATGTACGACTTCACTTTGTAACGCCGGTAATACCGGATAATTGTCAGAGCTGCCTTGGTTCTCTTGTACCGCATGCGGGCCAGCGTGCCTCGCCACACCTTCACACCAGAGGAAGAAAAAGACAAGTGTTGCCGGCTGGCTGAGTCAGTGGTATATGACTTTGAACTTGTATAAGATCCTCTGCTTACAAACTACCAAGGGGGGGGGGGGGGGGGAGGGGATCATGCATGAGGTAGACAAAGCACATCTATTCCACCTGCCACCAACAGATGGCGCCAGGAGTCACGCTGGCATTTGCTTCCGTGGTCTCGCTGTTCCCCACTGGCAGTGGGATGTGTGCTGCCTCAGAAGCAGCGTGTTTGAACTTTTAAGGATCATGAAGAGAGGAAAGCCAAAATGCAAACGTCTCTGCGGAAGTATGTGAAGAGCATGGAGAGAAAGCAAGACGAGGCAGAACCAACGTCTACATCAACATCTACAGTTCTTGAATGAAACCTGGCTTTACACAGATTACACCACTGGCCGCCGCTGGACCGTCCCGTTGGATTCACAGGCAGACTTATATACAAGCTGTGCAGTCCCCTTCCCCAGGTGCTGGGTAAATTCCCCCCAAACTCAGATGTAATCCGGGGGAAAGGGGGACACAGACGAAGACAAACAGCACACGAATCTTTGTTTACATTGTTTTGGAGCTCAGAAATCAATCAGACAGTATATAAATGTCTCTGTGCCAGCTGTACCCAGGCACGGTGAAGTCAGAGATACTTACTTATACTTCTCCTTCAGGATCCTCTGCCCAGATTCCTGTACTTCTCAATCTCTCGAGTAAAAAGAAATTTGGTATAATCTTCACTTCATTCTTGGCTCTTCCCCTACACGTGTCCTCCACCGCCACAACGTACTCTTTCTCCTACAGTATTTCCAGCATAGACCCCCTTCTCTTCCTTTTTCTTTTTAAAATTTTATTTATTTATTTGACAGAGAGCGATCACAAGTAGGTAGAGAGGCAGGCAGGGAGAGGGAGAAGCAGGCTCCCCACTGAGCAAGAAGCCCGATGCTGGGCTCCATCCCAGGACCCTGAGACCATGACCTGAGCTGAACGCAGAAGCTTAACCCACCGAGCCACCCAGGTGCCCCCTTCTCTTCCTTTCTGCCACTCAGATCTCCAAGACCCCAAATTACTCGCTCTGCTTTCTTCAATAAACTCCTTGGACACCCCCACCATCATGTTCCGGTTGATATTTACTGTGGCTACTTAGATAGCCAGGCCCACTTCTTTTTTTTTTTTTTTTTTTTAAGATTTTTTTTTTTTTATTTGACAAAGAGAGATCACAAGTAGGCAGAGAGGCAGGCAGAGAGAGAGAGAGAGGGAAGCAGGCTCCCTGCTGAGCAGAGAGCCCGATGCGGGACTTGATCCCAGGACCCTGAGATCATGACATGAGCCGAAGGCAGTGGCTTAACCCACTGAGCCATCCAGGTGCCCCACCAGTCCCACTTCTTGGGGTGCTGGTATTAAGCTCCTTCCCTGTGTCTGGCCTCCCGGGACCAAGATTTTCCACCTCTGTTTCAAAGCCCACAGTAAAAGCTCCAGCCTCCCTCGGGTTTCTTGCATTTCCTCTTAAATCTCCACCTGTGCCACCAATTTCTCAGAAAAGCTGGTGCAATGCCTCTTTTACTCCATCATTTTAGGTGTTTCTTTATGCAGACTCCTAAGCTGGCATCACGGGCTTGTGATGTGCTCCTTTTTTCAACCTGCTGCACCGCAAGGACAGATCTGTTTGCTCAGGATGCAGGAGGAGGTCACCAAGGGACCCTAAAAAGGAACTAACAAAGTCAAGGAAAATCACGCTATGTGAGGGAAACGTGACACATGAGCAGTTTGCGATGGGAACCTAGAGCTTGCCTCAATCCAGAATATATAAAAACTGTGAGGCAATGAGAACTTGTTTCTGGATGTGGCGTCAGTACAGCAACCCTTTTTAGCCAAAATGGTCTCTTCCCCGTCGCCAAATCCATCATGCAGATGGCTTTGTTACGCCTCCTCCCGAGAGCTAAAATAAAGGTCCCTTCTTTAGCATCTTGAAAAAAAAAAAAAAAACGACAGAATACAATTACAGGGTGGAAGTCTGTGATTCAATTTCTTAAACAAAATACGTTCTTAAAGTTTCATACTGTTTGTTGCTTTCCTCTATTTTTGAAGAGGAAGGAAATTAAGACTCCCTGGAGCCATACCTGTATAGAAAATTGATCCTTAATTTTCAAGGAGGGTTCACAGAATTTCTCATTAAAATGCTTTTGGTTTAAGTCTTCAGTAATTTGGGGGGGGGAAGCATTTTATAAATAAGGGTTTGTTAAGGAGTAGGTTTTTATGTTTAACTTTTAAAAAAGATTTATTTATTTGAGAGAGAGAGAGAGCGTATGTGCTGGTACTTGGGGGGAGGTGGGGAGATGCAGGAGAGGGAGGGAGAAAATCTCAAGCAGACTGCCCACTGAGCACAGAGCCCAAGGTGGGGCTCGATCTCGGGACCCTGAGATCATGACCTGAGCTGAACCAAGAGTCCAATGCTCAACCGACTGAGCCACCCAGGTGCCCTTATGTGCAGGTATTTTTTTTAAAGCTTTGCTTATTTATTTTGGGGGTGGGGAGAGAGAGCGTGTGAGTGGAGAGAGGGGCAGAGGGAGAGGGAGACAAACAGATTTCCCACTTAGCGGGGAGCCTGATGTGGAGCTTGATCTCATGACCCTGAGATCGTGACCTGAGCTGAAATCAACAGTCAGATGCTTAACTGACTAAGCCACCCAGGCGCCCCTGGAAACTCTTTAAGGAGTGTGAGCCATTCATTCTCAGCCGACTAATTGCCCCCAGACAGTGCTGGACTGGATATTGTTTCATTCTTCCACCTCTCATATGGACTGGATGTCCATGATGTATATGCTTTATCTGGTCTCTCCATTGCTTAAGAGGAATGACAAGCGAGCTGGGTCTTTTGGTGGATACCATCATGCTCCCTCCTTAATAATGAAGAAATGTACCAGACGTGTGCTTCACTGAGTCTGGGGGGTCTTGCAGTCTTCTGGCTTGGATGAAGACAGGTATTTTTTCCCCATGTCTTGAAGAGCTCTTTCTTGATTTGGCTCTATTATTATTAGCAGATGCTTCCCTTACTCCTTGCCTACTTATTGATATGTCAGAGGCAGGAAAGACAGTAAACCTTCTTGACTCCTCTTGCCTGTGGGAAAGTGTGTTCTTGATGGAAGAAAGGGTTCATGCTGGAGGTGTGGGCAATTCCAGCCCCCCCCACCGCATACCTTTATACTTGATGCCAACACCATCAAAAGCAATGAGACGTCTCAGAATTCCTTCCTTGTACGGCTCCACGTTCCATTCTTCTCTTTGAAGAATATATTGATTTTTTTTTTAGCACCTTTGTTCAATTTGCTCCAATTTTTCTTTTTCTGGGTGACAGCTCATTTTATGGTATGAAGTTGGGATTCTTTTCTTGGTTTCAGGGTTCGTGGGTTCTCTGTTGTCATTTTTACATTTTTGTTAATTTCAGCAAATTTGGGGAAAGGAACTTTTGTGAGCCTGGCAGTTACATTATCAGTTTTGTCAGACGTCCCTCAGGCTTTAATTTTTTAACATCAGGAAAAAAGCATTGAAAAACTACAGAGGAAAATGACTGCATGCAAAAAAAAAAATTATTGATGTATTTTTCCTTGTAATCTAAGCATATTTGGTTTAAGGAAGAATGTTCCCAGGAGTTGGTGAGCCTGTGTGGGGGAGGGTTGTTCTTGATTTTCCCATCAAGGGTCTGCAGGTTGGAATTTAAGGTATAAGACAGATTTTCCACTTCCCTTTTTATTTAAAGCAGCTTAAACTGCTGGGTTTCTCAAGAGTCATATAAAGTACATGTCTATGGAGGACTTTGCCTGATGATGGGAAGTCAGAAAACAGAGAGTTAAATGTTACATTCAACAGCAAATATTTAATAATTACATGCATAGGTCAGAGAGGCTCAACCAAAAAACAAGGGAGCCAAAGGGGCCCTTATTAAAACAATATTAACATTAAAGAGGAACTAACCAGATATTATGTGTTTTAGGGTATGATGTAAGAGAGAGGACGCTGAAGGCCACCCAGTGGGATCTGGGAGGGAAAGTTAAGCAGGAGCTATAAAGCAGAGGGTAGATTGACAGAGGAGAGGGCCAGCACATTGTTTCTTAGGAAGAAGAAAGAAGGGAGGCAAACAGAGAGGCTGACTCAGAGGGAACAGCCAAGGGACAAAGAAAGACCATCAGAGAGCACTGAGAGAGTCCAACTGCTCTCTTGGATACTTTCACCCCCTGAAGTCAGTTCCGCCAACACAGCGGCCAGAGTGATCCTTTTAAAGCTGAAATCAGATCATGTCACTTCTCTGCTTGAAACTTTGCCACTGCTCTCCAGTTCCCTGAGTGACAGCCAGAGCCCCCGCACTAAGCCACAAAGGCCCATGTTCTCTGGGGCAGTTACCTCCTCCGCTGACT
Source organism: Enhydra lutris kenyoni (assembly GCF_002288905.1). NCBI lineage: Eukaryota > Metazoa > Chordata > Mammalia > Carnivora > Mustelidae > Enhydra > Enhydra lutris. The sequence goes on from NW_019154110.1 coordinate 7,298,779, forward strand.
CCAGCCCCCTCTGGACTTGGGGATGCTCCCTCTGCCTAGAATGATCTCCCTCCCCGGATGTCACATGGCCCACTTCTTCACCCTCTCTCTGCGTCCTGCTCTCTGGGCCCTTCCCAATGAGACTGGCCCTGACCTTCCCATTTACAATTCAGCTTGTCTCCATCTTTCCCACCTGGCGCTCTCCGTGCTTCCCACCATGCTCTAGCGTTATTCCTGCCTCTAGCACTCCACGCTACAACACAGCAGGAAACCCACACGTTACTGCATTGTTTACTCTCTCCTCCTGCTGGCATTTCAGCTCTAGCAGGCCAAGGGCTCTTTGTCTCTTTTACTCACTGATGAAATTCCACTGCCTAGAACAATACCAAGGACACAGGAGCCACCCGATCATATCTGCAGAATGAATGAATGTTTTCACCTTCATCTTCCAAGCCTGGTAATGAATCTTAAATTTTGGCTTTCACATTTTCCATTTTTAAGACTCATCCTTGTTCTCCAAATATTATTTATTTATTTATTTAAAAGATTTTATTTGAGGGGCGCCTGGGTGGCTCAGTGGGTTGGGGCCTCTGCCTTCGGCTCAGGTTGTGATCCCAGGGTCCCGGGATCGAGCCCTGCATCGGGCTCCCTGCTTGGTGGGGGCCCTGCTTCCCTCCCCCTCTCCTTCCTCCTGCCCCTCTGCCTACTTGTGATCTCTGTCCGCCAAGTAAATAAATAAAATCTTAAAAAAAAAAGTTTTTATTTGAGAGAGCGAGCGAGCGAGCATGATTGGGGGGCCAGAGGGAGAGGAAGAGGGAGAAGCAGGTTTTCCACTGAACGTGGAGCCCAATGTGGGACTCCATCCCTGGACCCTGAGAGCATGACCTGAGCTGAAGGCAGATGATTAACCGGCTGAGCCACTCAGGTGACCCCAAACATTTCTTTTTAAAGCACATTGCTCTTGTTTAACAAAAGCAACATCTCATCCTTCCTCTCTGAGGATATGAATCATGCTTTTGCTTTTTACAATGCTCCTTGTGTTGTATGTTCCTTCTAAATCCCCTCTTCTCCCATTTGTCTTGGTCTCAGCCTTTTGTGCTAGAGGCATTCCTCAAATCTCCTGGGATCCTTGGCCATCTGGTACTGCATGCCACTCAAAAGCTCTGTGCATGTGCTTGAGGAATGAGGGGACTTCATTACATAGAGTAATCGGGTGGGGACCATCTGTGGGGAACCCCAGGATGTGTTTTTCCTCTTTGCTGCCGGAATTCTGAGTAAAGGGGCATTGGGGGAGGATCTTTAGTATCCAGACTTTCACTTACTCTCCTTGGTGTCAGAATGGTGCCTGTCCCCTTTCCTCCATAGTGCCTGGTGTCCCTCAAAGCCCAGAGCTTCTCTGGTTGTATTTCTTCAGAGTGAGCTTCCTGTCTTCTACCAGAATGAGACTGCGGTAGTCACCTGACTTTGTAGGGTCGGGAAGGAGACCTGTGTTTTGGTCTTTATACAGACTGTCATCCAACTTCCTTCAGCTCTCCCCCTCAACACCCCTACCTCCAGAGGGACCTGGTCCTTCCCACTCCTGAATTTTCCACAGCCCTGCAGTTAGGCAAACTGGCTTGCCTGTCTGCTTCTCAGCAGACACTTAGATGTCAGCTTTCTCCACCTGCTTGGGGGACTAACCACACATCCACTTATTTCCAAAATTACGTGGACCCCTCTTGTCTGCTGTTGTTGCTTTTATGGTTCTGTTTGTCCTTGTGGGTTTCTCCCATTTTTATCCCTTACCTATCATTTAGGGGTTTTGCGAGGGAGTGGATATAAACACAATCTGTCATGTTTAACCACATGTTTTTATGATGCCGTCTTAATTCTACCATGTTTCCCTCTGAGGCACACTTCCTCAGTGGTCAGGCCTTTCAGAGCAATATCTGCTGTCACTAAAGTACAAGATGCATTTTGCAAAAGATGCAGGATTCTAGGTTATGCTCTGTTGAGAAGTAGGTCAATTACGTATCTTCAGCTTAGTCTCAGAAAGAAACACAGGTCAGCTTTCCTTCTTTGTTTCTAGTTCTCTGTGGGTTTTTTTTTTTTTCTGTTTTTGTTTTCCAGTCATCCTGGGGACTGGGCCCTTTCTGTCCTGTTCTCCAGCAGATCCCTGATGCTCTGAACTGGATATTCTCTTGGTTTCCACAACCAGAAGCCTTCAAAATTTCAGCTTCTCAGGCCCTCTGTGCCCAGGGACAACTTCTAGGAGAGCATCTTTCCTGTTTCTAAACTTAAATCCCCCAACAGTTACCCGGGCAGCACTGTGACAGTTTCTGACTGTTAAACAATTGGGGTAGATAAAAATTTATTGAGGTAACAGGCTGAACTCTGAACTGTAAAATACATTAAATCTATCCACATACCCCATCGAGTGACAGCCGTCCCCTCCTTACCATGGTTTTGCTTTCTGTATTTTCAGTTACCCACAGTTACCCATGGTAGATGGGTCCTCCCGCGGTATGGTCAGAAAGTCAATGGCAGCCCAATGCCATGTCACAGTGCCTATGTCATTCACCTCACTGCACCTCATCACGTGGGCATCTTATCCTCGCACATCATCACAAGGATGGTGCGTTCAGCACAGTAAGATATTTTCAGAGAGAGAGAGAGAGTCCGGTGTCTGGGAAGTACAAATCAAAACCTCAATGACATAGTACCTACACCAGTCAGAACGGCTGAAATTAACCAGTCAGGAAACGACAGATGCTGGCGAGGATGAGGAGAAAGGGGAACCCTCCTACACTGTTGGTAGGAATGCACGCTGGTGCAGCCACTCTGGAAAACAGCATGGAGGTTCCTCAAAAAGTTGAAAATAGAACTACCCTATGACCCAGCAATCGCACTACTGGGTATTTACCCTAAAGATACAAATGTAGTGATCTGAAGGGGCACGTGCACCCCAATGTCCACAATAGCCAAACTATGGAAACAACCTAGATGTCCATCAACAGATGAATGGATAAAGATGTGGTGTGTGTGTGTGTGTATTCCACACACACAATGGAATACCATGCAGCCATCAAAAAACCCGAAATCTTGCCATTTGCAAGGACGGGAACTAGAGGGTATTATGCCGAGCAAAATAAATCTATCAGAGAAAGACAATTATCACAAGATCTCACTGATATGAGGATTTGAGAAACAAGACAGAGGATCATAGGGGAAGGGAGGGAAAAATGAAACAAGACAAAATCAGAGTGGGAGACAAACCATAAGAAACTCTTAATTTCAGGAAACAAGCTGAGAGTTGCTGGGGGGGAAGAGAGGTGGGAAGGATGTGGTGGCTGGGGGATGGACATTGGGGAGGGTATGTGCTATGGTGAGTGCTATGAATTGTGTAAGACTGATGATTCACAGACCTGTACCCTTGAAGCAAATAATACATTATATGTCAATAAAAAAGAATTAAAAAATAAAAGAGCCAAAAGTCCGCATTCACATGACTTTTATCATAACAAATTATTATAATTGTCCTATTATTAGTTACGGTTGTTAACCTCTTACTGTGACTCTTTCATAAATTCATAAATGAGGAAGAACACAGTACATACAGGGTTCAGTACTATCTGTGGTTTCAGGCACCCACGGGGGTTCCTGAAATGTACCCCGTGGATAGTGGGGCTCCTGTAGCATATGGTGGCTGCATCCCATTTGGGCTATTTCATGACTGATTAATGAAAGTTTTGCCTCTTCTAGGGGTTACTTTAAAGAAAGACTCAAAGACAGTAAAATCTTCCCAAGTGATTCCTCTTCAAGTTCAATGAGGGTAAGATGAATAAAGACCTGAAGTACTATTTATAAACCACCAGTGCCAATGTTTTTGCCAGAACAGCAGGTTAATATGTGACAGGAAGAAAATCAGGCGGAGGGGATGTAATTTGTAGGTTCTTAGCATCTACGCAGACACAAAATTCCTTAGTTTTATAGATAAATTAATAGCATCTTAAAGACCTGAGGGGGAATTAAGGAAATAACCAAATCTTTAGCCAATAAACAAATGTAAAACCAGTAAAATCAAGAGAACCCCCCAAAGAAACCCCTCAAAAAAAACCAAACAAAAAACCCCCAAAACAAACCACTACCAACAACAACAAAAAACAACCAAGCCAAAAAACCCCCAAATAAAGAAAGGTGTGATCAGATCAATACAGCTGTCCTGAGGAGCGTAATTCAGTGTGTGCAGGGCGGTGTCTGGCCGGTGGAGTGGACTTTACCAACCCTGAGCTGTTTAGTCTGATAGACTAACCTGAGAGTCAGCTGAGTTGTGAACCTTCATTGAGGACTCGCACTGTTTTACATACGGCCTTGGCCACAGGGGGCCTGACTACAGGTGGCCTAGCAATTCTTCAGGGTGCACGACTGTGGCCCAGTAATCATTTCTTTATAAGGATGATCCCACAGTTGGGCAGCCTACTTGTAACTGTAACTTCAAGAAGCAATCAAAGCTCTTGGCCAAGTATTGTCAGACCAGCAGCTGAATAGAACTCGATCAAAGCCCAAAGGCAATTATTTTGAAGACAATTGAACATAAAATTACTCCAGCTAATAGGTTAAGTAATTCGGATAAGCCTTTCAGGATTGAGCCTTGTTGGAACATAAACACTGTGGTGTTTAGAATAGTTACTCCATACTAAAGTGATGGTTCTCTTTGCGTTGGTTTTGTTTTCTTGAAAGAGGATGTACAAAACTGGTAACTCACCTTCAAAATCTCTGAGGTCAAGGCTATCTCAAAACTGCTTTTTGACGTAGAACCATACGGTTTTGGTCGGGTATGTGGGCATGGGAGCAGATCCAATAAGGCGCCTTAGGGATGTTTCAGCCTTGTTTGAAGATGTGTACTGCCTTTTCCACCCCTGTATCTATCTCCATCTAATACTGAGGGGCTCACCGCCTGGTCAGGGTACAAGTTGGGCCTTTACCTTGTATAACAAATGTCCTGACTTTTCTTCCTTTATGTCTAGCATCTAAAACATGCAGAACTCCTTAAAAAAAAACAAACACAAAAACCTAGTATGCCTTCGCTTTCAGATGTTTGCAAATGATCTCAATTTTGAATGGTTCTCTAGATCATGCAAAAGTTCAGATAATAACTGCTATTTGAAAGGACCTGCCAAAGGTGCATCCTAACATTCTTTCCTATAGAGTTCCAAAAGTGAATTCTGGGACACAAGGCCTTTGAAATGCTTTCTGAGAAAGAGGCTCCATTTTCAGTAAGATGCAGAAAACTGCATACTGCAATTCCTTTCGGGAGATTCGTGATGTAGACTGAGCATATTAAAAGCTCTGAAAAGTTTCATGTAAAGAAACCCATTTTAACTTTGCTCAACAGAAGTTAAAAAAAAAACAAAAACATATCTGACTACAGAATCCTTTGTATACAGTTTAATCACTCATTTGGAAGGGGGTCAAGATTTGCCATCCCAAAATAGGCCACTTTTGGCATAAGCATCATTTTGACGGTTGGTTCATTCTACAAGAATTTCCCAAGAATTTGCTACTATATGTGTAGTGTCTGTAGGGAATATGGAGGAAAAGAGGAGACACCCATGATAGCCCAGAAAACCCAAAATGCCTATGAGATACCTGAAAAACAGCTACAACTAATCCCCTAAAAAGCAAGATCTGATCGTTTACCAAAGCCGGAATCCTCAGTCACAGCGAGGCTGTTTCAGAAGTCCAGCACTACGCGGAGGGACAGCTCCCCGACTAGCACAGTCTGGGGGTGGAGCAGAGAGAATCCTGCTCTGGAGGAAGCGGCCAGCACTCCCCTGGGACTACTGGGGGAATGAGGCTGTCAGATTTTGCAGGCTTTGGGTTCTCCACCTGAAAAGCAAGGATGCTACATTCGAGAACTTATAAAAGCAAGCCCTAGGATCCTATTCAACAGTTTCTGAGAATGAGCCAAAATTTAAAATGTTATTTCAAATTGAACTGACAAGCACAGTCTTTGACCTTCCTCTGATTACTATCCCCGAGGGAAGGGAGAGAAAACATTATTTCACTAAGACGCGCCAGGCTTTGTGCTAGACACTTGACATGCGTTAAACGTAGGTGTTTTAAAAGAACAATCATTTTCCGGACCTATGATCTCTGCTTCTACAGAGGAGGGCGATCAGTGTTCACAGCTCCTGCTAGTAGTCTGGCTCTGGTTGTAGGCAATGAAAGATGGAGCTAGCAGGGTTCTGCTAGACCAGTGCTCCTCGGTGCACCCCGCGTCCCAGCATGCCATCAGCTACCAGTGCTCCCTGGAAGAGTGGTACCAGCTGAAGGTGTTTCGTGGGGGAAGGGAGTACCCTGGGCAAGGTCCCCTGGATGATGTAGAGTAAACATTAAATATGCTTCCTCTCTTCATTACCCTCAGATCGTAATTAGCATAAGGAAGAATGGGAGGATAGGAAAATGTACACTTAATAAGGGCACTTTTTCGACAGTTCAAGTTTACATAAGTTGAATGTAATAGGATTAAGGAACTCTGAAGACCATTATGGGTTATAACTCAATTACAAAAAGAAAAATACAATGGCATTGAGTGCATCATTTATCACAACAGTGGGCAATACATGTGATCAAATTAATAAGTAGCTCATGCTAGAATAATGCAGAAAGAAATGTCGCTGTTTAGAGAAAGATCTAGATAAAGTAAAATGCTAGATTGGCTCAATGATGTTGAGGCTTTACATCTGCACATATAGCTCTGTCTTTATTACTGAAAATCCTACTAGAAATATAACCTTGTACTTGTAAATCTTAAAACTCCTACTACCTATTTATCAAGAAATGTTTTCTAATACAATATTAGAAAAGCGGGGTTTCTTAGTTATATACCAAGCAAGTCACAGCAGATTTAAAATGGATGTCAATAGGAATGTGATTAATTTTTCAACTAACTTCCCTAGGATCTATTTTAAAAAATAACTTTATGTTTTTATTAGTCATCTGTAATTCTTCTCTGTGAACTGCATGTTTCTATTCTTTTTGACCCATTTTCTTTTGTCTTTTTTATTGACTTATATGATGAGCTCTTTATAAATTAAAAGGATCATCAGGTTGTCACTGGTGTTTTAAATTTCCCCGCAGCATGCCAGTGATCTTTTGACACTCTTTATGGTATGCTGCCATTCAGAAGTTGTTTTTCTGTTTTTTTCAATTTTACATAGTCAAATGGACTCCCTTTCTTTTATGACTCAATACATATTTTATACAAAACTGAGGTCATATAGTAATCATAAAATGTTCTGCAATGGATCTTACTGGACATGGGAGACACAATTTTCCATGTGATCAAATATCCTGCTATAATGTAATTTGGAATGATCTGACAGTACTCGGTCTGATAGATGCATACAATTCAATTAACCCAGACCCTGCTATCAGATATTTTTGTTGCTTTCTATTTTTTTTTTTGGCAATTATAAATCTCCTATCATCATACCTAAATTCATGCACACGAATAATTTACGACAAAGTTCTAAAAACAGATTGTTGTTGTTTTCAGCTGCCATATATTAAAGTTCCCACTTCCAAACTCTACCATGTGAACAGTTAAAAAGAATCAAGTAAGTTGATAATATGCTGTTGCAATGATGAAAGTATTTTATGAGTGTTATTCAACTTTTTAAAAATTCACCAGTGATTTGAATTTTTCCTTTGTGAAACAGCTCTTCGTTGTTGTTGTTGCTATTTTTTTAACCCATCATATATTCATAATTTTACATAATGATTTGTAAGGGCTTTTTACATATGAAATAAGTCAACCTCTTTTTACATTTCCAAAGGTTTCTTAGCATTTTATCTTTTACCATGTCCTGGCCACGGTTATCGGTTTAGGCCAATAAAACACGAGAAGAATTTTGGCAGGTGGTTCTGAAGGAGGGAATTTCTCACTTTGCTGCAAAAAATGTTCAAGAACTTCTGAACGTGACTCTCCTTGGCCACAGAGAAAACAGTGTTGTTGCTGAGACTGTTAGCAACCATCTTGCAACCACAAGGGGGAGCAACACTGAGAACGAAGATGCTCCCAGAGAAGGCTAACTAGAGGCTTGTCCGAAATCTCTGGGACACGTTCCACACTGGTTGGAAATGCACTTTCTTTTGTTTTCTTCTTTTCCCTGTCCTACCTTTCTTCCTACTTTCCTTCTTTCTTCTTTTTTCTTTTTCTTTTGCAACTAACCACATTGTGATACAATGTTTTTTGTTGTTGTTGTTTTTTAGAAAACAGCAGTTTCATATGTTTCTATAGGAATACCCATCAATTTTTGTCTTTACGTATTCTCCTTTTGCTGCTTCTATACTCAGACCTTCTTTACTTCAAAATCAAATACATGTCCATAAAATGATTGTGTTTTGTTCAAATGCAAGCTGCAGGGGAGGGCGGGAAGGGGGGCCCTGTCTCAGGGGGAAGACAGCCTTTACCTTACAATCACTTCACGGATGTCAGGATGTTGTGTCTTCTCCAGTGGATCATTTATAATTAAAGACGCGTGGAACGCGCACTGAAGCTTTGGTTTCTTTGAAATACAAATGAGTTACCAGCTGTAGCTGGCACTGTGACAGGAGAAATGCTGTGTTTGGTTCAAACTGGTGGGAGTGGACACTAAGTCAGCTCCTACCTGGGCAGGCACTAAGAGTTCATACTGGAAATCTTTCTGAGGATGCCTCCTCTGAAACAGTGGTGTCAAAGCCGCTGGGAAGTAATCATGGGCGGGGGGAGGGGGGACACATCCACACGCCCACAGACGCACAATAACTCGACTGTCAAAGAAATAAGGTATAGTGAAAAGAGTATATACTGTCGATCAGTGATAAGAAATCAGCAGTTTCATGAAAAGTCAGAGCGAGTGTATCTTGAATTCTGAGAACAAATCAGACTGCTTTTCAAATGAACACCAGCATTAGACTGCCTAATGGTTCTTTCTGTATGTGAACCTTGGAAATATTTTAGGATCATCATAACCTCCCCCCCCCCCCCCCCAACTCATCTCCACTGGCTTGTGATCAATATTTCACAGACTCCTCTATAGCTGCCCTGTAGGCATCCTTCCAGAAAACTAAAAACCAGATTCCGGCTGAAACCTTGCACACACATAAAGTGTGCTGCGCTGAACCTTGAAGAAATGGATGCATGCCAGCAACAGAAAATGAGAGCTGCACAGACATGGCAGAGATGCGGTTTAAAGTGGCCTCCGGATGCTTAAGCCCTCTCTAGCTGCAGCCTCCCTGCGTACATACCTCCCTCTGCTCGAACCTTCTCTCCCCACACTCTTCCTAGGGCACATGATTCTCAATTCTCTGGTCGCAGCTTCAAGTCACCTCCTCCACAAGGTCTTCTCCGAAATACGTTGCTCCTGCGCTCTGAATGAGTGCCCCCAGGGGAGCCCAGACTCTCCATCAGAGCTGTACCCAATTTGTACTTATCTGCTGACTTATTATTATTATTATTATTTTACTACTCTTCAATCAGAATGTATGCTCTGTGAGGACACCGACTATTTCTATTCTACTCATTATAGCCTTTCTGGGGAGTGCGTAGCAATAAGCACATATGTTGAATGACGAATTCCTGGCTTGAATAAATGTCCTGGCTTGAATAAATGTCCTTACTGTAAGTTTAAAAGAAGACTTGTTTATCTGTCAAAAAGGCCCTGCAGGTGTTTGATATCCAAGAAAAGCTGAGCTACCTTGAGGTTTAAGAGCTCACTTAAAGGCAAGAGCTTATCCTAGCACATGACTGTGAAGATGTGCCAAGTAAATTATGAAATGTTCAAGGAAAAAACACACGGCTGTGCCAGGCAGTTCTCGAGTCTGTGTGGAATTTCAAAATCCAGGTTGGTGGTCGATGCAATGGTTCTAGAGTGGTCTAGCAGTCTAGTGAGAATAACCATCAACCCAAGAAATTGGCCAATTTGCCAGAAAGTCACCTGATGCATGAAAACGTCTGGTTCTCAGGGAATATTCCTTTCACATTAAAAGAACTTCCCTAAAAATATAAAAATCTCTATCTTCAATAAGTTGGCCCTGTTATAGCTATGAAAATGCAGATGTTCTAAATTAACTTCCTGCTTTTCTCTTCATTCCGGTTACAAGACTTTTCATGAAAAATTCCCCCATTGTCTTATTTTTCTTCTTTTGACAGAGGCCAACACCTCAGGGTCACTGCATTTTATCAAGTGGCTAAGGAAAATGTGACGCAGTGCATCCTCACTTCTCTCTTGAAGTCAGTGAGACAAAGAGCCCATGAACTCTACTTTGTATAATTCCTCTATTACCAGAATGAGAGGAAAGACGAACTCCCTCCCACCTCCAAAGACAACAACAACAAAAAATCAACCAAACCCTGGACTGGGAAATTCTATCAGCTTCAAAGAGACAAATGTATACTGGTTTTCAAATGAACAAAAATCAGATTACAATTAATGCGTAAGAACCAACTCACAGTTGGATTACTTAGGTGAACCGCTGTTCAAGCTCGCAGGCCATGGGTGACATGCGAAGAGGCTGTAGTTACTATAGCTTGGGCTTTAACTCAGGTCTGCTCCAGTTCACAGCTCTTCCTGAGAGGTTATCCAGCAAACAGTGTGTTCTTCTAAAGGGCAAAAACCTTGCTTCTTTTTCACACCTCTACGGAATCCCGGGTCACTACATTATGGCCCAAGAGATTCCAAAAGAGTCTTTGTGTTTCTAAGTCTTTAGAAGTTTATCTCCTAAGTAAGAATACAAAATCATGGGACAAGTTCTTTAGGATCATTATACTCAGGAATGCCCTTATTCAGCTAGACGAAGGCCAACACAGGCATAGCTCCTAGACTGAACTATAGAATATGGTCTTTTTACTAAATAACTTTTTCATCCTGGATTTTATTCTCTCACCCAGATAAGTGTATTACTAACTTAGCTGCAAGTTCCTGTCACGTACAGAGAACAGTGTGCTAGGCTATGTTATTGCAACAAATATTCATTCCCTCCCTGTTGACATACGAGGGGTCATCGCATTGATAGAACCTGCTTTGGCCAAGGGGATATAAATGCATACAACCTGCTTGAAATGTGCTCCTCTGGTCAGTCTTGACCTCCTAGGCTTTGCCATTACCATGAGAAGAATGGGCCCCGGAGATCCGCTGACTTCAGAGAAATCAGGGACATGTGGAGCCAATCTATACTCAACCCATGGCCCAGGATGGGATCAGTCCAGCATGGTCAGCCAAGCCCCCAATGCACGAGGAAGAAATAAATGCTGACTGCTAGACCCACGACGTTTTAAGATGGTGTGGCAGGCTGAAGAATGGCCCCTGAAAAGATTTCTGCCTCTTAATCCCTAGAACCTGTAAATGTTACCTCATATGGCAGAAAAAGACATTGAGGATATGATTACGTTAAGGATCTTGAAATGCGTAGATTACCCCAGGTCGTCTAATTGGATCCTAAGTGCGATCACATATATCCTTATAAGAGGGAGGCAGTAGGGCAGCTAAAGATGGACCAGGGGGAGGTAATGTGATGGTGGATGCAGAGATCGAAGCTACAAGCCGCGGAATGCGGGCAGCTGCCAGGAGCTGGAAGAGCAAGGAATGGATTACCCACTAGAACCATCAGAGAGGGCACAGCCCAGGCAATGCTCTGATTTGGACCCAGTGACACTGATCTCAGACCTCTGGCCTCTGGAACCGTAAGAAAATAAGTGTGTTTTTAAGGCGCCAATAGTCTGTGATAATTGATTTTCCAGCTGCCCTGGGAAATTAATACAGGTGGTGTGTGGCAAAAACTGATCCTACCACTACTATAATAATAGTGAACACACAGCATCTACCATGTGTTGGGCACTGCTCCAAGTACGTTGAATATATGAACTCAGTCCTCACAACCACTATAACGTGGGTACTGTGTTATTTTCCTTTTATGATGAGACTGAAGCCCGGAGAGGCCCAAGAGCATCCTCCTGTAAGTGGGGAAACTGGGATGGAAGCTGGGTGCCTCGTGGCTGGCTGAAGCCAACACGTATCTGCTTGTTAGGTGGTAGCGGAGTCTAGGCATCACACAGAAGCAAGCGATGTTCAATTCTGGCCGCAGAGTTAAAATGTAAAGTTGTCTTTCCCAGATGGGAATAACTCTCGTGCCCATTTGCTTCATATTATGAAGTTATCTCACTTAAATGCATATGAAGAGACCTCGAGTACTAGTAAATATCTTTGCTTTCATGTAGAATCTAACTAATAGGAAACTTTATAAATTCCAAAGCACCTAGAATTGAGTAATGATAATGCAATCATACTAGTGACACGTGTCACCCAGTGCCACGGTGCACATGACATTATGCTGGGGGCCTCGGATGAAATGCAAGCAAGTGTAAGGACACACCTTCTCTCAACAACGGACAATGTAGTTGAAGAGATGAGACAAGTGTGCAAAATTAAGAGACGATCTACAGCCTATAGGAGTTCCAGGATTCCACGGGAATTTTTGAGCCGAGTACTTCTTACAAATCATCTTGCTAAGAGGTTCTCCGCCCTGGCTCCCCAGTGGCATTCCTCAGGAAGGAATTCATTCCTTCACATTCATGTGAGTGACACATGCCCAGAGGTTGTACGATCCCTCAAGTGCTTTTCTCACCCACTCACCGAAGCAAGTATGGGTCTTACAGGAAAAAGCTCCTATGTATAAAACAATTATCTTCAATATTAGCAACAACTCACTCATAACACGCCTTATACCTGACTGTGATCGATGTGCCCATCTCCACACCTGTCGCTGTACAGAAAAACGAGGGGATGACTTAAACCTTCCACAAGCCTGAAACTGACAGCTTCTGCCTCCCACTGCAGGGACTGCCTCAGAGCCACGTCCAAGGGACAAATGGGTTCTGGAGCAAGAAGGAAAGATGACGTTCTTTAGACGGGCATAGCTGGGAAGGATTTAGTGAGGAGACAGAATCGGGAGGAGTGCTGGAGGCAGGACAGACCATGGGTGAAAGCACAGGAGGAAAAGTAAGGTCCGCTCGGGAGGTCGGGAGAAGATCAGTGGGGTCGTGCGGTGCTGCAGGATAATGGGAGGTTGAGCTGGTGGGAGCAGACTCCGGATGAATCTGATTTTGATTCTGTAGGTGACTGAAGGGTTTTTGAACCTCACTAAAACAGACCGTGATGTTGTACAGATGCGGGTCAAGGAGGGAAGCTTGGAAGATCACACAGAAGTCCTTCTTGAAATAAGTTTCTGGGGCGCTTGGGTGGCTCAGTTGGTCAAGTGTCTGCCTTCAGTTCAGGTCATGATCTCAGAGTCCTGGGATCGAGTCCCGCATTGGGCTCCCTGCTCAGCGGGAAACCTGCTTCTGCCTCTGCCTGCCACCCTCCCTGCTTGCTCTCTCTGACAAAATAAATTAATAAAATCTTTTTTTAAATTAATAAAATCCTAAATAAATGTTTCTATCTTTTATAATGAATTTGTTATTACTTTAGACTAAAAACTGTTAAAATTTGGCATAGAAATAAATGTGACTATAGCTGTACGTTGTTCCTACTTATAATACACTTAAAGTACAACCAACTTGTGAATAAAGTCCTTTGTCTATAACCTGGGCTTGAATTACAAATCCTTGACTGTGTCTTTAGTTCTCCAAACCAACATATTTTTTCTGAGGGCTCAGTTTCTTTGAGTGTTTGTCTACACAAATACAATAAAACCAACTCAGGACAGCTGACAACTAAAGATTTTATTCTGAAATTAAATTTTCTCCAAAATACAGACTCTCATCATAGTGCTGAATTTGAACAGATAGCGATGTTTGGCAACACTCTTTCTGACAAGAACCAGTGCATATAAATAGTCCTAAATTTTCTTTAGTGATGAATAAAGCCCCCAAATGGAATGACTCATTAGTTCCTCCTCAGTGTATATAATGGGTGTGTGTGGGGAGGGGGGAGGGGGAAGTGTTGATTATTTCTAGAATTAACAATGTGGCTAAAAAGGAATCCTACTGAGCATCTTGTTTTGAGAATGTATTCTCACTTAACATTTATTATAAACACTTCTGATGTTATTAAATATTTTTACATTGTCATTGTTATGGCTGCTTAGTTTTCTACTGTATGGATGTACCGTCATTTATATCACTAATTTCCGGACCTTTTTCTCCACTATTTTCCACTTTCATGAAACATGTTGGAAATTCTTCCAACTAAGCTGTTACATAAATTCTTGAGAATTTCCCTAGTCAGGGGGCACCTGGGTGGTTTGGTTAAGTGTCTGACTCTGGATTTCAGCTCAGGTCATGATCTCAGGGTCCTGAGATTGAGCCCCAACGGGGCCACTCTGCTGCTCAGTGGGGAGTCTGCTTCTGTCCTTCTCTGTCTCCCTCTGCTCCTCCCCCAGCGCGCACTCTCTAAAATAAATACATAAAAATCTTAAAAAAAAAAAAAGAAAGAAGAATTTTCCTAGTCAAAATTTCTAGAAGTGTAACTGCTAGACTAGAGGCGCACTAATTTTAAACATTTTTTGGAAATGCATTGCTAAACTACCCTACAGAAAGTTATCACCAATTTACTCCTATGTCAACAGTACACGTATCCTCAGCAATACTGAGTATGATTTTTAAAAAAAACCTTGAGTATCCGACAGGTGAAAAAAAAATGAGAGCCTTTTTTTTTTTTTTTTTTGAGAACTGATCACCCATATTTTTGGCTCAATTTTTTAATGATGTATTTATCTAATTTTTTTTGGAAGGGCCCTTTGTCTGTTGAAGGCATTTACATTCTGCACCTTAAAAAAAGAATAGAGTTAAAGTCTGCGCATAACGAGAAAACTGAATGCTCCAAATATAGGCAATAAATAATGACACATTTCCCAGAACGTGTTGAATATTTCATAAACTTTTTTTTTTGGTTAGCTAAACTTAATCGTCCAAGTGGGCTGTGTTTAAATGAGAGAACATGAACAGTTATGGATACGCCTGGATTTCCTGGTGGCAGTCAGACACCTTTGCTCTAGGAAGGAAAGGAATCAAATATCCCTAAACCCTGCCTGTGCTCACACTTAGGCCATGTGGCTTCCATTATAGACCTAACATGGTAAACAGGACACATTTTACCATCTCTTAAGTATCTTAGCTTAATGAAGTACAGTGCAAAATTATGTACTTAGAAAGCCTTTTTTAAAAGTCAGTTTTGAAAAATCGTCTTGGGGGAAGGTGATATTTTACATTAAATATCAGTGCTGTCACTAAGCAGTGAATGTCCATTACAATAAAATAATTTCATCGCTGCCTTTATATTTGTTACCCAATTATTTCCAAAAGGATCCAAGGGAGCTTATGGTAAATGTTACACAGACCACGGACTCACCCAAGTAAGGCTAAAAGGCAGCTAGGCAATGGGGCAGGGGTGTGGGTGGGAAGGGAGACAATTACACTTGAAATTCCCAACTCCAAACCAGCCCAGAGATTCCTGGCTGCAGCAGTAACTGGGAAACTTAATGAGCTACAGGGATTTCATTATGGAATAGGGTTGGTAATTAAAGTAAATACTCCCGCCATCTAAATAGGTTTTATTTCTAAATAATAATTTTTGTTGAGGAGGAAGAAAAATTAATTGCTCAGCCGTGCTTCAATGGTATTGTCTGGCTTGGCTGTGCACAGTTTCAGTTGCCCGGGTAATAGAGCTTTCCTTCCGACAAGCTTCGGGTTGTAAGCATCCTATCTGTGTGATCTCTCATTTGAATCTGGGATGGCCATCCTCTCTGAATTGTTCAGAAGTTTTGTAATTTAATGTAAACATCTATTCGTAGATTGCTTCCCCTTCCCTAATTAATTCCTTACAAAGAATCAATCTCTTGAGCTTCCAGCAATTAAAAAAGAAAAAGGGCAATGAAAAATGCAGCCAAGGGTTTTTTTTTTTCCTTTTTTTCCTACCACCACCTATAGGGGCCAGAAAGTGTTGTCATGGAGACAACAGCTCCTGGGTTATGAGTGACAGGTGTCAAGAGAGAAGTGTCTTGGAAAGGGAACATCTCAAGTCAAAACAAAAAAAAGTGGTGAGAGGAAAACCAATGCAAGCTCTTTTACTAAGCATGGCAGGGGAGCTCAGTCGAAAGGTGTATTTAAGCTAGCAAAGAAGAAAAGCAACGTTTCACCCTTTCTTTCACCTAACATAGGAAATGTTTTCCTTCCAAAGGGGAACAGATTCCTTTTAAGCAAATCTCAAGCATATGTACATATCTTGGCATAATTACATTTTAAAATTGGGATTCACACTGATGCACCAAATTGGTTGCCTTAGTAATGAGAAATCACCCGGGCAACGGATTTGCTGCTCTTTCAGGGGGAGCAAATCATCTGCTTCCCACGTATGGGGGAGCAGGCTGGGGAAGGGGTGGCAGGGGTTTCTTACTGGCAGTATCTGAGAGGAGATAAATGAGAAACAAATTATTTTTGACATGTCACCGTTATTTTCCAAATATGCTTTTATCTTTTTTATTCATCAGTTAGGTGGGAGGAGAAAAAAGGGAAGCTGAAGGGAGGGTCTGTGGAAAGGGGGAGGGAGGGAGGGAGGAAGAGGGGGAAAGGGAAGAAAGGGGAACGAGGGAGGGAGGAGGAAAGGGAAAGAATGCTCTGTTGTTCTGTTGAATTTCTGAAGCATTTTTATTGTTCTAAGAGGCCTCTGCATTTGCCTCTGTGTAAATACTAAACGGCATCAGTTACTGGCTTACATTATAAATCAACAGAAATTTTCTTCACAAGAATAAAATAAATGGCTTATACACTAATGTTACTGTAATTGTGCCGCTTAGTAACATATAGGGGTAAGGCTTCAGTGTTCGATACTCATTTACTAAATGTCCTACACGCAATAAACACTCCTCCGTTTCTTCATTAAGAACATACATCCTTTCCCATACCTATCTTCATTACCACAAGCTACCAGTAAATGGTCAACATACTTCTCACTTGAGGATTCTGGTACTTGGTTTGTGTTTCTTCTCCTCCTGTACTCCTGCCTTCATCTGGGTCAACTTTACCGTGATGGTTATTAATAAACCAGTTGTCTCCTAATCGCCAGATTAAGGAGGCACTTCCCAGCCGTTGCTTTGTTGGACATTTCTATGCCTGATACTGATCATTTCTTCTCACATGAAATTTGCTACTTCTTTTGCTTCCCTGACTCCTGTGTCCATTGGCTTGCTGGTCATCTTGGCTTGAATGTCTCCCAGATACCTTGAAAACATCGTGCCTCAAACTGTTACTTTCCTCCACATCAAGCTCCTGTACCCTCCATCTCTTTGTCAGTGGTTAGCGAGCAACACCAGCTATGTGCTGGAAACCTGGGAACTATTGATTCTTGGCTTTTATCTGTCTCCCATTCCAACAACTGTCATGATGGGCTGACTTTTTTTTTTTTTTGTAAGTAAGCTCTATGCTCAATGTGGGGACTGAACTCATGACCCTGAGATCAAGAGTCATATGGTCTACTAACTGAGCTAACCAGGTATCCTTTTTTAATTAATTTAAATTAATTTAATTAATTTTAATTCCTAAATATTTCTCAAATTTCTCCCCATCTCAATTACCAATGCTTTGAATGAGGACCCCATTTGTTTTCCCCTAGATTATAGCAAGAAGTTCTTAATTGGCCCTCCTACCTCCAGTCTTGACTTTTTTTTTAAGTAGGCTCCATGCCCAGTGTGGAGCCCAATGCAGGCCTTGCAACCTTGAGATCAGGATCTGAGCTGAGATCAAGAGTCAGACACTTAACAGACTGAGCTAGGGAACTCCTCCAGCCTTGACTTCTAATTTTCCCTTACCATGGACCGATTTAGAACTCAAAATGACCACATCACCTCTCCCTCTTAAACCTTTCAATGGGACTTCCATCAAGTATGGGAGGAACATGGCAGAATAGATAACCAGACATGCCCACTGCCAAGAGAAGATAACATGTACCCCTACCCACAGCTGAGCTTGCAAGAGAGTCAGGGACAATAGGTGTCAATACTAGATTGGTGAAAATGAAAAATTCTGAGAATTCAAATTGTTGACAAGGATAGGGACCAATAAAAACTCTCATATATTTCAGGTTAAGTTTAAGTGGACAGTTACTTTGGAAAGCAATTGGACAATCTTTAGTAAACTTTGAAAACATGCAGACTCTAAAACCTAGCATTTGCAGTGTGGGGTATGTTCTCTAGAGAAGCAGTTCTTAGCACATGGAGTGGGGAACTTTGAGCATTGCCAAGACCCTTTCAAGGGAGTCTCAAGAGAAAAACTGGTTTCACAATAAAACCAGCACTTTATTTACCTTTGTTAATTCTTATGCTCTCACAAAGCTACAGCGGAGTTTTCCAGAGGCTCTGTTGCATGTGATGATATTACCACCGGCAAATGGAATGTAACGTGGTGTATTCTTGAATTTTCTAGAATTTTCTAAGGTGAGCTTTTTGGGGAGGGGATCCTCAAAATTTGAGAGAAGCTATCCCACAAAGACTTAGTCCCTTCTAGAAAGGAAACATTGAAAAATCTTCATTGTAGCATTAGTTGGAAGGACCAAAAAAATGGAAAAACTAAGTATTATCAGGAAAATTAATGGCTCTTCCATAACAAAATGGCATAAAGAAGTAAAAGTAAATAAACTAGGGCTACAATTATGGACCCAGGGAAATTTGAGAAACATGCCGAGTGAAAAAAAATCACGTTGCAGGAGACTTTGTGCGGCACAGCGTGGTGAAAGAGTATTGCGGGCCGTGACAGGAAAAGGATAATCAAATCGGGGGCTGTCGGCCTCAAACAGAGGTTATTAATGAGGAACCATGACAGAATGGGAGCTTGTTGACCCAGGTGTTTTGAGAAGACAAGCCCTGAGCTGGCTCTCTACATCCTGTTAGGTAAACAAGAGAAACGTTAGTAAATATTTATACGCTTGTTATAAAACTCAAGCTAAATCTACATTTAATCCTGTCACTGCAGGTTGTACTGCAGCCAGGTACGATTGCTCCTAATTATCCATACGGCTGTTTCCTGCGAAGGGCGAGGAACTTCCCCTCAACATTGAAAGAGCGGTTTCAGTAATTCCACGGACTAGGGTTAGTCTGTGTTGATTCGGGAAAACAACATTTGTTTGAATTATTTTTGTAGGAAACTTTGTTACTTCTTTAAGTTTTTTTTTTCTTTTTAAAGATTTTATTATTTGACAGAGAGAAACACAGTGAGAGAGAGGGAACACAAGCAGAGGAGCAGAGGGAGAAGCAGGCTCTCTGATGAGCAGGGAGCCCGATGTGGGGCTCTATTCCAGGACCCTGGGATCATGACCTGAGCTGGAGGCTGATGCCTAACAATTGAGCCACCCAGGTGCCCCGAAAACTCTGTTACTTCTATTTGTTGCAATTTTACCCCATAAGTGACAATCAGCCCACTATGATATCACAGGTCCTGTTCCAATGAACTCATCCTGTAAAAAGGGTTTATGAAATATAGATTAAGATCTGTTCTTCCCATAAACGTGAATCTAGCAGAGTGGTTCCCAAACTTTTTGGTACTACTACTTCTCCCAGAAAGCTTTCTGTCCTCAGCTCAGGAAGCTCAGGGTCTATGCTCAGAGCCCACCTGGCAGTGATTCCATATGCCAGAGTGTCCCAATTACCCCATCCCACTGGCTGGAGGGCTAACACATCTCCCTCCTGACGAGGCTGTCGGCTCCTTCTGGGTGGAGCACGGTTCATTTTTATGTCCCTATTCAGTAATGAATGAACAAACTCGACGCATTACTTATTTAAAAATGCATATGAGCACCTTCTCCCGCATGGCTGCATCTCACAGTGCTGGGAAGGACACATGCTATTTGCTTCTCACAGCATATTGAACAGACATATAGTCAATGGCCACCACGTGATCAAAGGCACATTTTTTTTTCTTTATTCCTTTCAACACTTAGTTAAGCTCAAGCACCATATTTTTGACCATAGATATTCCCCATGAATGAAGCAATGAATAGACTGTCCTGGGGGCCACAACAGCCCCCCTCCCTCCTGTGATCAAGTTTATACTTCATCTAGAGTCATCCTAACACATCTTTCCCAACCTGCTCACGGCTCACAAGTCACCTTTACCAAAACAAATAAAAATCTCTTCTCCTGGAGCCTCTATTCTCAGTAAAACTGAGTCACTGATTACTTTCATTAATGTACATATATATGTCAAAGCTGATTCATACTTTCAACATAAATGTTTCCTTCCAATTGTAGTCAAAATGTATCTCAGTTCACATACTTAATAGTAAATGACTCAGATATCTCTACTTGTCTACTGATGTCCTTTAAAAAAGGAATCTTGCCAAATCATATTCTTCTTCCTCTTTCACCATGATGCCACCACCACTTTTGTGGCTGGTTTTGTACGCTGTTCTTCGGCAGCGTGAGTCATACCTGTTTTTCCTACAAGGAGGACATTCTGAACGATGCCACAGTGGTGAAAGAGAACAGTGGTTAAGAGCACGTGCAAAAGACTGGCCTACAGGGGGCAGGTCCCAGCTCTGGCGTTCACCATGTCTGTGACCGCCAGGGACTTACTCAGGCACTTGGTGGCTGGAGTTCCCTTTCCTATTAATTAAAAATAATACTAGACACTCACAGGATTTTTATAAAGACCCACTTAATATATGTAGAAGTATCCCAAACACCGTCACTCACCAAAGATTAGCTACTGCTTTTTTTTTTTTTTTTAACTTTAAGGGCAAGGGGCACCTGGGTGGCTCAGTTTGTTAAGCATCTGCCTTCGGCTCAGGTCATGATCCTGGGGTCTGGGGATCGAGCCCCACGTCGGGCTCCCTGCTCAGGGGGGAGCCTGCTTCTCTCCCTATCTGCCTCTCCCTCTAACTGGTGGCCCCCCACACCTCAAAAAACCTTTAAGGGCAAAATTAATCAATTTTATATGAGAGGTAATTATTTTGCTTTTAATCTGAGAAAGAAAACACTTGACTGGTTTTGCCAAGAAGTCAGTGAGCTTTGCTTGAAAATAATGTGAAAGCCCCCATGGCTTCATACCACTACGTGACAATGATTTGAAATACACGACACATCAGGGAATAGGGGCAAATGAAAAACTAAACAACAGGATCTAATTTTCAGATAATGATTCTATTCACACTTTTTCTTTTGGCTGGTTTACACAATTACTAACCTCAGGTCTGTGCTAACCTCTAAGACTATTTATCTATGATATTCTTCTCTGTTTTAGAATTTACTGTTTTCACAATATGCTTTAATGGGCTACTTTTGATCCCTCGCAAGATCCATCTACACAATCCAACCATAATATGTAATATTATAACATACCATAATATAACCCACCCCTAAAACCATACAGCGCAAATCTGGCAAGTAAGCACAAGAACATACAATGTTACAGTTGGTTAGGACAAACCAACCAGGGCAATCCTTATGATACATGATACATGAGTCGCCTTTAGAACATACCATTTTTACAGATGAAATATCACGGGGTGCCTGGGTGGCTCAGTGGGTTAAGCCTCTGCCTTCGGCTCAGGTCGTGATCTCAGGGTCCTGGGATCGTGCCCCGCATGGGGCTCTCTGCTCAGCGGGGAGCCTGCTTCTCCCTCTCTCTCTGCCTGCCTCTCTGCCTACTTGTGATCTCTCTCTCTGTCCAATAAAAAAATAAATAAAATCTTTTAAAAAAAAAAGGATGAAATATCACGGAAAATCCTAATTAATATGCTAAAGACTAGTGTGTCCCATTCTCCACGGTGCCTCTTTTTTGGGGCTCCTATCCCTAACCATCTGTGGGAAGACAGTTCTAAGACAACTGGGAACAAGAAACACAAACTACTTATTAGGCGATGTTGAGGAATTCTGGTTAATTTTAAGGGGTATGAGAGTGGCACGCAGACGTCCTCTGTACAGATTAGAACGCTATGTAAGGGCGAAACGATCAGACGGCTGGGATCTCCTTTTAAAACACCAAACTAAACCCCCACACGTCAAAGCATGAGGTGAAACTGTTGAACTGCAGGACAGCTGCTGACGCCGTGAGAAGGGAACACAGAAGTCCTCAAGCTCTTCCTTCTACTTCTGTGAGCATTTGAAATGCTTCATGATAAAAATGTCCAAAAAGACAGAGAAGATCCACCTTTTTTCAAGTTATACTCAGTGACTGTATGCTAGGCTCCTCAATTCCAGAAACTGGAGTTAATAAGCTTAACATTCTGTGATCAGAATGCAGTAAAACTAAAAACTACTAAAAAACTGGAAAGCAAAACCGAGCGTACACAAAACATGGATCGCCTGGGAATGATTTTTTAAATATTTTTGAATAGTCAACAGATAACACGAAAAGACGCTCACCATCACTCATTGCTGGGAAGGGCAAGTCAAAACCACAATGAGGTATCACTTTATCCCTGTCAGAATGGCCAGAATCAGAAAGACAAGAAACAACAGGTGCTGGAGAGGATGTGGAGAAAGGGGAACCCTCACGCACTGCTGCTGGGAATGCAAACTGGTGCAGCCACTCCAGAAAACAGTATGGAGGTCCCTCAAAAAATTAAAAATAAAAGTACCATACAATCAATAATTCCTCTACTGGGTATTAACCGAAAGGAAATGAGAATACTAATTTGAAAAGATATATGCACACCTATGTTTATTGCAGCATTATTTACAGTAGTCAAGACATGGAAGCAGCCCAAGTGCCCATTGATACATGAATGGATAAAGAAGATGTGGTGTGTATACACACACATACACACACACACACACACACACACACACAAAGGATGGGCTCTTGCTGTTTGCGCTAATATGGATGGATCTAGAGGATATTATGCTAAGTGACGTAAGTCAGAGAAAGACAAATAGCATATGATTTCACTTATATGTGGAATCTAAAAATAAAAACCAACAAAAACAAGAAACAGACCCATAAATCTGATGGTTGCCAGAGGGGAGAGGGTGGCAAGATGGGCAGAATGGGTGAATGGAAGTGGGGGGTACGGCTATGGAATGAGTAAGTCACAGGAAGAAAAGGTGCATCACAGGGGATATAGTCCATGATACTGTACTAGAGTTGTATGGTGAGAGATGGTAGCTACGCTGTGTGAAGGCAGAGTATAGACTTGTGGAATCACTATGCTGTTCTCCTGAAACTAATGTAATATTGTGTGTCAATTATAGATCAACTTAAAAAAAAAAAAGAAACAATAAACATGTTTAAATTGGAAAAAATATTTTTTAAACAACTTTTCGGGAAAGAGTAAATTTGAACATAAAAATAATTAAATGATAATATATCAGGTCTTATAAAAATAATTAAATGATAGTATATTAGGTCTTATTATAAATGATAATATATCATGTCTTATAAATGATAATATATCAGCAAAAAGAGTTCTAAAAAATTTCATATCCATTATTAATAAATGTGAAAGAAAAAAAATTCATGAAGCACCCAATATCAGAAGTTGAAGAAAAGATAATCTCCTGCTTGTTTCTGCTCTTTCCATTCCAAAAGAAGGAACTGATGAATATTAAAAGACAAAATTGATAAATTAGAAATAAGAAAATGGTGGAATGAATAAATCAGAGAGCTGGTTCACTGAGGGAAAAAAGCAGTAAAATGCATCATTAACTAAAGCTGATGAAGAAAAAAGAGTGAGCACAAATCGAATTCATAAAATAAGAAATGGTAAGAGAGGAATGACTAAAGACACAGGGGAAATGAAAAGAAACATAAGAGATTACTTTGTTCAGTTCTATTCAATTAAATTTGAGAACCTGTACGATTTTCTAGGATCACCCAAACTGATTCCATGGAAGATACAAAATAAGAACACATCAACTCTTATGAAGAACGAGAGAAAGTTGTTGAAAAGTTATGACCCAACAAATACCCCCTTTTAGATGTCTTCACAGGGAAATTCAACCTGAACAGATGAACTCCCATGGGATTAGATTGTTCCAGAATATGGGACAAGAAGGTTATCTTGCTGAGGCAAACATTATACTGACACTTAATTGATCAGTACCATTCTCAGAATTGATAACTCAAAAGAGAAAAAAAATTACAGAAGCGTCTTGATTCCCACGAAGAAGTAATTCCATTAAGTTCGACACCTTTTTTTTTTTTTTTTATCTACTCTTGATTTTGAAAGCACTCTTCTTAACACAACAGGAATGGATGGATACCTCCTTAATGTGCTCAAATGCATCTGCCTCACAGCAAGCATGGACAGAAACGCAATGCAAGATTCCCAGCAAATTCAGGAACATTTCGAGGATGTCCAGTATCACCGCTCCAGGAGATCACAAGGCAGGCTTTGCAGAGTGTGGTCCCCTCCGCACAACATGACTGCCAGTTTGAGGGTGGTGGCCTGGAAGTACAGCTAATCCTGGCACAAAAACAAGAAGCTGTCCCATGTGCCATCTCCAAAGGGCACTGGATCTTCCATGCTTTTGTATGTCCTTTACCAAACATTATACCTGATGCTTAAATACTGCTGATGCACTGATACAAACAGGGAGCCTTATTTTTGTATAATATTCTCACAATATCGGTTTGTCAGCAGAATGCCAAATATTTATGATATTGAATTTTTAAAAAAATTCTGAACTCCACATAAAACTGGAAACAACGATCACACATGAGTTTAGCCCACACTAAATATTTTATCTCACTAGCTGGAGGGTCTTTTCCTCCTTGCTCTGCTTTATCACAACCTCTTTCCACACTCACCTATTTTGCACCCTTTCTTGTCCACTCACTCCTTCGTTCCCTCGTACCCTGCTTATGAGATTGTGCCAGTTTTGCTATGGCCTAATAATCAAACCACTACCATCTTCTAAACAATAGACAAGCGGGGGTGCCTAGGAGCCCCGGTCAGTTGAGCGCCTGACTTCGGCTCAGGTCATGATCTCGGGGTCCTGGGATCGGGCCTCATGTCGGGTTCCCTGCTCAGTGGGGAGCCTGCTTCTCCCTCTCTCTAAGCCTCTCCCCTGCTTGTGCTCTCTCTCTTTCTGTCAGATAAATAAATAAATAAATAAAGCCCCTCACTTTTTTTTTTTTTTTTTTTTTAAAAGGAAGCTATCAGACAAGCAAAAATAAAATTCTGGGAGCCTGTGGACCCTAGAAGGCCAATGGATCTGAATACTTAGAGTGTGAGGTTTCTATTATTCCCTCCCTAAACATGTGTGTAGGTTCCCATAACTGTAACAGAAGACCGCCAACTGACTTTAGATTCAGCCTTGACTGTGGACTCCCCCCAGTTCCCAGCACCAGAGGCTACAGGCCTCCCAGCCATGTTCAAGATGGAATACAAACTGGAAAAACTCAGGGCACATGGTGTGAAGCAGGTCAGCGGCTAGCATGATTTGCTTTTCCAAAGGGCTGGCAGCTGTCACATTCATGAGTTGTAAATGCAATCCCAGGGTCCCCACAAACTGCTTGGAGGAAAATGATTAAAGCCTCAAGATACTACTTTAGAAAAAAGAATGTCTGGGTGTAGCAGCCTTCAGGATGGGACATAAGAAGGGCCTCGACCTCTTCACCACACCAAGGCACACCGGCATGGGTCATTCCATTCCCTGGAGCTAGGATCAAAGCTGAGCAATCTGAAATGGTCCTGGGATGTGATATGGTGACTAATTAACATATCCATCCACAATCAATTAAAGACACCATTTAAGAAGGGGCTAATTCCCCCAGATGAAGACACAGTTCACAGCGGCACCTATCTGTCTTATAGATGAGTCAAGAAAGCCAACCTTAAATCCATTAACCTATTCCGAATTTGTTAATGGCCACACGAAAGATAAATGTCCCGGATATTTTCTATCTCCCTTTGAGAACCCATCTTTCATGTCACCTTATATGACAATTTTGATCTTGCCCTGTGATTCCCTAAAATGAAAACATAAGTTTAAAACTATAAACGCACCGAAAACAAAAAGGGAGAGTTTCTTGGGATGACCCATACCCCACTTCTCTCCCAAGACAGTGACATATTTTAAACAAAATGTGTACAGAATATTAGAGGATCGTGACTCTTTGTAATGCATTTGGTGTGGTATTTTCATTAAAAATTTTATAAGAAACTACAGTCTTCCTTCAGGGTTTCCCCAACGAGGCAACAAATGAGCGTCTTATTTTTCGAGAATTAATGAACACAACATATAGAAGGTAAACGATAAAAGGTAAAATGATAAAAGAACACAACAAAAGAAGGTAAAATGATAAAAGGAAAGTCCAAGTTGAAGAAGGAAAAAAGCTACAACAACAAAGTCAACTTGGACAGATCAGCCTCACAACACACTTAATATAAACGTCTCCCCTCAGCCCCACATGCTTGTGGCCGGGCTGACAATGGATCTCTCAGCACCTGTAATTCTGAAAACTTTAAATAGTTCTTCAGTGCTGCCTGGAAACACCATCTTATTGGATTTCTCATTCGAGTATGATGTAAGGAACACATGCACAGACACCTATGTTGAGGGTAAGTGAAGCACTTACGTATTACTGAAGGAACAGAAGTGTGACCTTTAAAAAAATCCCACCGGCTAGCCCAATTCATTTCTTTCAGTGACGCAAAGATGTGTTCACAACAGCTGGGGTTTTGTACAAAATGCTCTTTTCAATATTCAGGCAAAACATTCAGGTTTTAGGTCATTCAGAGAGGGTGTTTAGAAGGATAAAAATATCCAGGGCTTCAGGGAGGCTGGCTCTTTCACGCCCCAGTGGGTGGGAGCATAAATCAGTCCAATCTTTCCAGAAGCTGTCTGGTGATGGGTACAGAAAATCTGAAAAGTGTGTATTTTTAAACCAGAAATGTCTGTCTGAGAATTTATCCTAAGAAAATAATCAAGGATGATGAAAAGTGCTTGCTAGTAGTAAAAACAGCACAAGCAGGAACAACAATAGCTAATACACATTGAACTCTGGGCCAGGCACCCCTCTAGGTAAGCATAGCTGTGCACTGCAGTGGGACGTAGATAGTGGAAATTGGGAAAAACCTGAACATCTGGTAATAGCAGATAAATGACTAAAGAAGCTCTAGTAAATCACATTAAGGACCAAGCTAGCTCTTATAAATACACAAATACGTGGTTACACATGTGAAGATGAAACAAAAAAGTATTACATAACTAGATGACATGATTAATTTATATTTAATATAAAATTTTACTTTAAGAATATAAATTCATGTTTTTCATTTTCCTACATGAACTTGTATTGCTACCACTTATGTACTATGAAACCAATAAAAGTCTTTGATCTCTAGATGGTTCTTTAAGATGGCTTGCTCTTTCTTTTTTTCTTTCTTCTTTTTTTGGGGAAAAGATACATCTATTCATTTTAGAAAGAGAGCGAGAACAAGCACAGGGTAGAGGGAGAGAGAATCTCAAGCAGACTCTGCATTGAGCATGGAGCCCGACGTCGGGTGTGATCCCACGACCCTGAGATCACGACCTGAGCTGAAACCAAGCGTTGGACATTCAATGGACTGAGCCACCCAGGGGTCCCTAAGATGGTCATTTCTTTAAAGAAAAGATATTTGTAGGGGCGCCTGGTTGGCTCAGTGGCTTAAAGCCTCTGCCTTTGGCTTAGGTCATGATCCCAGGGTCCTGGGATTGAGCCCTGCATCGGGCTCTCTGCTCAGCAAGGAGCCTGCTTTCCTCTCTCTCTCTCTGCCTGCCTCTCTACCTACTTGTGATCTCTCTCTGTCAAATAAATAAAAATTTAAAAAAAATAAAGAAGAGATATTTATAGCACTTCACAAATCTCCTAAAATGTCAAGCATATGACCAAATATATGAAGATAAATAAGACGCACTAAACAGATTACCTGTAATTCTTGATACTGCACACCCGGTGGTTTAGACAGTTGTGTTGTGGACCTATGCATTTTTTATGAATCAGAAAGCAAAGCAATTTGTATCTTTTCTGCAATTTCTGTGGTTTTGCAGTTTGTTCTCTTAAGGACAATTTTGGAGGTTCTGGTTTTAGTTAATGTCATTGACTCTGCCACTTCCAACTTGCCATTAAATCTCCACGACAGCGCAGAAAAGGCATGAGAATACATGGAAAGTTAGGTTCTCACATGTTAAAGCCACACAGTATCACACAGTAGGATATTGGCATAGGAATTGTCAATGGAATAAAAGAGTGAGTCCTGAAAATAGACGCAAGTATATATGGGAATTTATTATTAGACAAAAGCGGAATTTTAATTTAGAGGAAAAAAGAGGAATTTTTAAATAAACTGAATTAAAATAGCTGGGTTTTAACTTGGAACAAAACAGAGCTGGACCCTTATATAATACCACATATAAAAGCTAAATCCCAGATCTAAAACTTCTCTAAAGAAACTCAAAGACACAACGAAAAAAAAGATAAGACATATTAAGTGGAAAATTTCATGTTGAAGAGTACACCATAATGACAAATGATAGCTTAGGAAAATAGCTACAATACCTAAAGATAATCGCTCCCACAAATTTAAAAGCAAAAGGTAAACAACCCAATAGAAAATTGGGCCAAGGATACAAATAAGTAAATAACAGGCAAAGCGATCTGAAAAGGCCAAGAAACACACCCTCATGAAGAGTCATGAGAACACAAAATTGAAGTAGAATGAGACACCATTTCTTACTGATAAGAATGAAAAAAATTCAAAAGCCTGGTAAAAGTCACTGCAGTTAAAAAAAAAAAAATAAGGAAAATAAGTTCACTTACATTGTGGGCTACACAATGTGAATGGTTAATATCTATGATTACGCCCTTCGAACAATAATCTTGCTCATGGGCATCCAGTGCACAGAACGAAGGCATTAGCACAGAAGTCTTCAGTGCATAGGACAAAAGATTCCTACGTGTACAAGGAAGTCTATTAAAGTTATGGGAAGACTGTGGGAGCATCTGGAAAGGAGTTAACACAGCAGGCGTGAGACTGTATCCTTAGAAAAGTCCGCGTCATCCAAAGTTGGCCCTTGGCCAGTGTCTTCGAACTTGACTGGGAAACAGTTTCACATGCTGATACAAAACTTTCCCTAAATGGTAAGAATGACTCAATGTGGTTACACCACTTGTGCAAACAGTGGGGTTTATAATACCTGCTGCCCTTCTTCAAGTATGGGATTTCGGTACATGTGGGGCAGAGGGTGCAAACGTAATCAGTCCCCAGTAAAAACTTCAAGCACCGAGTCTGTGATGGGCTCCCCAGTAGACAACACTTAGCATGTGTTGTCACAGCTCATTTCTGCAGGAATTAAGCATGTCCTGTGCAACTCCACTGGGAGAAAACTCCTGGAAGCTTGCTCACGGTTTCCTCTGGATTTTACCTATTGTGCCTTTTCCCTTTGCTGATTTTTGCTTTGCATCCTTTTGCTGTAATAAATTTAATTCATGAACACAACTATAGGCTGAGCCCTGTGAATCCTTTTAGTCAATCACCACAACTGGAAGTGGTCTTGGGGACCCTTTGACATAGGTGGTGGGAGAAGTTGTGGGCAGAGAAGGTAAATGTGGGAAAAAGAATACCAAAATATTAGAAAAAAAGAGAGAAAGGTGCTCATAAAAAAAAATCACCATGTGAACTATGATGTCATTTATATTATAGTACATATGCTTGTCTATAAGCACAGAAAGCTATTAGAAAGGATGACCACCACAACACTAATGATTTGTTACCTCTGGATGGTGGGATTTTAGGTGATTCTCCACTGTTTCTCTTAAACTTTTTGGTATGGCTTGAACTTGTTTTTGCAATAAGTATGCCTTAATGGATAATCAGAAAAAAAATTAAGCTATTTTTTTATTTAAAAAGGGAATATAAAAGTCAGTTGTTGGAAATTCTGGTTTAATACTGTATCTCTTGGGACGCCTGGGTGGCTCAGTCGGTTCAGTGTCTGCCTTTGGCTCAGGTCATGATCCCGGGGTCCTGAGATCGAGCCCCACATGGGGCTTTCTGCTCAGCAGGGAGCCTCCTTCTCCCTGTCTCTCTGCCTGCCATTCTGGCTGCTTGTGCTCTCCCTCTCTCTGTCAAGGAAATAAATAAAATCTTAAAAAAAAAAAATAGCATCTCCTGATGCTGCCTTTCCTAACTTCCTATTCCATTCCTGTAAGGTTACAGAAAAAAATAAAAACACACAGCACATGAAAACTTAGGTGACTGATGACCTATTCCCAGAAGCTGAGAGAAACTTCCAATAATTTTTTTTTAAAGAGGAAGAATTCATGAAATATGATAGTAGCATAGTTTTTTTTTTAAAGATTTTATTTCTTTGACAGAGACAGATCACAAGTAGGCAGAGAGGCAGGCAGAGGGAGAGGGGGAAGCAGGCTCCCTGCCGAGCAGAGAGCCCGATGCGGGGCTTGATCCCAGGACCCTGAGATCATGACCTGAGCCGAAGGCAGAGGCTTTAACCCACTGAGCCACCCAGGCACCCCAGAAACTTCCAATAATTTTTATCGGCTGTGGAGTTGGTTTGAAAACCAATTAGTCGATCACCTATTATCATACCCTAGAATGGTTGGCCTGAAAATTCTGAGAAAGATCCTTGTTTCCTGCTCCACTGCTTTCTGGTTCAGAAATGCAAGATCTGTATCACAGGGCACTCTGGAAGCTCTTCCCCCATGGCATGGGTGGTAGCTTTTGAAGTAGTCATCCTTCCTCTTTTAGAACCTCCCCTCTCTACGTAGAAATGGTAATTTCTCCCCAGAAGAGAAGCAGAGGCGCTGCAGAGAGGGAGAACCATAGTAGGTATGCATCCCTACTGTGCAAGAGCTGGCTCATGGGTTGGGGGCACCATCTTGGACTAGCCGGGCTGGAGCAGATTCACGTCTGTGGGACACCGCCAACTGTGGAGGAAGTGGGCAAACTGCCGCTGGAGAATGAAGAACAGGATTCCACCAGCCGCCAAGCAGACAGAAAGTGAGTTCACGGTAGGGCGATGACACAATGTATCATGCATCATTATCCATAGCAAAAGTGACACTTTAGAGAGAGAAAGGGGAACACGAGACAACAGTCATAAACCAGGACTGTCTCAAAGAAATGGAGAGGGATGGCCCTCGCTTTCCTTCAGGGCCAAATCCTGAGCCTGAGTCAATTTCTTGAATAGGTATAAAGAAGAAAAGAAGAGCGTCAGATCTGCCAAAAAGAATAACAACAACAAAACACCACTGGCAAGTACTTAAGTCTGAATATACAGAACAGATAAATGAAAATGACTGACCAGGAGCACCTGGGTAGGTCAGTGGGTTAAGCCTCTGCCTTCAGCTCAGGTCATGATCTCAGGGTCCTGGGATCGAGCCCCGAATCGGGATCTTTGCTCAGCAGGGAGCCTGCTTCCCCCTCTCCCTCTGCTCGCTTCTCTGCCTACTTGTGATCTCTCTCTCTGTCAAATAAATAAATAAAATCTTAAAAAAAAAAAAGACTGACCATGGCAGACAGAAAACAGACACCCACCCTGCACAAAATACAACAGAGTAAAAGCAATACAAAAAAAGCCAGTTAGCAAACGGAAACTGTTTCAAGAAGAAACAGAATTTAGTATTCTACTCTGAAAGATTTTCTGAGTTCTAGGCAAAACAAATAGAGAGCAAAACTTAGAAACATGTTGGCCAT
The DNA here is from genome assembly GCF_002288905.1 of Enhydra lutris kenyoni. Classification (NCBI taxonomy): domain Eukaryota; kingdom Metazoa; phylum Chordata; class Mammalia; order Carnivora; family Mustelidae; genus Enhydra; species Enhydra lutris. The sequence goes on from NW_019154110.1 coordinate 7,330,407, forward strand.
CAGAAGGGAAGAGAAAAACTTTCATTATTTGCACATGATAGAACCATTTCCCCAGAAAAACTAACAGAATGAACAAAGGTTGCCTTCTGGATACAGACAAACCAACATAAGCCCATACTATTTTTCTGTACCAACACTGGCATGTAGAATAAAAAATTCACAGCAGTAACAAAAACAATAAGACATCTAGGAATTACCCATGGATTTATATGGCCTCTCTAAATCTAAGTTCAAAGAAGTGACTTAAATAAGCCTATTCTGTACTTTTAAGATGATTTAATATTGTAAAAATGTTAATTCTTTCAAATTAATGTATAAATTCAATGCCATCCTAATAAAAATTGTTGTTGAATTTAAATGAACCCAAGAAACACACATTAACATTTATATTGCAAAATAAAGGTCTAGGTGTAGGTTAATCCATCCGCATAAAGAAGAGTGAGAAGATGACTGACCCTACCATACCCTAAGACACACTGCGACAGAAACTCTGTGGCATTGATGTAAAAATGGGTAACTGTATAAATAAACATTCAGAGACAGAATATATACACCCGATAATACATGATAAAAGTGGCACCACAGATCAATGGGAAAAGGACACACTGTTCAGCAGATGGTCCCGAGAAAATGGTTCACCATACAGAATAAAATGAAACGGGATTCTTACGTAAAACCACATATATAGGTAGGTTCTAGATGGATTCAAGACCTAAATGTGCAAGATAAAAGTATACAGTTCAGAGGAGGAAACAGAGGCTACCATCTTTGTGACCTGGAGAGAAGGAAAGCCCTCTTCAACAAAATGTAAGACCAAGAATTGAAGAATTTGATAATGTCAAAATTAAGGATTCTCTTCAGGGCACCTGGGTGGCTCAGCTGGTTGGGTGTCTGAGGTTGTGTGTGATCTCAGGGTCATGAGATCAAGCCCTGTGTCAGGCTGCACAGCTGCTTAAGACTCTCTCTCCCTCTGTCACCCTCTCCCTCTCTAAAGGGAAAAAAAAAAAAGAACATATTTTAAATGTCTAATGTGATATTTGGACACATTTGGACGTGTGTCCAAAATACTCAAGGAAATGTCTGCTAATCAACAATAAAATGGTACCAACTCCAGGGGAAAAACGGACAGAGGACAGTTTATAGGAAGACCAAAGGAGCAAATAAGCATTTAGTGGGATGCTCAGGTTCAATGGTAACCAGAGAAACACAAAGTAAAACAACAGTGAGATACCAGTATGCCTACTACTCTTACAAAATTGTGGTGGCTGGACGCTACTAGTCAGGACTTGGGCACAGTAACTCCCCGAGCGAGTTGGTGCAAACAGACCATCCTTTTGGGGAGGAAATGGGCACTACTTATACCGGTCAGGCCAGCTACACCATCTGACCCAGCAGCTTTTCTCCTGGCATATACCCCATAGAAAACATACCTCTCGCACAAGATTTTTAAAAAGACACAAGATTTTTAAAAAGATACGTATATAATTTTTTTAAAGATTTTATTTATTTATTTATCTGACAGAGATCACAAGTAGGCAGAGAGGTAGGCAGAGAGAGAGGGAGAAGCAGGCTCCCTACTGAGCAGAGAGCCCGATGCGGGGCTCAATCCCAGGACCCTGGGATCATGACCTGAGCCAAAGGCAGAGGCTTTAACCCACTAAGCCACCCAGGCGCCCTATATATAATTTTTTAAATAAAAATGGCTCATCTGAAAGGCCCGGAAATGGGTATGGCAGATAAAAAGAAAAACATGAGTGAGTGAATGAAGTGAGAAGGGGGCCCTGCCCAGAATAATGATGAGTGCTACTATGAGCTAATGAGCTTCCAGTCGGCACCTCACTCCTCAGTCAAGTGCTGGTGCTCGGTTATGATGGCTGAGCAGGGGGTTTTAAACATGTCAGCAAAACTTTGCAATTACCAGATTTAAAAAAAAAAGTCCTTCACCCAGTTAGGCTGAGGGGGAAAAAAAAACCCCAGTTAATGACAAGAGACAAAAAGCTGGCTACTCCCTAACTTTAAACTTTGACATCTCCCTAACTTTAAACATCAGAAGAAAAAATGTCTTGAATTTTGAGGACAGAATAATTTTGAGCTCAGGCAGCCAAATAAATTTGTCATGTGTGGAGGCAACAGAAAACATTCTAAGAGAGGCACAGATACAAAGAATATACCATCATGAACATTTCTTGAGTCAAAGAAAACATCCAACAAAATTTTAAGAACATAAAAGCAAGACCCGATCCCTATTTATGAAATCTAAAATTACCTTTTGTAGAAAGAGGACAATCCTTATGAGCATCTGGGCACGGAGCTCCTCCAAGGTAAACAGTGTTCGGGGTGTTCGAATGAAAATTTTGGTTTTCCCATAAGCTACGTCATCCTGAAAACCACAATGTTCAATCAGCTTCTTGACAGCCTCTTTGTCTGAAGGAAGGTCATGGTTGGGCCAGGTAAATTCAGAGATCATCTTGTATCTGTGTGAAAAATGAACAGGGTACAAGTTAAGGGAGAAAAACCATTGGTCTTAATAGACACAGAAAGACTAATAAATTCAAGACACTTCATAGAAAAAAAATACTGAATTCTGTTCATCAACCTAAGAGATGTAGAAAAAGACTTTAATAAGATACAACACTCTTTCATGATAAAGACTTACTAAACTTGGGATAGAAGGACCCTTCCTTAATCTAGTACAGGCTAATTTACCAAGAACCTAGAGCAAATACCATTTATAGATAGGTAACCTTTACAAATTCTCTTTATGCACAGAAGGAAGACAGAGATGCCTCGATTATGGGTTTCCCAGCCAGTGCAGGGAGACCAATAAATAGATTAGCTGGTATGGTTGGGGAAGGAAGAAAACTAACATTATTTATGACTCACTTCAAAGGAAATGAAGCAGATCTTTAGATGAAAACTATTATCACTGAAAGAAAACCACATATAAGATCGATACACAAAAAACCAATTGTGTTTCTAGGTGCAAGCAGCCTTGTTGGCCTCTCATAAGGTAGCTCACCACACCCAGCTTCTTCATGACTGAAAATGAGCAAGACGGAAGTCACGGGGTCACAGCCTCCTTTCAAAAGGGATATTCTATTACGATGGCCAAATTCCATTTTGCTGGAAGCATATCACTAGGGCCAGCCCACATTCAAGGGAAGGGGATGGCAAAGAGCCTGAGTACTGAGAGGTGGGATCACTTTGACCATCTGAGAAGACAGCCAACCACAGCACTCCCTCCAAACCCCTCAGTGCCAAGTCGTTTAATACATGTAGACAAATTCAGTAATTTTTTTCATATATTACATCAGAATTTTAATCCATACAAGAAAGGCCCTCTTCCCATTCAGGTTACAGGGTCATTCACCTACGTGTTCTATTGGTCGTAATTGGTTCTATTTGTCATGTACATTTAAATCTTTCACCCACTTGGGGTTTATTTTGGTATACGGCGTGAGGTATGGATCCAATTTTATCTTTTGACAAGGGGCCACCCAGTTGTTCCAACACTATTTACTAAAACGTCCCATCTTTCTCCCGGTGATTTAATAGGGCATTTCAACCACATATTACATTTTCATATATACTTCATGGTATTTCTACACATTCTGGTCTGTTTCATTGCTGTCCGTCTATCTGTGCATCAGTCCTTTGTGGTTTTAATCATAGATGTCTTTTTCCTTTTTTAAAAGATTTAATTTATTTATTTCAGAGACAGTGAGTGAGAGAGAGCATAAGCAGGAGAAGAGGCAGAGGGAGAAGGAGAGGCAGACTCCCTCACTGAGCAGGGAGCCCGATGTGGGGCTTGATCCCATGACCCCAGCTGAAGGCAGTTGCCCAACCGACTGAGCCCCCAGGGATGTTTTAATATCTGGTGGTCTCTCCTCATCCTTTCCTTTTTAAAAGGCTATTCTAGCTATTCCTGCCTGCTTTTTTTCTATATGAATTTTAGAATCAATCTTCATAGTTCCAGGGGAAAAACAATCACAAGAAAGAAAAATCCTGCTGGTATTTTTAGTGGGTTCCCACATTAAACTCATTAAACTTAATGAATTATCTATGATGTTGAATCATCCTATCTAAGAACAAGGGATGTCTTTCCACTTGTTCAAGTCTACTTTTGTGCCTCCTGGGAGTCTTTAAATGGTCTTCGCTGGGCTTCACACATTTCTTGCTGAGATACCTAAATAGCTTCTGATCCCTTCTTCTTGATGAATCTCTCTTCTCTGAGCTTCCATGGCAGCACGATCTCCCTGATTTCCTTCTGTCTCTCTGGATATTTCTTCTCAATATCATTTTCTGGCACTGCTCCTCCATTACTGGACCCTCAAATGTTGGGAGTCCCCCAAGGCTCATACCAGGTCCTCTTCAATGTACAACCTCCCCATGTCATCTCCTCTGTTCCACCCACTTTAGTTTTCAATTCATGAATTTTCCATAGCCCAGCTCTGAGTTCTGAGTTTAAATGCATACATCTAATGCCTACATAAATCTTCAAGGTGTCTCACATTTCTCTTTTACTTTCCCCGCTCAGTGCCCACACTTACTAAAGCCATAATCCTGCGAATTTTTATTTGCTTCCTTCTCTTCTCTGTCAGCTCTTCCTCTAATTCATCATCAAATCCTATTGGGTTTACCTCTAAAATATATTTAAAATTCAGCAATTCTCATCTTTACTGCCACAATCCTAATCTAAGACACCATCAAGCTTACTACAATAGTCTCCTGGATTGTCTTCCAGTTCCTTCCCAGTTCATTCTGCAAGTTCAGCTGCCACAGGACTTTTCTAGAAAGCCTTACATCATTTTCATCTTTTACTGCTCTCTGCCTTCAGCCCTATACTCCAATCACATTGGCCTTTTTTAGGATCCTGTAGTGCGGTTGCCTCTTTCTTGTTTTAGAATCTTTGCATATGTTGTTCCCATCGCCTGGAATGCTTTTTCATCTACTACTTCAAAGGCTGGTTCCTGCTTATTTTAGTCTTTGACTGTCTTCTTTCATCAACCATCAACCCCCATTATTCCTTGCATATATATTTAAAAACCTACTCACTTGCCAGATTGGGAGATAAACAGACACTGAACGCAAGAGTTCAAATATGAAGAGAGAGGTAGTATCACGTGAAAAAAGGAAACAAAATCAGAATCACCCCAAATCATTATAACACTAGAGTAAGAGTCAACATTTGGGCTATCATACAGGTAGTCGTGGTGTGTTTGAAATTTTTGGCATACTGCAGAAGCTGGAAGCGAGCCCCTCCATACGGCTCAGCCAAGGTGTTCTTCCTTTGTTCTGAATGGTCAAATAGCAAGACCCCAGTTCTCCCGCAAACCAGCATCCTGAACTTGTGAATTAAAAAGCTGAACTCATCTGCTTCCTGACAACTAGTATTATCTCCTTGAAAGACCTGAGCAGCTTTTAAGGTTATCAGAGCACTTAAAATCCTTCTTGCTTTTTTTGATAAAAGGAATAAAAATAAAGAAAAGTGACAAGTAAAAATGAAGGTTCAAACCTAGCTTTGAAAAATCTGCAGAATCTAAAAGCAAAGATTTACAGTGGAAAATGTTACTTTTTCTCTTGCCAGCATCAGAATCACTAGATCAATACACACTGTCTATCCTATCCCACGTCCCACAGTTTTTGTTAATGAGTTCAACTGGTGTGATTATAAAATAACACGGCCATTTCTCAAGCTGAACAAATTCATTTTATGTAAAGCAGAAGATAAACACAGTCTGCGTAGTAGAAACAGGCTATTTTCCCAGATGCATACCCCACTGCCTCATACAGCGCCCTTCCTAGATGATTCTAGAGAGGACCTAATCTCGACTTACACAATCATCAATTACGTAAGGCTTGACTTTTCTACAATTCCGTCTTGTAAAGACTAAGTTTAACACATTTATTGTGATTATGAATGTGTCCAATGTCTCAACTCCTTTTATATGTTCTATTAGGTGTGCCTTCTCGCTGTTGCTTTTTACCGTTTTTCTCTTGGATAGACTGAGTTTTCTTTATTTCATTTTGTCTTTTGATTTGAAAGCCATCCCTTCAATAGTGAGGCAATGCACTGATGGTGGGCGCCGGAGGCAACTGCCTGAGTTGAAATAGGGCTCCTACTTGCCTGACTAGGCTCTGTGACCTTGGGCAAGTTACTCAAACTTTCGGTGCCTGTTTCCTCATCTGCATAAAAATGGGAGGTACCATCTTCTCCGTATCTGGCTGTCCCCTCCAGTAACTTACTACCTACTACAGGTAGGGCCCTCAAAACAGTGCCTGGGATATACAGTGAGCAATTCACAAGCATTAGCCACCACAAATAACACTGTCTTAAAATTTTTAATATATATAAAAAATAAAAATTTTAATATATAAAAGTGTATATTTATATGAAAATATATGCTTGTTTTTTCCTGTCTAGTTAATTATCATCTATATCCTTCCCATAAACAGTATAAAAGTCTTTACTTCTCTGTACTTCTCACTCCAATTTTCATTTTTGTTCCAGATTTTTATCAAAGACTTTTTCCCACTTACAATGGATACATGCTTACATCTAACAAAAAGTTTCATTGCTTTATTTGTTCAATTTTACTTTTTGCATTCCGTTTTTCTCCTCCACAGTTATTTTTCCCTTTGGTCTAGAAGATTTTTCAGAGCATCTCTGAATGGTAAATTTTTTGAGCCCATATATGTCAGAAAATATTTTTATTGTACTGACATTCTGGAATGATAATTTGGCATGGAATAAAATTCTCTTTTTTAAGATTTTTTTATTTGAGAGAGAGAAAGATTGCGGGGGGCACAGAGAGCAAGAGAGAGATGGAGGGGGAGAGAGAAAGAATCCTCAAGCAGACTCCCCACGGAGTATTAAGCCTGATGCAGGGCTCCATCCTAGGACCCCAAGAGCATGACCTGAGCCAAAATCAAGAGATGGCTGCTCAACTGACTAAGCCACCCAGGTGTCCTGGCGTGAAATAAAATTCCAAGTATAAAGTTCATCCCCTCTCATTATAAAGATACTGCTACTTCGTCTAGTTGCATCTAATGTTGCTAATGAGAAGTCTGATATCTGTATGGTTCTTGTTCCCTGGCAGTACTCTGTCTTTTCTCGGGAGCTTTAAGTATTTCCCTTTATCTCTAACATTCTAAAACTGAACATAATATACCTTAGTTTCATTTTTTAAAAAATTCACATGATTTCCACTCAGTGTATTCTTTCGATCTGAAGATTTCTGTCTTTTTTCAGTTGTGGAAAATTCCTGGCCACTACTTGTTCCAACAGTGCTTCTCCCCTCTTCTCTCTCTCCTTCCCTTCGGGTGCTCCCATGAGCGGCTACTGGCACTCTGGGGATCGACCTTATATACCGCCTGAGCTCTAGTTTCTCCCATCTCTGTCTTTGTGATGACATCCTCAAGAACGCTTCAACTTGATCTTCCAGTTTACCAATGTGCTTTTTGAAAAGAGGTTTGGTTTAATTCTTTTTAATTGTGGTTAAATTGACACACAGTCAAAAGAACACATTTAGGTATACAGTTTAACAAGTTTTGAAACTGATGGCCCATCAAGAGGCAGAACATCCCCATAATCCTAGAGAGTGCCTCCTTCCCCCTTCCCACCAGTTCTCCCACTCCAGAACTGACCATGATTCTGACTTCTATCTGTTCTTGAACTTGCTATAAGTGGCAGCATACAGTATGTATTCTTTGGTGACTATCCTTTGTCGACACAATGTGCTATTCGTTCATGTTGCTGTATCAGCCAGTCACCCCCTTTAATGCTGGTTAGCAGCCACTGTGTGATTCTGTGACCCGTGGCTGATTCATTCTCCTACTGATGGACAGTGCTTTCTTCAGGTGTGTTTAATCTGATTTTCATTTTCCATATCTCTAATTATTCTTTCTGACTTCATATTCCTAGTCTAGGACCATAATTCTTTCCTTTATCTCTCTGAAAATATTAAATAGGCTTATTCCAATGCCCTTTACTCCTTGCTTTGGTTCCTCGGGGGTAAGGTTTGGCATCTGTTGGGCTTACTGTCTCTTCTTCAAGGTCTGGTACTTCTTATATGTTTCACCACTATCTTGTTTATTTCCACAGAGCCCTTCTGGGTATATCTTGGCCTTGGTTGGCTTTGTACGTGGTGACTTTTGCTTCAAGGGTGTCGGCAATCATGCTACGATGTCCCCCTTGCAACCACTGACATGTCCCTTGTTCTGGCCATTGTGGCCATCTCCTGGTGCTGCAGCCATGGCCAACTCCACAGAGACAGTACATTCAGGATGGTTTCCTGAGCGGCAAAGGCAGTCCTTCCTTAAAACTGCAACTTTGGGGGCGCCTGGGTGGCTCGGTGGGTTAAAGCCTCTGCTTTCGGCTCAGGTCATGATCCCAGCAGGGTCCTGGGATCGAGCCCTGAGTCGGGCTCTCTGCCCTGCAGGGAGCCTGCTTCCTCCCCCTCTCTCTCTGCCTGCCTCTCTGCCTACTTGTGATTTCTCTCTCTCTGTCAAATAAATAAAATCTTTAAAAAAAAAAAAACTGCAACTTTGGCTTACACCTTAGTCTTCACATCTGCTTCACATCATATTTGGGAGGGAGTCGCATTTCCAAGTTCATTGAGACTCAAGCCCCTTCTTGATTCCAGAGTGTGGCTGTGCATTTTCTTGGTTTTAAAGAAACATAATTTACATTATTTGGGGATGTTCTTGGAGTAGGAATGGATTTACGCTTATGTCACTAAGACCTCCATATTTGAAATTCACAGGTTCCTTTGAATCTCCTCTATTGTATTTTTATGCATGTACTAGAAAACAACTTCCAATCCTTACAGCATGTCTCCCATGCCAAGAAACAAACACACCAAAACCTCCTGAATTGAATGTAAAAGATATGGATGCACTTGCAAAATTCCTTGTCTCCTCCAAGTCAGGCTTGCTTACTATTCTCTTACCCCAGCTACTTGCCACGGCTTTCCCTGTCTCATGATAAAATATTTTCTGTTCAGCCGCATTGTATAGTTACCCAGTCCCACACAGCTCATTCCAATATTTAATGTCTGATTTTTTTTTTATGGGTGATAACAAAAAAAATTCTGTGACTGAGCAGTTGCTAGAATTCTAAGTGTAATAACAATGGACTAGCAATCCTTCTAACATAATTTGACACTGTTTGAAAACGAGACTCAGAAGAAAAACATCTCTACTTATGAAAACATTCCAACTCTACAGCCTCAGTAAGCAAATGAAAAACCAAATCTAAAGAACAGTGTGATTTCAATAAGGAAAATGGCCAGTTTTGAGCATAACCTTTTGATTAGTGTAAAATGAAGTTCAAATTTTCCAGGCTACTGCACTTTATTCATTCTGAGAGTCTCCATTTAGTGCAATCCCTTTCATTGCTGTGCAAAAGTAGCTGAACACTGGCAGAGAAAACTAATAATGCTGATGGTCTCACTGTCCATTGCTAAGCTCAGATCTCACAAGGACACTTGGATCTTCCTGACGGGCAATCCTACCATACAAATCTGTGCTTTCCCACTTTCCAAAAATGAGTATTGCCACTTCCCCTCAAACCTCCACACCACCTCTCCCTATCTCCACTCCCCCGTTTTGGCCTTGCCTCATGCTTGGTTAAGAAAACAGAAGCAATCAGATTGGAACATCATCTTTGCCATCTGCTGACCTCTGAGCCTTTCTGTGCTACATTCATATTCTCTGCCTCTTGTCCTGTTGCTATGGGGGGTGTCCCAGCTCCTACCTGCCGCTGACAAACCTTCCACCTGTGTGTGGGATTCTGAGCCTTGCCTTCTCAAGGATATTATGATGATGACAAGGACCTCCCTCAATCCCGTGTTTCTGGGTTCTCCCTCTGTATGTTTCCTGACATACATATGTATGTATCCTGACATACATACGTATTGTCTCCTGACCTCACATCCCACTCCCGCTCTCATTCTTCCCTGCCCTCGTTCACAGCACAAATTCTTGAGTTGTCTACAGGCAGCCAACTTCTCACTTCACTTCCCAGCCTGTTCAAATCGGGCTCTGTCCAGACTTTTCTCCCTTGGCCTCTATGTTGCCAGATCAAATGCTGGAGCTTCTACCTGTGTCTTACTTGACTACTGGACTGCATAGCAATGTGGGATATGGTAACTACATTTTCTTCTCGAAATGCCATCTTCTCTTGGCTTCTGTGACATAACCTTCTTCTGATACCTCCTCTGTCTCATTGGTGCCTCCTTTTCTTCTCTTGGTGGTTCCTTCATGTCAGAACACAAACCTAAGTGCTTGAATGGGCCTCCTTGTCTTCCCTATAGAAAGTTCTAAGACTCTCTATGTCATCTCTAGACTAATGACTTCACCATCTCTATCTCCAACCTGCACTACTTTCTGGAACTCCCGATATGTGCATTTAATAGCTCACTTAACATTTCTACCTAGATTTTTAGTAGCCATTTCAAACCTAGAAGTCAAGAGACAAATCTTGACTCCATCCTTGCTCCTGTTCCATGACCTCTTCCTCCAGCCTCTCTTACCCAATCTTTTCTTGGCAGATGACCTACGCTTCCCCATGCCAAAGTCGAGTTGTGATCCTTCCCTCCTCTCTCTGTTCCTCTCTTATCTAGTCAACCCATGAGCGAGCCTGCTCAACCTTCCCCTGAAATGTATCCCAAATCCGTCTGCTACCCTCGCATCTACAATTTTCTCTTGTTCGAAGCCCCCTCTCCCAGGCTCCTGCAGTAACATCCCTAAATGTCTCCTTACTTCCTACTCACACAGCAGCCACAGCATCTTCTCAGATAGCCATAAGATGACGTTGCTCCCTGCTTAAAATCCACCAACAGGTTCCTGCCAGATTTAGCCCGAATCTAAACTGTTTAGTCTGGATTATAAAACTCAACATGATCTGGCCCTTGTCCACCTCTCTGATCTCGCCTCACACCCCTGCCCTGTCACTGAGCAGCCTCCAACCACACGGCTATGCTCGCTACCTAACACACCAGGCTCACTACCACAACAGAGCCTCTGCCCACTGTTCCTCTGCCCCACCTGCTGTTCCCGCTGATGGTCGTGTGGCTAGCTCCTCCTGCCACCATGATCTCCTTAGACACTCTTCTGAGCATCTAATATTTTATCTATTTATTCATACTCTGTGGAATCTGTAGTCTAGAACCCAGGAAATGTTCAATAAATATTTTTAGATTAATGAACAGATGGAACTTAAAGGGACTTTGAGTCCCAGTTGTCAACTATCATTATCATTACCAACAATAAATAACAGCAGCAATGAGAGCTTACATATGTTGAATGACTTCTATATGCTAGGTTCCACTGTAACTGCTTTATGTACATATATATATAGATATATATAGATACATACATATGTATACATACAGATACATACATACATATACATAGATACACACACATACATACATACACACAACTAATCTCATTTAATTCTCCAGCAACCCTAAAAAATAGTTACTATTATTACCCCCCTTTTTAACACATAAGGAAACAGAGGCATGGAAAGATAATGTAATTTGCCCATGGTCAAAAAGCCAAGAAATGGCAAAGCCAGGATTTAAACCAAGTAGACCAACTGCATGGTCTCCATGACTAACTGCTTAATATTTTGTCATTATGAAAATTACCAATATTGGTAAGGATAAGCAGCACTAACTGAACATCTGTTAAGTACCAGGCACCTAGCTATTCTCCTTAGGTTAATTTAATCCTCCCAACAACAGCCTTATGAGGTAGTGTTATTAAACTCATTTACAGATGGAGAAACAGAGTCAAGGATGTTAAAGTTCTAGCCCAAGTTCACACAGAAAATGAGTGGCATACTCAGGATTCCAACCCAGATATGACTCTGAAACTAGGTTCTCTTTACCAAACTACAACACCCACATTTTCCCCCAACAGAATAAATCTTTTCTCATGGTCCATAAATCATAAACTCAGGGAGATTCTTCTGCTGAGTGAGTTTTTCATAGTTGGCGTTCCCTCGACTCTTACTCGTTCGACAAATATTGGGACTATTTAGTATGGGCTGACGCACTGTCCTACATGGGGAGGACCCCAGATTTGTCCATGTCTGTCAGGGTTCTTTAGTCTGTTCTCACCTGTGAAGAAACTTCTCGTACGTTTGCCGGAAGGCAAACCCCGCTCGCCGCACCCTCACGTTCTCCAGTAGTCCAAGATACTCTACTTGGTGCCTGCAGCGCTCATCATCAAATATCTGTGGGGATTTCTTGTCATTGGGTTTGATGCAACGTACATAATACGGCTCCTAAAGAAATAAATCAGCAAATGGTAAGTTTCACTGGAGAAAAATCCCAAACTAAGGACTCTAACATGTAATTAGTGTTAATTGTGTCAAATTAAGCTCAGTGCCTCTAATTTCTCAGACATATACTTGTGGATAAAGTAGTTATTCTTCCTTTCCCTTCGAGATTGGGAGTTCTTGTGCATCTAGCTAAAATTTTGTTTTATTAGATTTTAGAATTCACAGGAACTGCAGAAAGGGGATAAAACAAAGGAGCAAATAATTGAGATGTATAAACACTGAGTTTATGTGTATTTATGGAAAGATGGTTAAAAAGGAATGGAAAGAGTAATTTAGTAGAAAGAGGCAGGAGCCATGATAAAAGATGACCTGCAATGAAGAACATAAAATGTAAGCACAGCTCTGGCACACAATAAGTGCTCCGTAAGTGTCAGCCGCCATCATGGCCACCACCGCCATCATGGCCACCACAGCCATCACCATCACCATCATCATCACATTATTTTGTGCTTTTGAAAAAAAGATTAAAATTTACAAGTAGAGAAGTCACAAAACATCCTGTAGGTGTCACTGACTCTAAGCAAGAGCTTACCAAGAAATCCCTCCCTCGGGGCCAATTAAGTTTTATACCATGTATTAGATCATAATTCCTTTTAAATATAAAACTGTGCCTGTGTAAGATGGATCCTGGTTTGCTGAAGGTAACACATTCTCACTGGACAAATCAAGGAGGTCAAATGTATCCTACTTACCAGAGTAAAAAGTTACTGTCCCTTCTCTGATCTATTACCTATCAGACCCACAGATGCCCTTTAATTAAGAGACAGGGTCCTCTGTAGATAATGAGGCAATTTTGAGCTCTAATGAGGGCTGGTGGTAAAAAGAAGTAGTAAATAATTTAAGAAGTAAGAGAGATTTGAAGAATGTGAAGTTACCTGCATTCTGAACAGAGTGAGTTTTCAACATCTACACAGGAAGCTCCAAGGACAGATTTATCATGCTGCTTTCCGTGATGGAAAAAAATACCACTTTTTCCCTTTTTCTAGACCCTGCTGTGTTTGTTTCCTATTGCTGCCACAGTGGATTACCACAGAAACTGCTTAAGAGCACAAAGTTGAACAAAAATCAAAATGGCCGCACTAATGCTTCAGCAAAGCTCAGTTTTGCAGTACTCTTTCTCCTCTCTTCCATAAAGCTCCCCTCCACTCCTCTTAGCCTTTTGTTTCAGGAACCGGTACCACCCTAAAGACGTGACGAAGGAGGCTGGTAGCACCTACACAGTTCCGGTCAAAACCAGCTGGATCCTCTATTTCCCTATAAACCACTCCAGGCCCCTCCTCCCTAAGGGCTTGCGGTTTTTGAAGGCCATGGCTTGTGCAGCCACCTTTGCCCTGTGAAGCCAGAAAGCTCTCACTCCTCGTTATCCCAAACTTGGTCTTCGTGTTATACTTGGGCTCTGAAGCACAGAGGTGTCTTCTATAACACCACAAATTTATGTTGGCTTAAACCACAGAACTCTGGAGGTCCGCAGTCTGAGATGGGTCTCACTGGGCTAAAAATCCAGGTGTCAGCAGGGCTCTGATTGTCTAGAGACTCTGAGGGAGAACCCACTTTCTTATCTTTTCCAGCTCCTAGAGGCTGCCCACATTTCTTGGCCTGTGGTCTCCTTCCATCTTGAAAGCCAGTAATGGCCTGTTAAGTCTTTCAAATGATACTGTCTCCCTGGTTCTGACTCTTCTGCATTCCTCTTTTCCTTTGAAGGACTCTTAAATTTACAAAGGCCCTACCTGGATAATACAGGATAATCTCTTTAAATTCAGAAATCAAGTAAACTTAACTTCATTCTACCTTGCCATGCAACATAACATGGTTACAAGTTCTGGGGATTAGGGCATGGACAACCTTAGGAGGCTGTGGAATAATAATAATAATAATAATAATAATAATAATAATAAAATAATAAAATCGCTCTCTCTCCATCTGGACTTTGTCACAGGCCCCTAGCATAGAACTTCTAAAACCTTTGGAATTTCTTCAGTGGTAAGACTGTCTTGGTTATGCTAATGTGGTAACTCCTGCCCAGTTCCCACATAAATTTAGGACGGGTGGTGAACATTACAAAAACCCTTCACAGGATTAGAGATGGGACTTTCAGCAGCCTGAACTCCACAGAGGGAAGGCTGGAGGTTGAGACCAATCATGGGCTAATGATTTAACCAATCATACTTATGTAATTAAAACCCTTATTTAAAACAAAAAAACAAAAAACTCCGATACCTCAGCTTGAAAGAGCTTTCTGGTTGATGAACATATCAGTGTACGGGGTGGGGGGTTGGTGATGTAACCCATCTCCTTGGAGAGAGAAGCTCTTGGTCTCCAGATGTCCAGACCTGCCTGATCTTGTCACTGTGTGCATCTCTTCATCTGGCTGTTCTAGGTAGTTAGTATTAGAACTGATCTGAATTGTAGGACACTCTGTCCATCAGTGTCTGAGAACTAGTGTTGAAATGCAGAGGCCATTATTCTGCCTACCACACCTGCCTTTTTTCATCACAGTGGGGCAGCTTTAAAGACAGGACCATGATATTTTGCTGCACCTCCCAGCAAGAGGTGATCAGGGCTGGGATCCTGGGATCAGGGCTGGCCCTGTGACTTGTCTTAACCAAAAGAATATGGTGGAAGTGATACTGGGTTACTCATGGAGACTCAGCCTTGAGGTGCTGTGAACTTTTAGAACACTTCTTCCATCACGTGAAGAAACCCAGGACTAAAAACTAAAAGAGGAAAGAGGCCAAGTTCTCCAGTCATTCAGCCAGTCATGGCATTTAGACCATCCAGTCTCGGCTGACTACACCTGTCTGTCTGTCTGTCTGGTGTGCCCCAGTGAGCCCAGCAGAACTGGCCGGTCAACCCACCAAATCATGAGACACACAATAAATTGCTGTTGTTCTAGGCACTACATTTTAGGGTGACTTGTTATGTATTAGTAGACTACTGATACTTCTCCCCTCTTCTGAAACACTAATCCTTGGCTTAGGTATTAAGCAGAGATTTGCTATTATTATAAAGTACAATCAGAATCTAGTGATGGGTGACCACATGCTCATGAATCTAATGGTTTTCAGATGGAAGATTTACATGGGGAGATTGTGGCTCACTTTTTAAAAAAAGTTTAAATAAATTTAAAACAAACTTAATGGGATGGGGAAGGCAGGGAGGACGTACTATTTACTTGAGGATTTTCTGCGAGTTTCCTGGAGTACGAGACCTTTACTGCTTGATGAATAAACTGTGAGAAGTGTCACTGAGCACAGCAAATGCCAAAATGCTACTAGATCTATCTGTACACTTGACAGCGGCGTAACAGAATTAGCATCACACAGAATCAGGATACTTGAGCATTTGTTGTCTCTGCTCTTAGCTAACTCTGTTAAAGTCTCTCTGGACCTAATAACCTAATTTATGAAAAGAGAGTATTAGGACTTCCGCTTTAGTAATGATGGACTAGGTAATTTAAACAAGCACTCATGCTGGGGACAGCTAGGACAGGCAATTAAAATACACAAAAAAACACCTGCTTAAAGACAGTGGAGAATTAAATGATGGGACCATAATCTAGGAGGAGGAGGATGCAACGGAGGTTTCCAGGTTTGAGGCCTCCTTTTCCCCAGGAGAATCTGCCAACTCCGGAGGAAGCGGATGGGGGTCTGAGTAGTTTTGATAGCCTCATAGGGTTAGCAGGAAAGAGATCAGAGAGTAGGGCCTGAAAAGGAGGTCATGGGTAAACAAACCCCTCTCACTTTGGGCTGGGATCCAAAAAGGTCACCACTAGCAATGAGTGTGAGTCAGAAGCAGGCAGGCCCTCATGGGGACTTGAAACTGGAATAGCTGATTTGAAATACTAGTGCTCTTAGCTGCCTAAAAGGGCCTGAGGTAAATCTTTACCAGAGAAAGATGACATAAACTTGGGTCTCCAGTTATTTCTAGAAATAATTTTGCCAATATAATTTGGGAGCAAAATAAAAATTAACCAGACACATAAGGAACCAAGATAATGAGGATTAGAAACAGCAAAAACATACCAAATAAACAGACCTGCAGGGATCCAGATAATTGGAGTTATCAGACAGGGGTAATAAAATAACTGGTTACTGTGCTCAAAACGACAAAAGGCAATATTGAGAATTTTTTTATAGAACCAGAAACTATAAAAATGAACTGAATCAAATGCCTAACCTAGGACTGAAAAACATTGTGATGGAAATCGAGAAGTCAATGGATCCGTCTTCGAAGGTATTCCTGGGAAGAAATTTCCCAGAACAAAGCAGAGAGAGACAAAAATGTGGAAATGAAGGCAAAGTTAAGAGGCACAGCAGATTCGGCGAGATGGTCTGAGTAGCTCAAGTCCCAAAGGAGGGAGACAGATCCACATTGAGAGGGTATGGAAAGTGCCCTTGGTTTAAAAGTCTCATGCCCCATAGTATCCAATATCCCTTAAAATAGGTCTGAAGACATAGCATCCAGGGTCCTCGAAAGGGACATGCTTACTACATGAGTCCCTGTACTCAGGGAAGCCCAAGTATGTCATCCTCATCAGATATTTCTTATTCTCCCAGCAGAGATGTAACTTACAAACAGGAGTAATTTTTATCATAAGCAGTGCTGTGCAGTAATATTGTTGATAGGCATCTTACTGCATTAATTCCAGGAACAGAGGTAGAAATTTAACGGAGGTTTAATTGTCAAGCAGAAGAAACAGAATTTTGTTTGCCTTTTGCCCACAATGACCAATTGAAAAGAAGGTTACAAAGGAAAGAAAAAGAAATACACAAGCATCAAACAGAAAGCACTAATGAGACAGTCGATTTAAATGCAACATATAGAAACTACATTAAAAGTAATGTAGAATAATGAACTAAACGATGTATTCAAAAGACAAAGATCGTCAGCTTACATAAAAAACCAGATCTTACTATACACTGCTTACAAGGCACATACTTGAAACATAAGGATATGGAAAGGTTGAAAGTCCAAGGGTGGAAAAAGATATATCATGCAAACCCTGGCTGCAAAGAAGGTGGTGTAACTATTTTATTTATGCAAAGCTGGCTTTAAGGCAAAAAGCACTACAGAAATAGCAAGGCATATCATAATGAGAGATAACTCAAACACTAGGAAGAAATAATAGTTCTAACTTGAATAAGCCTAAATAAATTCTTAGACTATCTAGAGCCAAAAACAGAAGGTACAACAAGGAAAAGTAGACAAATTCAGAATCAGATTTTGTCACATTTGACAAAACAAAGACATTAGTAAGAATGCAGAAAAATTGGGTAATGATATAAGTAGCAGACTTAACCTGATAGAAGTGTATAGAGTATAAAGCAAATTATTTTTATATACATAAACAAAGCATATAGATAAGGAAAATTGAACAAATTTCTAAGGACTGAAATCACATAGAATATATCCCCTAAACAAATGAGATTAAGCTAGAAATCAAGAGCAAAAAGATAATTAAAAAAATCTAAATTTGGAAATTAAGAAATATAATTCTAAATGATCTTTGGATCAAAAAGAAAATTATAGTGTAAATTTAGAGATATTTAGAACTCAGTAACTCATATAATTATGTGGGCAAAGCAATCTTTGATAAGGTATCATTTGACTAGTGTAAGTAACTTCACTCAACAGAAACCAGCTTAGTGGAATTTACCAATATTAACTGATTTGCCCATGAAGTGTGAACACTGGATTAGATACTCACGACCAACTAAGGGCTGGGGAAGTGCCCTTCCATCCTGTTTAGTAGTATAAAATCTTTAGTTAAGGAATCCAGTGGAAATACTTTCTCTATATTTAATCAGCATTCTGCCTCAATTTATAAATGCCACCTCCTCTCTCATTTATAAATATCTAGACTGACTCAGCCTAAGAAATCCTAAATTTGACAAATTCAAGTGTCTTATAAAGGTCAAACTGCGAAAGTTAATACTGATGTCATTCTCTTGCACGTTTTAACCTGTTTCTCTCTATATTTTATGGAAAACATTATTTGTGAAAGTGTATCAACTGGCATATGTAGTAGCCAAAAGACACTGTATTTAGACATTCACCCATTTAACTTGCTTTGAACACTGCCAAATAGAATCACAGGACAGATTCAAGTTCATTTAATAATTCACCGTCCATCCGCTTAGGGGGTGTTTTATTAGATACAAAGGGGTATATAAAATTAGTAGAACTCACTCCCTGTATTTAAAAGATGGATAATCTAGGGGGAGAGACAAGGCATGCATTAACACACTGTGTAGACTCTGAAAGCAGGAGAGGAGTCAAGACTTCTACTCCTGGTGGTACAGGACTAAGCCACGCCATCAACCTTCCCGATAATGTCACTAGGGAAAGCACTAGACAGACATGGGGTGGAGGAGAATCTTAAATGCATCGAAGAACTAACAAAGTAACTGAGATAAGAATAAGACTAAAATCCAAAGGGGGTGAGGCCAGCCTTCAGGGCTGCTTTCATCTGAACAGAGAGCCTTATGGGGCCAGGGGACTGTAGGCTGGAACTCAAGGCCATAGAGAAGGGTCAGTGGTCTGCAATCCTGAGGAGCTAACCCTGGGAATCAAAAGGCAATGGAAAACAATCTGGCCCATCGCTAAGCCACTCCAGGTCCTGAACTTGGATTGAGGTAATCCAAGATTGTCGGAATTTGTCTGATACATCTTTTTGAACTTAAACTTTCAACTCTTCTGGATTCTTTGGTTTGATTTGACAATTCTCATCCATTTTTTACATTCAATGTAACGGTAGAATGCTTGGGTTTCTTTCTACCCTCTTAATTTGTTTTGGCTTTCCTATGTCTTTTGTCTCCTCCTTCGATGTTTTTTAGAACGGATTATTTGCTTCTCATTCTGACTCTGCCTCGCCTCCCCCAACCCACCCCAACTAGTTTCGAAGTTACAACCTCATTTCTATTCTTTTTGTGACTCCTAGAGGACATTCAATCTGCAATTGTGTGTCATCATCAGGGTTATAAGCTAAGCAATATTTTTATTTTCCTGAACAACCAAGGATCTTAAATATGCAAATTATAATAACCCACCCTTCCAGTTTTATGCTATTGTTGTGCTATTTAATTCTAATCTGTATTTTTACCAATAAAATGTTATTTCCCAGCTTATATATACGCATCCACCTTTAACACTTTCTTTGCCCTGTTTTTTACATTTCAGGCTTTCATTTTATATACTCTTCCTCTGGCCTGGTGCATATATCCTTTAGAGCACCTCTAGGGTGCTTTCAATTCTTTTTTCTTTTCAGAAAAATTCTTTATTGTATCTTTGTTTTTTTTTTTTTTTCTTTCTTCCTTAAGTAGGCTCCACACCCAGCACAGAGCCCAATGCAGGAGTCGAACTCACAATCCTGAGACCAAGACCTGAGCTGAGATCAAAAGTCAGATGCTTAACCAACTGAGCCACCCGGGTGCCCCTACTGTGTCTCTGTTCTTGAAAAACATATATTCTTGGGACAGAATTTTGGCTTACAGTTCTTTTTTCTCAGCCTCTTATTCTTTTAAGCAAATCTGCTTTTAATGCATTTTCTTGGTCTTTGATGTTCTGGGATTTCACAATGTTATTAAATGCAGATTTCTTGTTATTTTTCCAGCTTGGGATATACTAGACTTTCTGACTCCACAAAGTGTTATCTTTCATTACTGGTGAAATTCTCAGCAATATATTTTCCAATATTGCTCTGCCCATCCTCTCCTTCCCTTGGGTACCTGATTAGATATGCATTAGACCTTTTCATTTATCCTTATGTCTCTTAATATTATCTCTTTTTGTTTAATTTCTTGGTCTAAGTAGAATCTTGGATAATTTCCTTTATTCTTTCTTTCATTTCTCTATTCTCTCTTCAGCTTTATCTAAACTGATGTTAAACCTATTTTTTTTTTAAAGATTTTATTTATTTATTTGACAGACAGAGATCACAAGTAGGCAGAGAGGCAGGCAAAGAGAGAGGAGGAAGCAGGCTCCCTGCCAAGCAGAGAGCCCGACAAGATGCGGGACTCAATCCCAGGACCCTGGGATCATGACCTGAGCTGAAGGGAGAGGCTTTAACCCACTGAGCCACCCAGATACCCCACCTATCTGTTTTTTAATTTTAGTTTTTATTTCTATCAATTGCCCAGTTACTTGCTCTTTCTCGTATTTTTAGGCTTTTGATTTCTTAAAACATATTAAACATTCTTATATTCCGTTTCTAACAATTCCACTCTAAGTTGTCATGACTCTGAATCTTGTGCATGGTACTTGGTTTATGTGTGTAGGAATTCTTAATTCTTGTTTCTATCAGATACCTGGGGATAATACCAGGCTTGGACCACTTTAAACTAAATTGTTGGTGCAAGCTTTTTAGATCACCCAGGTAATATGAATTTGGATTGAAAACCTCATAAAAACTGGCTTGATTATAAATTCTCAAGGAATATTTACCCCCACCTTGGCTCACTGCCAAGGACCAAGACAGGCAGTTTTTCTCTCAGATAATGAAGGATTATTTCTAGTTCATTCTAGATGTATCCCTCTGACAATGTGGCCCTTCGGAGACCTGTGTATGATGTGTGCGCGTGCGTGTGCAAGCATGGGATCTCTTATTAGACACACTAGTTTGGCCAGGGCCTGGGCTTCACTTGGAGGACCCAGCCTTGAATACTTATACTCACAGTTACCTACTTTACTAAATCCTCATAGAGACAGCATATTATTTTTCCCCTAACTTCGGCCTTCACTCATTCCCTGGCCTACATATTCCTTACTTTCTTATTAGTTCATGGTTGCATTCAAAAATTGATTTTTATGTTTTACCTAACATTCAGTTGTTTTCAATCAATTTTAGTAGACACTTTCTTCACCATGTTCCTAACAAATGCATTACTCATATATATTTTTAAGATCTTCCTATGTTCCTAGGTGAAACTGATCTAATTTTATTTTCTTGTATTAACCTACTAAAAAGGTAATATTAATCTCATAAAATGAGTTGGGTAGTGGCCTCTCTTTTTCCTACACTCCCAAGCAGTTTGTATATAATAGGGATTATTGGCTTATTGAAGAATTTATAAAATGTATCTGCAAAACCATCTGGGCCTTGGGTTTCTGGCAGAGCTGAGAGAAGGCAGAATCCTGATTAGTGATTTAGACTCTTTAAGATGACTAATTTATTCAGATTTTCTATGTCGTCTTGAGTTAATTTTGACAACATATTTTTCTAGAAAACTAATTTTTCAAATTCACTGCCATATAGTTGTTTACAATATTCTATGCCTTTTAAAAGCTTGTATATATGAAGTCATTTCCCTTTTTCATTCATAATATTGCCTTTTCTTCTTATCAGTTTCATTAAAGGTTTGTCTATT
Organism: Enhydra lutris kenyoni; assembly: GCF_002288905.1. Classification (NCBI taxonomy): domain Eukaryota; kingdom Metazoa; phylum Chordata; class Mammalia; order Carnivora; family Mustelidae; genus Enhydra; species Enhydra lutris. Next base: position 7,352,127 of record NW_019154110.1, read on the forward strand.
TGACTATTTTTTGACCTATTTTATTTTTGCTATTTAAATGTTATTTTCTTCTTTCTTTAGATTTTCTTCTTTGGAATTCTTTTTCGGGCTTCTTGAATGAAGAAGTGAACTTAACTCATTTACTTTTTTGTTTTTTAAGATTTTATTTATTTGAGAGAGTTAGCAAGAGAGAGTGCAGGCAGGAGAGGTACAGAGGGAGAGCGAGAAGCAGACTCCCCACGAGCAGGGAGGCGATGCAGGGCTTGATCCCAGGACCCTAAGAACATGACCTGAGTTGAAGGCAGATGCTTAACCAACTGAACCACCCAGGTGCCCCTAACTCATTTACTTACTTTTTTTTTTTTTTTAATAAAGGTATAACAAGTGGACCACTTGAGCAGTATTTTACAGATTTTAATAAATTCTTTTGTCATGTAGATCCAGATGTTTTATAGTTTCCATTGTGATTTCCTCTTCAGCCTGTGGGTTATCTAGGAGAGCATCGCTTTCTCAAGTTCCCAAGCATATTTAAAAAAAACTAATGCTGCTTTTTATTTTATTTGCTGTGAGGATGGAGACCGTATGTATGTATACGTTTGTTAAAATGGTTAAGACTTCCTTTGAGATCTAGCATGTAGTCAGTTCTTGGAAATGTTCTAAACATACTTGAAAGGGATATGTATTTCCTATTTCCTGGGTGCAGTGTTCTTATGATTTATTAAAGTTTATATTTGGTTTTCAATGCTTTTGCATTCTTACTAAGGATTTTGTCTGCTTCAAGTATCAGTCTCTGGTACAGTTGGTTTAAAATCCCCCATAAGGGGGCGCGTGGGTGGCTCAGTCGGTTAAGCTGCTGCCTCGGGCTCAGGTCATGATCCCAAGGTTCTGGGATGGAGTCCCGGATCAGGCTCCTTGCTTGGCAGGGAGCCTGCTTCTCTCTCTGCCTTCCACTCTGCCTGCTTGTGCGCTTTCTCTCTGTGTCTCTGTCAAATAAGTAAATAAATAAAATCTTAAAAAAAAAAAATCTCCCACAAGGATTGTGGACTTGTCCATTTTGCTTTAAAAATTTTTTTTTCCAGGGGTGCCTGGGTGGCTCAGTGAGTTAGGCCTCTGCCTTCGGCTCAGGTCATGATCTCAGGGTCCTGGGATCGAGCCCCACATCAGACTCTCTGCTCAGCAGGGAGCCTGCTTCCACCTGCTTCCACCTGCCTCTCTGCCTACTTGTGATCTCTCTCTCTCTCTCTGTCAAATAAATAAACAGAATCTTTAAAAAAAATTTTTTTTTCAGGTCCTTTTCTTTTTTTTGCTTTATGGATGTCGGCCATAACATGTAGCATTATGGATGTTACATGTAACATAATGGATAACATTATGGATGTAGCCAAACAACAGCTATGTTGTTAGGTACCTATTTCCAAGTGGCTTTATTGTCTTGGGTATTTTTATTGGATTGTTAGGAGTCTCTTTACCTGTATTAATACTTTTTTTCTTAAATTCTATTCTCTCACATTAATATGGCTTTTAATTGTCTTTGGGGAGAAGGGCTTTGTTTTTCATCGTTCTGCACAGTGGTGTTTAGGAATCTCCTGGACGAAGCCTATAGCTACACTTTCTATCTAGTCTTGTTAGTCTATTTACATTTATGGTGAGTACCAATTATTTAGATTATTTCTATTACACAATTTTGTATTTTTTAAAAGTAACATTCTCCTTTGTGGCTCCCCTCCCCTCCACCTTACTGCCTTTTCTGGGGCTGAGAGTTTGCTTTCCCTCACCCCTCCTCCTCCACAGACACACAAATTGGGAAGCCGCAGCAGAGACTGCTGGGTTAGCTGCCTACCTCCTATCTACCACCTTTTTTGGAAATGGAATACTTATTTCTGGCTAAGTACACTACTGACCAGGATAAAAATGCACTTCCCAGTTTCCCTGGCAACCAGGTGTAGTGAACGAGATGCGGCAGACATGCTGTGTGAGACTCCCAGGAAGTCTCTCTGAAAGGGAAGAAGCCCCTGCTGCCATCTTGGGCCAGGACGATGGACACCAAGCACACGTATGGTAGAAGAGAAAGACAGAAAGCACCCGGGTCCTTAAAAACTTTACGGCTGCTCTACCAGTCCTGGGATGCCTGCTTCTGGACCTTACCTGCAGGAGAGAGAAATTAATGTCTCTCTGTTTAAGCCACTCATTTGGGGGAGGGGGGTCTCTCTTTTATTATTATTTATTAGAATGCAGTTCCTGGTATCAAAATTAGGGATGGTTCTAGAATTTTTATTTTTAAAAAATGCACATTTAACTACCAATTTTAGAAAATAAAGGCAGTTCTTTCCTAGTTAATGAAATAAATCTAATACATTTTGTAAACTATTTATAATATATTCTATAAACATGTTTTATAAAATTCTGTGTTCAATTCTGTTTCTTGTGTCACACGCCCTCCTTCTAGGTTCACCTTCCCTCTTGTGGGATGAGGCACGTTGGAGCTGACAAGCACAGAGAAGCTGAGAGACAAGAGGAAGGATTCTAATGGTGTTCTGCTCTTTGGTTCTGGTGCCCTTGCCCTTGCCTTTCTGGAGGTTTGATTCAACAAGCCAGCAGACTGGGCTTATTTGTTGTTACATGAAGCCAAAGAATCCTGACAGAAAGAAATAGAAAGCTACTGAACAGATGTGTTCTTGTGCCTTTGCCTAATTTATCCATAGTGAAGTAATCAGGAACAGTAGAGATTTAAATTCTTAGAGAGGAAGTTCGTTAAAAAAAATAAAAAGATAACAGAGAATAAAATACAGAGGAAGGCACCAGAAGAGAGAGATAAAAATGAAGGAACTAAAAATAATGAGTCCCGGAAAGCCGCCTCATTTATCAAACTTGTCAGCAGCAGCAGTTAAGAGTAGAAATCTGTTCTTTGGCAGAGAGTGGAGGGGGAGGAGGGTGGCAGGATGGGGTGGCAGTGGGAGGAGGGTTGCGGACGTGGGGGGCAGAAACAGACTGAAGTTACCAAACAGTATTACACCTGAAAGGAGCAATCAGCAGCAGAACCAACTGTCAATAATACAACATTTTATTTCAACTGTTTACAACAGCCTAAGGACAATACTTAAATATTAAACTTCCTCTTGATACTCTGTCTGGTCATTTTGTATCCAGACATGATACATGGATGGCATATTACTATTTAATTCAAGATTTTTTTTTAGGCTACACCCTTTCTTTTGTACAGGGCTGAAGCTCATTTTGCCAGGTACATGTTCTACTTTATAGTTTATATATATACGTATATATAGAATTTTTTTTTAAGGTCTCACGAAGACTTTGTATTTTTGACAATCATATAAAGCTCAACCTTAACAAGAAGCATTTCTTTTTAGACACAAACAACTGTTTCACCCAGCCACGTTAAAAAAAAAAAAAACAGGAATAAAAATTCTAGTAGAATATTCACTTTAAATAGACATGTTTCAGTTTGATTTATTACAATTGCCTAAAAGGCAAATCGCACCTACATTCTCTGCAACATGCATCAAGGGGGAGCCCTTGGCAGCAAGCAGTGCCGATGACCACCGAGAGTGGCCCTAAGATGGATATGTGGAAAAGAGAACAGTTACCTTTGATGCAAGGTTGTCCACTAAAGCGATCATTGAATTCTTAAACAAGGTGGCAGCAGTCAGAGGTCGCTTGGTCACCTCCGTAATACTCAGTTTGCCTTCGGGCCACATATCCTTCAGCACAGGATTGGAACTGAGAGGCACAGGGAGAGCGATGTGAACATTACATTGCAATACTCTGACAAGAAACGATTCTGTTGGACTGTGCTCTGGGTCACACGTAGACTGCAGCCTGCACTCACAAGGCCTAGCTGGGAAAGAGACTCCGTCCAGAAAATTAGGCTGAGAAAGTGTAGTGGGAGAGAGCATACCACAGATGGAGAAGATGTGTCCAAACTATCCTACGTTTAAAAAATTCTTGGTGGAGCGTGTGACTCTTAGTGTTGGGGTCGTGAGTTCGAGCCCCATGTTGGGTGTAGAGATGACATACACAAATAAACTGAGAAAAGAATTCTTTAAACTTCTTTAAGGTGACATCTAGGACCCTCAAATGGTTAACACAGCTCTTACCATACATATGTAAAATCAAAAGTTGGGTGGTACTTAGAAGGAGGAGGACAAGCCTCCAGGGAAAAAACAATGCTCAATGGGACTGCAGGAAACACAGGTGTGAAAGCATCTTCTCATGGGGGAAAAGATTCCCACAGCACGGGTGACAGGACAAAAAGCCAGCTCTTCTGAACAAGACAAGCAGGAACATGAAAGAACCATTTCTACATCGCCTTCTCATAAACCCCGTCCCACAGCTGAATTTACACGCTCCGTTATGGGCGGTTATGCTAGTTCATTGATGTGACACGGAGACCGTTTCCATCTGACTCCCACAGTGTACTTCAGGCCGGGTTTGATGCAAAGTATTTGAGAAAAATCATTATTTGGCTCTGTGGAGGTATCTCTTCAAAGACGACATGTAGTGGTCTCGACTCCTGATTTTCTTCCTGTTTCCTTCTGGGTGCCTTTGATTTTAGAGGAATTGGAACTCAAAATGCTGCTTGTGTCTTGGAAACTTCTCTCTTTCTTTTTATTTGAGTACAGCTGACAGTGATGTTACACTAGTTTCGGGCGTACAACACGTGAGTCCGCATCTCTGGGGGTCAGGCAGTGCTGCCGCCTGTCACCCTACAACGCTATTTGTCAGTAATCTTTTTATTTATTTATTTATTTATTTATAAATTGGGGGCTGAGGAGAGAGAAGGGAGTCAGCAAGGACATTCTCTGCTAACTGTGTTTACCGCTGCCATCATTTTGCCCATTTTTCTCTCCTCCTTTCTCAAGGAGGAAATTGAAGCGGTTCCCCAAATACCTAGTTAACTTCTGCACACGGAGACTCAAAATAACATCTGTGAAATACCGGAGTAAGTGATGAAATCCTGGGCAAAAAGGATAAATGGTGGGCTGAAGACTGACGGGGTCTGTGAACGGAGACAGAGCAGCGCTCCCAGCCCCCACCCCTGCAAGCGAGCGGTGCCGACTACCATGGAAGTTGGTGGTAAATTAACCCAGTGATCTGCGTGTGGCTCAGGGACCCTATTTTATCCCCTTTCTGGTCCTAGTCCCTGATTTCCCAATGAGGGACCTCTCAGTGAAAATGACCCCATAAAGGTCTCTTGTTTCTTCTTAAAATTTTCCATTCTAGTCTTTGGCTGAAAGAGAATTTAAGGCAATGGTTCTCAACCCTTAGTGCAGAGGAAGCCTGGATGTCTTCCTAATACTCACTGAATAGAATTTCCAGAAAATAGAACGTGTGCACTTTGAAAATTCTGATGCAGACCAAAGACTGAAGACTGAAGACTGAAGTTTGTTTGGGTCTGTGCAGTTTCTACCTATCTCACTGTTGGCCATATTTAGATTCTTTCCATGTTTTACCTTGTAAATGGAGGGAGAGGGGAAGGTTGGAAATGAAGGAAATGAGATATTCATTATTACTATTATTAAATAGTACAATTGATATGTAATGAATCTAGACACATACATTCTAAAGAGAATGAACTTCCAGGCCAGTAAGTCATGCATATAATATTAACAAAATAGTTTCCAAACATTTGTAAGAACCCTTTTCTTAAAGGGGAAGCTTATTTACCCAGAAACCCAGTAGGTTTAATAGACAAGACAATTAACCTGACTTAGCAGTGAGGTAGTGAAGAGTAGAGTCTGGGTATCTGGTGGGCCACCTGCTCCTTCCCTTCCTCTTCCCATTACACACACGCACACACACATGCACACGCATGCGTACAGGCAAGTATATGCTCAAGGTCTACAGAACCAGAGATGCAAGGATTCCTCTTTACATATATACAGAGAAAGGATGGGGATTTGGGAAGGGTTAGCCACGGAAGCATTGAAAAATGTCCAAAGGTAAAGGAAGCACATCCCAACGATCTAGGAATATGGTTTTAGCCAAAGTAATTTCAAGACTTCCCCATCCCACTGGCAAGACCTTCCCTATTATGCAGATATATTCAAACAGCTGCAGTCCACAGTCCTTCGTAAGACCATCCCTACTGGGAAACGGAGTCCTCTGAGCCTGCCGTCCTTAACTGTTGGATTTACCCAAGTCCCTTTGTTCTACTTCCATGCTTACCAAGCAACTAAGCACTCTGGATTCTATGGGTAATATTTTTCACTGTCAATTAATAAACTAGAATTCTCATTGCCACGTGACTTCCCAAGCAGGTTTTCCAGTGGGGGGAATAGCCTGTCATCAATGCAAATATAAAAACAAATATAAAAATACCAATGCAAATAAAAAAACTCCAGGGAAAAATGGTCAGATTTTCCTACACTGGTCCTGTGAACTTGGTCCACCACTAAGAGGCAGAGCTGCTCTCACTGAGCTGAACCCATGGGCCACAATAAATTCATGAAGGTAACAACAAATGCTGCCTTCTGCAGCCTCCTGGTACACCACGTGGCTGCCTTCTCCTGGTGACACATGCTGATATTGCCACTGGCCAACTGAAGCCGTTTTTCCAGTTTGAGTTTTTGATGTTTCTCACACAGAATGATGCCAGACTCTGTCATTTGTCCCTCAAAGTGGGTGCAGCTTGCCTGAAAGTTCAAGCTCCAAAACTCCTTCCCGAAAGTCCCTTTTCCCCATGACCGATTCTTACTTGGAGCCCCTCTCACATTCCCATGTAACTTTCTGGTGCGGCGAGAGCTCCATCACTGTCCTTGGAACCTTCGACATCCACACCGCTGAACCATTTAATAGTAAAACTTCCTGAGAGAAGAGCTTAAACACCATGTCTCCACATTCTCATTATCCATAGTCTCTGGAGCCCACTTCAATCAGACATTCGTCTTCACGACTTTACTGAGATCAGTGTTGTCAAGAGTCCCACTGGCCTTCATGTCAGCAAATCCCATCGTTAATCCTGGTCCTCAACTTACTTTGCTTTGGACAGTATTTGACATGGTTTACAGTTGTTTTCTTCTTAAAGCACTTTTTTCTTGGCTTGGTCTCTGTGACACCAGGTTCCTGGCTTTCTTCCTATCTTATTGGCAGCCCCGTTGCCTTTGCTAGTTGCTTCTTTCTTGCTTGACTCCAAATGCTGGTGAGTCTCAGGAATGAGTCTTTTTGACCTCTTCTTTTATATTTGTCTAAGTTCACCCTTGTTCATCTCAGCTAGTCTTATGGCTTTAAATACTGTCAACAGACTGTGTAGCTCTAGTCCCTCCTTTACCAGAATTCCAGATGCATACCCACAGTTGTCTACTTGGCATTCCCAGCGGCGTGTCCAATATAACATAACACATCCAAAACAACACACTCCATCTCCCTCACCCAGTTAGCCCCACCCATTGTCTTCCCCACCTCAAGCATCCCTTCCCCACAGCTCAGGCTTCGTCTCCAATTTCTGTTTTTCTCTCCTATCATACATCCCATCTAATGGCAAACCCTGTTGGCTCCACTTGCAAAATATCACTCACTCTGACCACTTTTCATGACCTCTGTTATACCATCTGGATTATGAGTCTCCTGTTTGGTCTCCTCATTTCTTCTCTTGCGCTTTACACAGCAGCCCCAGTGGGTTCTTTAAAGTATAAATCACATCCTATCATAAATTCTGATGCCTTCTCTTCATGTTTCATTCTTACTTTGGCTCACGGACTCTGCAGGATCCACGCCCTGCTGACCTCCCTATCGCTCTCCCTACCCCTCACTCTGCATTTAGCCACACTAGCCTCCTTGCTGCTCTGGAGATGCCGTGCTGCTCACTCCCACCTTGGCGCCTTGGTACTGGCTGCTCTCTGCCTGCAGTGCTCTCCCCGCCCCACCCCCTGACACGTTCATGGCTCACTCCCTCACTTCATTCAGGCCTCTGCTCAAAAGTCCCCTCTTTTAAGAAGGTTTTCTGATCACCCTTCTCAATAATGGCTCCCCTCCCGCTCCCTGTCTGCACTCTACAATCTCCTACCTACTATATTTTTCTTCGCAGCACTTGTCACTACCGGAAAGTGACTTGTTTTCTTATTAACTGTCATCTCTGCTGGAAGAGCAGAGCCAGGAGGGCAGGCACTTAGCCTAAACTGTTTTCACAGCTGCACGTTGAACACATTTTTGATGATCTCTTGGCCAACTAAGTAGACTTATTAAGTATGTGACTACATTTCTCTCGTCCAAAAGGAGAAACAGGCTGAGAGGCTTTTCTTTATGGCTCTTTCCAAAGCATTCATACTGGGTTTGAATTTTGTATCCTTTGGCTGGTGTTATTTCACCACATCTTTTCCACATTTTCTAGAACTGGGGGAAGGTTCTGTCCCCTGAGGATCTGTCAATATGGACATTAGATGCCACTCTGATATTAGGAGGGTCTCTTCGTTGGAAGCAAAGAGACTACAGTGGGAATCTGCATGTGTAAAGCATTTACCTTATCCAAGACTCCTTCCCCACTGCCACTGGCCTCCCCTGGAGACACTGGCAGGGGTGCCAGAAGGACAGCAGTAGTGAACAGAGAAATGAAGGGAACCCAAGGGAAATCAAGGGAAGTCATATTAGCAGCAGGTCCCCGTCCTAAATTTATAGACTGTGTAATCATATTATTTCATTCATTCATTATGGTCGCATAGAACTAGAAAATTTGTCAGAAGCTCTTAAAATTGCCACATAAAAGTAATCATGTGCATACCTATTATGCAACATGTACGACAAACAGTTTAATGGAAAGATAATTAATAAAATTTCAGTCCTACCTGTTATACAGGAGACGCTTGAAATCTTGAAACAAAGTGTCTTTATTTTTGTCAATAAATCCAATGACCGAATAGCTAGTCGAGGAAAAAAAACCATGGGAAACATGCATTATTCACTAAGCAAGAGCCACCTTTAAGTTTCTTGACAAGTCTACAAGCCTTTACACTGTTAATAATGCCATCAATCATCTGTAGAGCTAATACTTTCCACTTTGTTCTGTGTTAAAGAATATCAAATTTACCTACTAAAAAGAGGGGATGTTGTTTCGATTCCTCAAAAGGAGAACAAAGATCAGTACCATCAGTATGATTAAGACCGTCATTGTCTACTGGTTTACTGCTTACCTCAAGAAGATGACTCTTAAAAAGATAGCTGTGTTTATCATCCAGCACTCCTAAGATAAAAGCAAAACTGCGACATACAGGAACTAACAGTCTCTTCCATAAGGAGGTCAAGGTGACTTGCCTAAGGTTCTCTCAGTGTGTTCAGGGTGGGATAAAATAATCCAAGAAGAACTGCAAAGGACGGTAAGATCTGGATAAGCAGAGGAGGAAGAGGAAGGGAGATCACACAGGGAAACAGATCACATGAAGGGAGGGGGCAGGCACATGCACAGAGGACAGGAGAGGAAACAAGGAGGCCAGCATTCATGGTTTGAAGGAAAAAGAGGAGTAAGGTCCTGAGAGGCCGGCTACATCTGCAGTGGGTGAGGGAGGGAGGGGAGCTGCTCTGTGGCAGCGATGGGCGTAGACCCCACCGGGAGGAGCGAGTACACTGCTGGGGGCACAGAACTGACGGAGGCTCAGAGGCTGTGCAAAGACGAGCTCTAGATGCCCCTGACAGCTCGACTTTCTCGCCGGTCTGTACTTTCTGGCTTGACGATCATCACATCGAGGCAATTCTCAGATGTCTTCCCCTGACCCTCACCAGTGTGCCAGCCCCACCTATTTAATTCTCCGAGGGGGTTCCTTCAGGCTGCAGTGCCCAGAGAAGCTTCAAGGTCGCCAGGTCCCAGAATCCTTCCTTGCCTCACACACCCCAGATCCGCTTCCTAAGGCCTTCAAGTCACTTTGCACTAAAACCTTGAAGCCACCTGACTCTTAATCTTTTGTCCAACCTAGAACATTCGAACTGTTAAGTCTTTATTTTGGCCTTTAAGACTCATTATGATTTGATCTCAATCTAATTTTCCAGGCATTTCCGTACAAAAGGACACACTCCACTTAAATGGACCTAGTTACTATTTCCTGAATATTTCTAGCACCCTTCCCACTTCTCCCTTTAAAAATAATTCCTAGCATCTAAGGACTAGCATCAGCCTTCCTGGGCTTCTCATGGATAGAAGAATTACATCATGTGATTATTTCTAAATTCTGACAATACTATTATTAGCTGTATGGTGATTATCTTAGACCATCTTCTATTGCATTGATGTATGCATGCAAATGTATGTATATTAAGTATATGCATATTTATGAGTAGAAATAAACACACACACACAATCATATAGGTATGTATGCAGTTTTATATGGAAAGCTCTTTGTGGGCGGAGACCAGACCTTATAAAACATTGTGCACACAGAAGATAATGCAATAAGAATCTAGAAAAGGATCAAAGGGCTGAACGACAGCAGGGGAAGTCTAGGGCACAGAAGGGTCAGCTAGCATTCTGGACTAGGAGTCTGGAAACTAGTTACTGTCTCAGCCACTCCAAAAACTTACTGTGTGACCTTGGATGAGGTGTTATTACACACTTTACATAAGTTTCTCCATCTATAAAGTAAAGGCACCAGGCTAGCTGACCTCCAAGGCCTCTGAACAGTCTGCTTTGATGCTTCCGAACTGGAGAGACGCATCCTGCAAACGAGGCCTGCGTTTTCAGCGGGAGAGTGTACCCACTGCTGCCTTTCCCCTCTTCAGTGTTCTGGAACCTTGGAACAGGACCAGAACAAGTGGAGAATGGTGCCATTCCAGCACTAATGGCTAGTTTGACAGATGGGGTGATCATCTCGAGCCATATTATTTTATGACTCAGAGTTTTAATTTAAATCAGGGACAGCTATTAAAATTTCTTCAAATGTCTTTTTGGCATTTGTGGAGATGATCATTTGCCTTTTTGTTATAGTTGTTGTTATGTAATCTCTTCCTGAAATGGGTTATGGTCAAGAGACTTCCTAATGTAAAAAATGAGGCAGGAAGAGAAGAAACTAAACAATAATCAGATAAGAAGTGGTGTTCAGTGGACAATGCACAGTAAGTGTAGCAGGCAGAAAAATGCCCCCCCACCTACCCCGGAAACCTATCCATGTCAAATTCCCAGCCGCTATGAGTGTGATTTTCTATGACAAAAGATGTGATGATGTCAAGGATCTTGAGAGAAGTGGATCCTGTATTACCCAGGTGGGCCCCAAATACCACCACAACTGTAGTTTTAAGACACAGGCAGGGGTGCCTGGGTGGTTCAGTCAGTTAAGCTTAGGTCTTAATCTCAGGGTTGTGAGTTCAAGGCCCATGTTGGGTTCCCTGCTGGGCGTGGAGCCTACTTAAAAAAAAAAAAAAAAAAGAGGCTGAGTGAGTTTTAACCCAGACGTGCTGAGCAGGCAGCAGCAGTGTGAGCACAGAGGCAGAGACTGGAGAGACGCGGCCGTGAGCCAAGCAGTGTCTGCAGCCACCAGAAGCTGGCAGAGGCGAGGAATAATCATCCCCCAGAACCTCTGTCCCAGGCCCTGTGACACCCAGAGTTCAGACTTGGGGCCTCCAGAACTGAGAAAGCACACACTTCTCTCCTGTTGTTACTATTGTGTTATCGCAGCCCTAGGGGCCTCTTACTGAAGTAGTTTCTGATATCTCTTATCAATTTCTACTTTTCTGATATTGTGACCAGAAAATGTGGCTGGTGAGACTTCTACCTTTCCAACTGACATTTGGAAATAATATGGAAAAACTAGTTACCACTCACATAGTCATCCAACTGCTTGTAGCTCTTCGCACGTGATGGTGGCTCTTGGCTCCAGGCCCGCGAGCCTCCTGGCTCCTCTCCCTTCCTAATTCCCAATTCTTGCCCCTGACGGAGCCTCTTTTACTTTGAGGACTCAGCTTGGATATAGCACTTCCTGCACCAAAACCTCTCTACATTCCTCGCCCTGGCATGGTTCTCCCTCCTCGGTGTTTCCATAAGGCCTCACACATCTCCCGTTTGACCCTTCTTCCCATTGTTCATTATAGTGACTTAGCAGGTATGCGCCCACCGCTGGACCGTTAGCTTCTTCACAAAAAGGCCCACCTCCTCCATCTTTTCTCGTTAACATCCTCCCATGAGGTATTTACCCATCAGCTGCTCTGAGCACCAGCTACGCCGGGGCTGTGCACGGCTGCCATCGTGTGCGCTCAAGAAAGTTGGAAAAGTAAGGAATGAATGAAACAAAGCCAAATTTTTTTTTTCTTTAAAGTGAGATGAAACTATATTCGCCCATGAGGTGGCTAAAAACCACAAACGAGTAGGAAGACAGTTTTTATTTCCCCTGGCTCTGTTTTCTGAAGTGAAGCTGCATGCAGATCATGGTGTTAGGTCCCCACGTAAGATACTCACACTACGTCACCTGCATAATGCCGGATTCGAAAATCTCGATCAAACTCCAGGATCTTGTCTGAGGCGCAGAGCTAAGAAATCAATAAGGAGATTGGTGTGAAAACAGATTATTTTCGTTTTCCTAAAAATATACTCCAGTGTCATGTAAGATGATGAGAGTGTCACACATCATGCTACCATTATGAACAAAATCACCCTGTGTGGGGCTTATGTGGTAAAGCCTGTGAGCTTTCACTGGAAGTCCTCACAGCTGGACTTATTTCCCAGCCACCCTGGCAGGTGGATACGGCCATGTGACGAGGTGCTTGACAGTGGACAGGGAGAGGAAAGGAAGTGTGGCTGTGTCAGGCCAAAGCTGGTAAGAGGTAGATGACCCTGTATGATAATTCCTCTTCTCCCACTAGCTGGATGCAGAGAAGGACAGCGGCAAGGGGATAGAAGAGCTGGAAGACAGAAGAAGTCAGGGTCCCTGGGACAGAAACGGACTACTGTCTCTGGTGCGGAAAGCCTGGCTGCTGTCATAAGTGGCCCAGCCTATCCTGACTGACACAGTCTCCTTCTGTTCCAGGCTCCACTTAGGGAATACCACACTGCGGGCTTGCCGTGTGCTAGGCACGTACATCTCAGGCATTCCTCACTACTGACATTTAAAATATTAGGAACTCTCTTTTATACACAAGGAAATTAAGGGTCAGAGAGATCAGGTAACTGGCCCAAGTCACAAAGCTCATAGGTGGTCATTCTGGGAAGGATTCTTGGGGCCAGATGTAATATCTGCTCTCCTAGGCACACAATGGCCTGGCTCACTTGTCTTTTGCTGAGCTGGGAGTCAAGTTCAGGGTTATCATTTCAAAGGAGACCAACTTCCTCCAGCTATTTCTCCCTGAAGAACAGTTTATGGAAAGGCAGTTTTTCTGTGGGATGGCCTCCACAGTCTCCTTGTTACAGTAATGCCCAGACTCCTTTGTCTGCCCTGTGAAGGTTCACGCAATAGCGTACAGGTTCTGAAGCAGACATCTAAGAATCCATAAAGCACTGAGTGCAGTTACGCATGACAACTTAAGTTGCACTCTTAGCCAAAAACACCCCCAACCAGAAGGGTGGCTTCTACACTCATAACTGGACTAGTAAAGGAATAGCTTACCCATCAGACAAGTGAATACTTACCAGAAATTAGAGTCAGACTTCCGAGGTTCAAATCTTGGCTCTACCATCTACTTGCTCTGCATCTTCAATAGTTACTTATCCCAGATAGCTGTTCTGAAGCTTCCATGAACCACGGAGACCAAAGTATCTAACATACAGAGGGGTCTCCAAAAAATGGAATCCCTCTTTTCCTCTCTCTCTCTCGTTAACCATTTTATAAAAACCTTTCATTTATAAAACTCCTCATGGAAAAGGACCCAGGAGATGCCCACATTAATTGAATATTCTTACATTTGGATATTGCAAAGTCTCAAGTGATCTGAACACAGAAGGTTTTTGACTTTTTTTTAAGTTTTAGAAATAATTAAGTTCGGTATATCATTTAACTTTATGTTTACAGTACTTTGAATAGGAATTTCATGGTTTATTGGACCATTTGCCTATCTCTCCATGATAACTTTAATGTAGGAGGAACCATTTAGCTCCTAAATAAATACAAGGCAGAAACCTCAGATTTAACATGCCAGTAGCTTGAGGGGATCTGTAACCAACAGCAAATGATAACACCTGGTGTAATGTACAGGATAATAGAGTTTTTTAAAAGAAAGATTCATAGTGATGAAAATATCCTGACAGCTTGGTTATCCCATTTCTTTCCTTTGTTAAAGCAGTAATCCTAGAAATTAACACACTTTAGAAATCCCCATCTCGGGGCACCTGTGTGGCTCAGTGGGTTAAGCCTCTGCCTTCGGCCTAGGTCATGATCTCAGGGTCCTGAGATCAAGCCCTGCATCAGGCTCTCCGCTCCGCAAGCAAGGAGCCTGCTTCTCCACCTCTCTCTGTCTGCCTCTCTGCCTACTGATCTCTCTCTACCAAATAAATAAATAAAATCTTAAAAAAAAAAAAAAAAGAAAAAAAAAGAAATCCCCATCTCAGGGGAAACCTCCCCCAGCATCACCTCCCCTTACCCTGTCAGACAAGGGGAGTGGGGAGGGAGATGCTGGAAAAAAGAGCCACTGGGTTAGAGTCAAAGACACCTGTGTTTCTACATGTAAAGAAAAGAAAGAAAATCCCTGGGGCGCCTGGGTAGCTCAGCTGGTTGGACACCCAATTTTTTTTTTTTTTTTAAGATTTTATTTATTTGACAGACAGAAACACAGCAAGAGAGGGAACACAAACAGGGGGAGTGGGAGAGGGAGAAACAGGCTTCCCACTGAGCAGAGAGGCCGTTGGGGGGCTCACTCCCAGGACCCCGGGATCACGACCTGAGCCAAAGGCAGACGCTTAATGACTGAGCCACCCAGGTGCCCCTGGGCGTCCTATTCTTGATTTGGGTTCAGGTCATGATCTGAGATTGTGAGACTGAACCCTGTGTTGGGTTCCATGCTCAGCGGGGAGTCTGCTTGTCCCTCTCCCTCTGCTCCATCCCCCTCCACTCACTCATTCTCTCTCTCCAATAAATAAATAAAATCTTAAAAAAAAAAAAAAAAAAGAATTCCGGTCTTCCCAGATAAACTATTATTTTGCAATTTCTTACCACATCAGTGGCAACTGCTTAAAAGTACTCTGTATCATGATTACCTTCAGAATGAGATATTTCAAAATATTTGGTGGACAAATTTAAGTCAGGTGTATAAATGGCCAAGTTGAATCAAAATGAGGTGGTTTATCATGAATCATAGTTACTTATTTAAATGAAATGGAGCCCTGCATGTTTTAGTTTAAAATTCCATATTCCATCAGATTTACTTGGTATGATCGTGACCAAATTCAACTCAATTTTACAAACACTGATTATCTGCCGTCTGGGGTAGGCAGGATGTTAGGTGAGTCTCCAGAACCTGGGCTGGGATTGTAAGGGATGTAGATAACCATTGCAGGATGTAGATACCATCTTACAACAGATCACTTTAAATGGGGTAGGATGCTTCTAACTTGGCTCACTGCTCTGTCCCCAGCACCCGACTTATGCCTGGGAGATGAGGGGCATGTATTAAGTACTTGTGTTGTACACAGGAAATGACTGAAGATCGCCTCTGACCAGAACCCCAATGTAAAATGTCAGACCGCAGGATCTGATAGCTGACTGACTCGTAGTCAGGATCCTAGTCGATCCCCGGGAACAGACCAAGGAGAGAGCCTCTTAGAAAGAAAATGGCCTAAAATAACTATCAGCCAGTAATCCATTTCTTGATGATTTGTGCTTTATCTAGTTAACTGTAGATTCTTTCTGTTCCCATTACACATTTTCAAAAGGAGCAAAATTAGAAAATGGACTTATTCGTGCTAAAAAAAATTGGCAGTGTGTCATAGATTTACATGCAAATATGGAGGAGCAGAAATGCTTTCTTTATGGAAGCGACGGAGCATCGGGGCTATTTCTCCTTCGGCTTCTGGCTGCTGGACAAGCCGGTATTTGTAGGGAACACTGAGGGATGATGGTGGGCCCCTCCTAGGGCAAATCCTAATGGCAAACACACTGTACGCAAAGCCTGGCACGAGAGTCTGACAACCACAACAGCCACCACTTATTACAGAAATGTGATCTGTTTAATAACCTTTTTAGAATGTGGAAAATGGGGAATTGAGAGGGATATCCATTCATTTAGGGGAACGAGTTTCCTTGTGATGGGGAGAATTACAGCCAGAGCTTCTCTATGCTCAAGAAAGTCACGGAGCTTGAAGAACTGTGGCAGAGTACACACACTACATTTTATAACTGATTACAGTAAAAAGTCAAGGACAAAAGCTGTTTTCAGTGCCAGAATTATCAGGTGCAGGAGCAAAATTCGAGCGCATGAACAAAGCCTCTGTATCTATTGGTTATAAATGACATCATGCTTTCTAAAATCATGTTCATTTTTTCCTATTTCTAGCAAATTGAATAGTCTGGAGCTCCCTCTCCTGGATATTATGATTTTTATCGTTCTTGTCATCCCATAAACCAGAGAGGCAGAATTTATTTATAGCAGTAGGCCACTTAATGAATGCTTATGGCTTTCCTTGCTTCCTTGAGCGGACATTCTTTTAACCCAATATTTAAGACCATTTAATTCTGTTCAGCAATGGGGAAAATCTGACAGCTCAAAAGGAGAGGAAGTCCTCATAAAACACATTACCTTTCGGCTGGAAAAATGGCCGTGTTTGCCCAATTTACTATTAAGTGCTTCGAGGAATATTTCGTCGGTGACTTTGCCGACGTTCATGCAGGCGTCATCCAGAATGGCGATGATCCCCTTGTGCTGCTGCTCCACGAGGTCCACGATGATCTGATTGTTGAAGTAATCGATCTGGAGGACACAGCAAGGAAGCCGTTCCAGAGGGACCAGAGACCAGCACGGGCAAAACGCCGGCGCCTGTGCACATCTCAGGGGTTCAGATAAACTTATCTTGGTGGGAAACAGGCCCAGAGTATTACTGAGGTCTGATGTTAAAATGACCACATGTTCTATCGGAGGCTCATTTTTAAATTTCTTTGTGGACTTTATATCATGAAACACTTCGTGTACGTGAGGATAGCTCAAGGCAAGAATTATAAAAGAGGCAGTGTTCCCTCAACACTAACTTTTGTTTTAATCCCTCACCTCACCCCACTCCTTCATACTCTCAATCCCCCAATCTGTTTGCCATTTAATCACAAAACCCACACTCCATGATGTACCAACAAATAACCTGAAAGTATTATTTGACTCATAACTGGATGAGGTCACAGCATCACACAGAACTCGAATTTTTAGTTCTACAGCCTTCGAGGACTAAAACCCAAAAGAGTGTCTTCTCCAGCTTTCCCCAAATGAAAAAGGCACACAGAGGTCTAAAAGACGTTTGATGTCTCTCTGGGCAAAATATAAAAAATTTAAAAATATAAAAATATAAAAAACTTAATTCTAGGGGCACCTGGGTGGCTCAGTGGGTTAAGCCTCTGCCTTCAGCTCAGGTCATGATCCCAGGGTCCTGGGATCCAGCCCCGCATCAGGCTCTCTGCTCAGCAGGGAGCCTGCTCCCCCCACCCCCCTGCCTGCCTCTCTGCCTACTTGTAATCTCTCTCTTTCTCTCTGTCAAATAAATAAAATCTTAAAAAAAAATAAGAATAAACTTTTTGTGTGCTTTTGTGAGCTGAATAAAGTTCTAAATAACAGGATTTTTAGCAGCTTCAGTATATGTGGAGTTTATCCCAAATACCTCTTGTGCACCCGTTTATTCGGAGAGCGCCCATCTCACCGTGCACTGGCCTCACGCAGGCTCGCTGTGCGCCATTTGGAGACGGGCAGTTTACTATCACAGTTTAGTCCTGGGCGCTGATGTGTCCCCCTCATTTAGGAGGTACCTAAACCAGAGTGTTGTCTCCATCCTCTCCTGTAAGATCTATAAGCTCAGAATACACAATTTCCGTCTCTCATGGACCCTGCTCCATGCTATTTAAGGTCCAAGGACTCATGCCAGTTGTCTGTCTGTGGGTTTCAGCTCTGCCCTCCTCCTCCAAGCTCTCTTCTGTATTGATGGACTGATGGCGGGATGGCTTCTGCTTCCTTTTTCATACTTTACTGGTCTGTCTATATCAGTGAATCTCAAGAGGATGACTACCCCCGCCCCAGAGGCATTTGGCAGTGTCTGGAGACATTTTTGAATGTCATGACTATGTGACCAGTGGGAAGAGGCCACTACACATTGCACAATGCCTGGGACGGCCCCACAACAAAGACTTATCTGGCCCAGAACGTCAGTAGTCCAGAGGTGGAGAAACCTGGTCTACATACGTACTTTTATGGTGGACACATATTACTATTCCTAATTAGGGAGAAGAGTTATCTCCAGGTTTTGAAACAATATCCTTACTCTTCTCAAAAAGCAGTAACTCTTAGATTAATTATTACCTGAAGTCTTAGACCTTGGGGGTATGGAATTAAAGACTAGATCTTTTGCCCCAGGGACAAAACAAGTCCTCTAAAGAACCAACTGTCAGACTAAAGTGATGAGTCTTTGCTGAAGAGTTCGGTAACTTTTAGTTCATAAGTTTAAGGTTACTTCAAACGTTGCTTCAAGTTGTGGCTTCCAAACCAGGTTTTTTCCAGCAGTCTCGAATCCCAGGAGGTTTTAGGGACTACAGGGGGCAGGAGGAGACAGGACGAGGTAGCTCAGGGGCAGAGAGGTCTGGGCCTCCCATTCCCACCGCAGACGGAGCATCTGGTGCCCAACTGCCCAGTCCCAGCAGCTAAAAATGACTTGTAAACTACAGCACCGAAAGCCTGTAAAGGTGAGTCAAACAGGGAGACAACCAAGCCTTAGGAACCCCCTGACAGAAGACCACATACCACCTATGAAAGAGACCAACAGAAAAACACTGATCCTGAAACCAGCCGAGACTGCAGATCTAACAACCACGGGCATACACGGAACAGAGACATAGACGGGTGACACCTCGGGAGTCTGACAAGCAAAATCCAGACTGTGGCAAGCTCAACAGAACAAACGGCTCATCCTCATCAATGGAAGGTTGTGAGGAAAAAAGAGAGACAGAGGAGAAAACCTATAGATGTGCGAACGTCCTGTCAACCAACCACGATGTAAGAACCTTGGTTAGGTCCAAATTCAAGCAATTATAAAAACAGACAAAAACAACCCCTGTAAGATGACTGAGGAAATTCGAGCACTGACTGGGTATTTGATGATAATAAGGAATTACTGTTATATTTCTTAGGTGTGATAAAGGTACTATGGTCATGGTATTTATAAAAGTCTCCACCTTTTAGAGAAGCACACTGGGTTATTTAAGGATGATACAATATGATGCCTGAGATTTGCTTCAAAATAACCTGGGGGTGGGGTGGTTGGGTCCAGATAACATGAGCCTGACAACCCACCGACAGTTGTCATGGCTGGTGACAGGCCCATGTAGTTTATTATATCGCCATCTCTGCTCTTACGTTTGCTTGAAATTTTCCATAATAAAAAAATTATTAAAAAATCAATCACCATGTTCAGAAACTGAGGTTTTTTGTTTTGTTTTTTTTTTAAAGGAAATAATTACCCAGAATAGAGATTCCAATCTGGGGGGACCCAGCAGGTAGTCAGTATGGTAACAATTATCTGGGATCTAGCCTTTTGTCCCCTCTAGGACATTTACTTCTTGGTTTATTTTGCTGAAGATATTTGCATTTTTAGGGCTGCTGCTCCCTTTTCAGATGTTTGGCATAGCCTACTGTAGTTGTCGACTTTTCTCCTTACCAACTATGCCTGTGGAATTTGATATCCTGATTTTTAAAGGTTATTTTTGACCAGTATCTCTGAATCCCCTCTGAATAACAAGTTTTATGATTAAATGTGTCATAAAAATTGAAGCTTCCATTGTAATTGTGTATTAAACTGTACAGCAGATCCCTTCTAAGAAAGCTACATCTAAACTTAACTGACTTACATCTTAAATGTGCTATGAGAATTCACTGCTTAAATCACAATTATAGGTCATTCTAATACAAAGGAATAATACGCCTTTTGGTTCATTTGTAAAACAGTAAAATTTACACTAAGATACTCGAACAAAAATTTTTTTCTGGTATTCTGATGTTTAACACATGCTGGGAGGCAAGGATGCAATTTGAGGCACGACTGGTACTAACTATACCACTGTCTCCTTTCTGAATAAGAGGAAAGAGAAAGTAGGAAGGTGGGAAGAAATATAAAAGTAACCTATATACAGCCTATCAAATAAGCTTTTTAGGGGCGCCTGGGTGGCTCAGTTGGTTAAGCAACTGCCTTTGGCTCAGGTCATGATCCCGGGGTCACGGGATCGAGTCCTGCATCAGGCTCCCAGCTCTGTGGGGAGTCTGCTTCTCCCTCTGACCTCCGCTCTCATGCTCTCTTTCACTGTCTCTCTCTCAAATAAATAAAAATCTTTTTAAAAAATAAGCTCTTTACTACTATGTCAGATATTAAAAAACTACTAACTTTATTGTGTGTTCTATTTGGCAAGAGAATAAACAGTTTCATAAACACAGAAGTGTGTGGAAACCCGGAAGTTTTTGCATTTCTCAAGTCTGTTCTCAAAATTGTTTAAAAATACAAATTTAAAAGCAAACATTACTAGGTTTCACCCTGCCACAAGCAGGAGGTCTAATGGCAAGAGAGCCACCCAAGTCATGCTTTGCAGCAGTGCTGTCTGGGGCTCCTGCCCTGGGGCAGTCCCACTTTCTGGCCCGGCCTCACCAGACGTTTGACTGTGACAACTGTCAGGGTTCAAAAAGGGCCACATGAAGGTGATACCAGCTGGGACACGAAGGACAGCCGAAGGAAGGAAACGTTAATGATTTCACGCCTGGGTTTTGGAGAATATAAACTATAATAACCAAAGATAGTAACAGTGCCACTTAGACTGCAAAGTAGAGGAGCGGGGGGAAAAAGCAGAAATAAGAGAAGAAAGGGGACGGAAAGAGAATAAACTAAATTTGGAAGCCAAGCTCAATCAGTTTAAGGCAAAAGTTGCTCCTTTGAGTGACCTCTCTGTGGCGCTAAACTCTACGAGACAGGTATGAGCCAGGAGACCATGGAGCACCTGCTCTCAAGTCCAAAGGCTGTAACTCAGCATTCCTGCGCACCAACAGGGCAGTCCATCCAATGAGAGACATTCCACCCGTACACCCCGAAAATGACTTTTCATCACGTATCTCCAGAAGGAAAGCTAATGTTCGGATGTTTCATGGGCCCAAGAAAATTGCAATGGAGCAGTTAAAACGATAAGCTCTGACACTCTTTGACACCATGCGTGGGGAGGCTACCTTCCCGAGGCGCCCACTCACGTGCTTCCAGGGGATGCCCTCCCGCTGGTACTCCTCCTGCTCCTGCTTCAGCACGAGCTGGATGAACAGCTGCTGCAGCTTCTCATTGCAGTAGTTGATGCAGAACTGCTCGAAGCTGCGAGAGACGGGATCGATCAGGTTCGGAGACATAACACAAGAACAGCAGCGTCTGAAGCATGTCACCCAGCTTACCTGTTGTTGTCAAAGATTTCAAACCCATAGATATCCAAGACACCGATGACGGTATTTTTCCCATGGATTGTGGTGTCGTAGTTCTTGACCTCAATAATGTCATTGATGCGGGTGACAATCCAGCAAAAGAGGCGTTCGTATATCGCCTGTGAGAGGAACAACATCATTCACTCTTGCCCGCTTGCGACTGTGTCTTCTGTTTAGATCCGTGCTAAGTTTTAAATTCTTACCTACTTTCTCCTTACCACTTAACATAGCTGTTATTACTCTAAGCAGAAAAATAAGAAATGCAGATAAGCTGTTTTAAAAAAAACAAAACAAAACAACTACACGATGCAGGTAACACTCAAGGAAATGGTTTGGACTTTTTAAGATTATTACCGGTCACTATGGCGTTCTGACACCACTCCCGGGTTCGTCTCTGTGCTCGGCTCTATCAATAATTTCCCTATTCCCTCACAGAAGTCGCCTCATTACTTGATTGTGAATTTCATCAGATATTAGAAAGTGGGGAACCAATGAGTTAATATCTACGTTCCAGTAAAGCTCTATGGATTCTAAAAATACAAATATTGATTTTTAATGCTGTGTAAAGATCTGAGCCAAAGACCGCAGTTTGAAATTCTTAGAGAACCCAACGCATATCCAATGCCTGCGGACATGCACAGCCAGACGCACGTGGACAAAGGCACCACAGGCTCCGCGTATGCACATCGGACACAAGGACACTCCACGGCGCGTCTTCAGCACACACCGTTTAGCAGCTCCCTCCAGCCACCTCTCCCTCCGCCTGCACTTATCCACACACCCAGCCTCCTCTCTTTGCCTCAGTCCAGTCTTCGCCTACCTTCCACCGCTGGACTGAAAGGGCTCATCAAAGACCCCAAGAACCTCGGTGTAGACATTTTCATAGGCCTCTGTACGGACGTCTTACCCAGACACTCAGGTCACTCCACCTGGTTTCCCACCTTCTTCTTGAACTTTCTCCCCTCTGGGACTTGGGACGCCACACCTCCCTAATTTTTCTCCTATTTCACTGGCTGCTCCTGCTGGCTGACCTTTGGTAAAATCTCCTCCACCTGACCTCTAAAAGGAGGAGTTCTTCTGGTCCTCTTCACTCTCTAACACCTCCCGAGCCATCTCATTCGATGTTAAACAGACCTGCTACAATACTACGCCCAAGTCTACTACTCCGATGCAGACCTCTCCTCTGAGCGCCAGACTCACATGCTTGACAGCCAACCCGACAATATTCTTAGGGGCTCACAGCCATCTCCTACACTGTGCTGTCAGGACTCCTGCTCTTCCCACCTCCGAAAACTGTTCCCACCTTACTTCTGAGCATGAACAAAGGACTCTAGAAATGTAGGAATTTATTCACTCAACAAGTATTAGCTGACTACTTACTCTGGGCGGGTTACTGGAGATATAGTACTGAAGCAAACATAAACACGGTCTTGGTCTCCAAGGAGGACAGGGAAGTAGGAGAAAGGAAAAACCACACACACACACACACACACACACACACACACACACACACACACATACTCCCCCCACCCCCACCCCAAAGGTGAGGTGCGTGGCATCAGAAGATAATTTAACCTTTTCGGGATTCAGAGGCCAGGGAAGGCTTCCCTGAGAAAGTGGGCTGAGATCAGAAGGATGATTAAGAGTTGACGAAGCAAGAGGGGGTGAGACAAGGGATCCAAGCAGAGGCCACAGCCTGTGCAAAGACCCTGTGGCTGGAGGGAGAAAGGGATAAAGACCACCTACAAGGCCTGAGCGAATACTAACATGCTGGAATGAAGGGAGGAGACTGGAGCATGGTGCAAAATGAGGCAGGAGACACAGGCTGGAGTCAGAGCATGCTAGGAGTGATCCTTGATTTTATGGTTCCCCAGACAAACAGGGGCTGTGGGTTTTACGTCTCCAACCACCCTCTTTCCCCCATTTCTACGCAACCTGCCATCATCTCTCTCCTGGCTACTAAAATATCCCTGTAATGGTCCCCCTGTTTCCATCCCCACCCGCAGAAGAGTCTCCATACTGAAGTCAGAGCGATTGGCCTAAAAATGCAGAATCGCTCGTTGCTTCTGCTTAGAATCCTCCACTCTCCATTGCATTTGGATAAATACAAATTCCTCCGGAGACTAAAACCAAGCCTGGGACTCAAAAGAGTAAAAATGGAATACGTGCCATCTAACCAAACAGCAACAAAGAGGAAGAAAACAAGAAAATGTAATCTTGGGAACGTAACACGCTTGTCATGCAGATAACAGACCAAGGGTTAAAGGGATGAGCTCTCACAAACACGCATCAGAACAGCAAGAGGCCCTGAGGAAGATGTACAAAGGACACACCAGGTGATTCCCAGAACGGACTTAAATACCATACAGACATGCGGAAAGATGCTCAAATACATGGGCAATGAAACGAACGTAACCACAAGGTACTTCCATATACCCATAGTCAGTCAACTTAGAGTCTAAAATCAGTGTGTCCTTTGATGTGGGGTGCTCATTCCTGGGAGTCTGTCCCGTGGGACTAAAAGGGCTGGTGTGTAGGGATACGTGCATGGGATATGGCAGCATTATTTGTTGTAGCAGGGAAAGGAAAGAAGGTCAATGACTTCACAGCACGATCCCCACACAGACACGGAACGTGGAGGATAAGCACTCCCTCGGGCGACCTTCATCAAACACTGGTGAGCCACATGAAAGGGAAGGCGGCAAAAGGGCCCGTGTAGGCAGCGTCGGCTGCCCAGTTGGACTCGTTCTTCTCAGAACGCTCCTGGTGCTCACAGCCAGGGCGTTTTATTTGGACTGTGATGGCCCAGAAGTACCACTCTGGTTTCTAAAAGCCGGAGCCCACTTTCATGGAATGCTTGGACGCATCCTCACGGGAGTTCTCTAAAACCGCATTCCCAGGCAGGGACGATGTCAGTTCGAATCCCACCTTAGCGAAGGCGTCCCTGCCGTAGCTGGCTTCCTGCTCCGTGTGCTGCTTGTCAATGATGTCACGACCTGTGGCCACCGTCCGGTAGAGAAGGGCCTTCTCTACCATGTCCTTCTTGGTGGAGAGTAGCTCTGCTATGATAGATACAACCTTGCCATTTTCAATGAGAGGCGTGTCACCGTCCACCACGAATTTTAAATTTCCCTATACCAGACAGAAAACAACAAGACGCTGTTGCCAGCAAGATTCTGAAATGTTATGTTGGGGATCAATTTGCCAATTAAAGATAAAATTCAAAGTGACCTTGTCTGTAGCACTGATTTTCCTAAATACATTACACATATATTAAAAACCCACTGCTTCATCCATCTCTCCTCTCTGCTCTAGACACCCATCTATCTCTTAATATTCAGCTTTTGTTTTTTGATGGAGAAAAGTTTTACATTTTCATGTAGTCAAATCTACAATCTTTTGCTTTGGGGCTTAATTTGTTGTCATACTTGGACCAATTCTCACTCCGAAGATTTTATAAATGTTTAATATTTTCTTCAAATACATAGCTTTCCCCTTACATTTAAGCTTTTAACTCACTTAGAATTTGTGTTACTAAGTGGTGCAAAGAATCTACCTTTATTTTTTCAGATGGTTAGTTAGCTGCTCCAACACCATTTACTGAATGGCTGAGCTTTTCCTCCTGATTTGAAATGTCACCTTTAGGACTGTCTGGGTGGCTCAGTCGGTTAAGTGTCTGCCTTTGGCTCAGGTCATGATCCTGGGGTCCTGGGATCAAGCCCCATGTTGGGCTCCCTGTTCAGTGGGGAGTCTGCTCCCTCTCCCTTTGCCCCTCCCCCATTTTGTGCTCGCTTCTCTCTCAAATAAATAAAATCTTAAAAAAAAGAAATTTGAAATATCACCCTTATCATATATTAAAGTTTCTGAGTCTACTTATATTTTACTTATTCAACAAGCAATAAATACTTATTAACCCTCTACCAGCTGTCCAGCACATCAACCAATCTCTTGCATAATCTGATGATACATTCGTGCAACAAGTTTTAAAGGACTGTCACTTTTACTATCATTTTAAATCTGGCAGAATTAGCCATGGATCCTCTCCTCTTTTCCCTCTACCTTACTACTCTTCTTTAGGATGTTTTATTTGATCTTCTTTACATGTTTATTGGTCCAGGTAAATTCTAGAGCCATTATTTCAACTTTAAAAATAAAATTCCTGTTTGGATTCTGAAGGATACTGTTTATTTATAAACCTGGCTGAAAGAATGGGACAATTTGTAATATTCAAGTCTTCCTAGTTAGGAGCATTTACTTACGGTAACATTTACATTGCCCTATGATATTTTTACATAGAGATCCTGCCCCTTTCATTAAAAGTTAAATCTTGCCACGTTATAGAAAGGTAAGTTTTATTCCGGGTTTGAATTCATGGTGTCATTCATTTTTTCTAAGGTTACACGTTCACTGTATTTTCAACGTCTATGATTATATAAATAGGAATGAGAGAAATCGGACACAGGGCTCTTCATGTGTCTGAGTTTGCTGCAGTGGTAGTGGAGCACGCCTGGACCCTGGTTGTCCATCTCATCTACCGGGTTGGCCACCATGAATTGTGTGCACCTTCAAGCCAGTCCTGCCACCCCTTTAGTGCTCATTTCCCAATGTGAGAAATGAGATGATCAGGATTCCAGTTCTGATAACTTATGCTTCAAGTGCTACTCAAACACTATTCTGTTCAAAAGATTTTAGCTTATACCATTGATAGTCATATCACTACTGAATTCTTTCATCCTCAGAATGAAACCGTTCAAAATCTGACATATCAGGAAGATGATGAATTTAAGTTTCAAAACCTACAGTGGCTTTGAAAAATCCTTCATAATATTATAAAATGATAGAGCGAACCACAGATACAGTAACTGCTTCAAAAATGTAAGAGAAATTTTCTTTATATAAATTAGTTTTTAAATCTGCAGGGAAAAAACAAAATCTTCTGAAAGAGTGTCCTGTCTCCACAGGGAGGCAATATATTCTCAAAGGTGGCCCTACTCACCAAGTGAAGAATGGCCGCCAGAATCTTATACACCGTTTGAGTCTCCTCAGGTTTGAAGCCAATTACTTTCATGGCATCAGCTACTACTTTGAATTCTGCAGCGTCGTTGATAGAAGACTGGGAATGAAAATGGAAAACTTAAGTCACCGACATTTCACATGAGCATAAAAATCTGACAATTACGAGACTGCATTCGAGTTTAGCCAACATCTTTATGCTTTTGTAGTAAGTCACTGAGTACCCAGAGAAAATAAAATTATTTTAGGGTAGAAATAACACTCAGCACACAAAGTGTCCACCGTGTGTGAGAGCCACCACCACAAAAAACAGGCGTGACATATTTTCCGGAACCTTCAGTGAGGGAGCAAGTCCTGAGCCGCCTCACAGAAGCTGACCGCCACTCTGTGATGAGTGAGGAAAACACGGGACGTGGAATCACAAATGGAAATACTGACCATGGGAGCCTCTCGCAGACACACGCCTGACTATTGTTGCCTGTGGTTTTTTGTTCCACAATTAGTCTTGTAGAGTCTGGGAATAATACTTCCTCTCTTGGATGGTCAGGCTTTTTACTTCATAGGTGAGGAAAAGCAGTACCCCCCAAAGCAAAGTGGGCTGCCTCAGTCATTCAGCAAGCTATTAGATATTTTGGGACCACAACCACTCTTTCACAAACATTTGGTGCATCAGATCTTCTAACTGGTTCAAGAGGGCTGCTATAGATTAAATGTATCACTCCAAAATTCCCTGTGTTGAAATCCTGACCCCTCCCCAAAAGTGATGGAATTAGGAGGTAGGGTCTTTGAGGGGGAATTAGGTCATGAGGATGGAGCCCTCAATAAATGGGATTAAAGCCCTTGTAAGAGGCCCTAGAGATTCCTCATCCCTTCTCCCCTGTGAGGACACAGAGAAGGCTCCATCTATACACCAGGAAGCAGGCCCTCACCAAATGTGCAGGTGCCAGCCAAATTGCTAACCTTGACGAGCTACAGCCATCAGGCTGGAAATACAAACACACATCAACAGAAATTTACAGTGAAGCAATGGTAAGGGCCTATCTCAAAAAAGTTTTCCCAGAGCAGCAGTTGCAGAGGGCCTGACTGATCTTTTCCTCGGTGAATTTCTCCTCTGGTGGGGACACAGGAGAAGGGCACGAGAAGGGGTCCTCTGTACCTGACGAATACCTGTTCCTCTAGTATCCAGGACACAACAAGGAAGGTTTATCCACCTACCTGGTTCTTTGACCTTGGGCAAGATACTTAACCTCTTCAAGTCTCAGTTTCCTCATGGGTAAGGTGGGCACAACAATACAGGGTTGTTGGGAGAACTGGATGAGAATTATGTAAATCACTTCCCTAGTTCCTAGCCCATAAAAAGCACTAGACAAGTATCAGACAGAACTATTATTATAAACTGTAACTGTGCTGAAATTGCATAGAAACTAGACAAGAAATCTAAATGTCCTACTGTGGGAAACTGTCAGCTGCTAGAACCATGATTTGTTCACCCCTTTCCAAGTATCCTTGTCCTTCAGGACTGGTCTCCCCTGCAACCTCAGAGGGTAAATCTTTGTGGGTAGAAACTAATCACGGTGATCTCACTCCCCTTACCAGGGGACTAACTAGCCATGGGCATGTGATGTTATTCAGGTCAATAAGGCATGAGGTTTCCCTAGCCTCAAAGGGGCATAAGCCAGGAACATTGCCTCTGCCTCTAACTTCTGGAACTACAGCTGCCATTTTGGGACCATAAGGAAAATCAGCCCAAGCACACAAGCCAAATCCAGTGAGGATGGGAGAGTTTTAAGTTGGAAAAACAAACAATATCTGGGTCCCTACCAACATTGTGATGGCATTAAGTTAACCAACTCTGGAACTGTTCCATCTCAGGGCTTCTTGTTACATGAGATAATTAAGTTCTTATTGTTTTGGGAGACTTTCATTTGGGTTGAAGGGAAGAGAAAACCCAAATGAAAGTCTCCCAAAACAATAAGAAATTAATTGTACATTTTTCCTCTATTTTTAGGGTAGTTAAGTAAAACTGTGATAGAGTATAAGGCTTTATAGTTGTTAAAATCATTCTATTAACATATTTGTTAATGCAAAGATATTAATAATTATATTGTCATTTAATAAAAGCAAATTTATTTCATCAGTGTTTATTGTATGATTCCATTTATAAATGTATATATACATAGGAGTGCCTGACTGGCTCAGTAGGAGCAGCATGTGACTCTTGATCTCCGGTTCATGAGTTCAAGCCCCACAGTGGGCGTGGAGATTACTTAAAAAAAAAAATCTTAAAAACACACACACACACACATAAACCATCATCAGTAACTATCTCTAGAAGGTAAACTTTAGTATATTTTTGTTTCCTTCTGGTACATCTTTATTTAGGTTTTGACTATGATCATACATTATGTCTTTATTTTTGTTAGAGAGGGGAAAAAAAAAAGGAGGCAGGGAGAAAGGAATGGGAACTGGATGAAAGAGAACCCAAGCCACATTCAGCTTTAGGCAATGGCTAAATGTTCATTTAATACTTGCTTTCTGTGGGGGCGCTACAGGAGTGGGCCAAAAGTAATTTGGTCCATAAGACAATCTGATTAAAGGGGAACATTTCTGGTCATAGGCATTTTTTTTTTAAAGCTTTTATTTTTATGTACTTATTTGAGAGAGAGAGAGAGAGAGAGAATGCATGAGAGGGGAAAGGTCAGAGGGAGAAGTAGACTCCCCGCTGACCAGGGAGCCCGATTCGGGACTGCATCCTGGGACCCCAGGATCATGACCTGAGCCAAAGGCAGTTGCTTAACCAACTGAGCCACCCAGGCGCGCCGGTCACTGGCATTTTTAAGTGCTGGTTTCACAATCCCTTCTGCATCCGTGAGCGCTGCTGGCCTAGTCTCAGAAAGCTCAAGTGTTGCCCTCTATTGTCTTGTTTGTTTTCAATTAATTTTCTCCCAAACATCCTGCTCTGAGATGATTGTAAAAGTAAAACAAAACAAAAAAAGACCCACGCAACTTGAATGTCAAATAATGGAAAATTAATTGGGAAAGCCTAAATATCATTTATTTCCATGCATGGCAATAAAAATACAGCTAAACAGTAATGCAGGTATAATTCGTTTTAGAAGAATAATAGAAATAAAAAAGGAAACACCTCCTTTCCTTTCTTTCCTTTTACAAATTCTTTTTATTTCTCCCCTGACTACAAAAGCAATGTACTTTTTATTTTTTATTACAGAAGAAATTTAAAACATGGAAAAGTACAAGGGCACGGATACCTGTAATCTCATCCATTCAGAATCAGTAATTAAAACCTTGGTCTATTTCCCTCCATATTTTATTTTATGTATTTATATACCTTTCTCTGGCAAAGCAGGATAATATTATAATTACCGTTGTATAGTCTACCATCAACAGACTACTATATTATTAGGATTAGCGGTACGGTGACTAGCAGAACACTAATTAGAAAAAAAAGAGCAGAAAAGCATCTGCATATGGGAGTGCAAAAGGCCCGCACGCAAGTGAAGGGAAAAAAGTGGAAAAATTTGAGGGCTGAATAGAAATGCTCCATGGTCACAAAACTATCTCCAGGATAGGTCAAAATCAATACTTGAAAAAACAGCGAATGGAGATCTTTAATACTGAATTTCAACCAGGGTGCTTTTAAAGTTCCTTCTGCTTCCCAACTCGCCTGTGGCCAAACCATACGGCATCTTCCTCTGAAGTGGATTTCCTAGTCACACCAATGTTTTTACAGTGTCAAAAGAATTAGGATTAAAAATTGGAAAAACAAAACAAAACAAACAAAAAACAAACAACCACAAGATCACAAGAGAAACTTCTTTCCTGTCAGATGGCAATGAAACACAGAAACAGTTATTAAGTGAAGCTGTTGACAGTAATGCAGCGAGTCTCTGTCCCTGAGAATTTAAACACCAGAATGGAAGAAAAGAGGCACTCATTTGCTTAAAGGCAGCAGGCTGGACCAGAGAATTACTTAATGTCCCCTCTGGTTTTTTGTCTGATTGCATATCTCAGAGAGGAAGCCCTTACCTTTAATTGAGCGCCTACGTGGATATAGTTGTAGGATGACAGGGATTTCTGGAGATGTAGAGAGCGTAGCATCTGCTCTGAACCTCCTTGGAGTAGCTGAAAAGGTATTTAATTAAAAAATGAACTGGCAAAATATACGCAGAGCCAAGTACATCAAGTATTCTCACAATGGTAATCTCGCTTTCACTATGGTCATTTGCTAAACAGGAGCCTATGCGCTGTGGTCACTTGCTTAGCTGCCTCATTATCCAGACAAGATAGAGCTGTGTTTCAGAATTCAGAAAAAGTCAAGGCTGCTGCTGAAGTTAGAGGTATCAGCCCAGGTCACATGCTGAGTCACACTGGAAACAAATAGCCTTCCTTCATCAATCTCTCTCTAGTGGGTGGGGGGGGGAAGCACCACTGGTTATCCACCACTGAAGGGTTGAACAAAGACAAATTTTAACACTCATCCAAGTGGGGAAAACATTGGGAAGAACTTACGAGTTCTGGACAGGAAAAGAACTATTTCATATTTGGCAGAAAACTAGTTTAAGGGAAACATGGTGAACTGTCAACGAGAACATGAATATAACATGGGTAGCCCTTACCTACAGAACACGCCTTTGGAAGGCAGTCAGTTTCAATTCTCTACATTCAACTGTATGCTTTGTCTTACTTCAAAGGTGTAATTATCAGATTTTTGAAAGTGATCATTTAAATATACCAGAACTCGTATATACAAATGAGCACTATTACAGCAGTTACCTAGAGAAAATGGAACTCAGCTGAGCTGTACTGTGTTCAACTTACACGGTCACTGCTCCATCCCCTGCAGAGACGTTTTCCACATGGAAATCAATCTTACTTAGCGTTTTACTTTTAAAAAAGTCCCAAACAGCAATGCTACATTGGATCACCCACTTTATTTCTCAGCACTGGCTTATGTTTTTCAGAACTTTAAAAATTGTAATTATGTACCCTCCTTGCTCTCTGAGCATAGACTTGTTAACAGAAGGGCTACTTTGAAAAAGTCTGCCTCTGACTTTAAAAGCATTCTCAAAAGAGGTATCAAATTTCTTTCTGAGCAATCACAGCTTTGGTGGGTAAAGAAGACATTTCTCCCTTGAATTCATAATTAAGTAATCACATTGCCTTATAGCCTCCGGGAGCAAAATAAACTCAAGTTGTATTCCTGTCTCTGGGCTCCCAGATAATGGGAACAACAGCTTCGATTCAAAATAAAACACAATTAATTTAACATATTCAGAATTTATCACTTCAAAAGCTTTTACAGATATTAAACTGTTCTCTACATTGCAAAAAAATGGAGGTGATACTCAGCCAAGGCAGTCAACTCCTCTGGTGGGTTAACCACCTGATGCTTCTTTATAAGGATCATGGTCACCAAATCTCAGAAGCAGCATGTGGGCGAGGGTGTGTGTATGCACGTACTCATGTGTAATGTGTCCTGGGCCAATAGAGGCAAAGGAGGCACAGGACAGGGGAGTGTCCTGACATAAAATACTCATTCCCGTTACAATTGAGTCAATGATGGATTACTTGCACAACAAGAGATACTAACCTGATAAAAAGAATGAAAGCTTCTCTCTCCTGGCTGTTGCACAATCACTCGAGACTTAAAAAAAAAAAAAAAAAAGAAAAGAAAATCACATTAAATCGTTAATCTGAGAATGCACCCTGGAAACAAAGCGCAAGCCAAGTTCTCAGGAAATTGTGTATTAACAGTGCATTCAAATGTTCTAAAGACCCCATGGATTACCCACCTAAAACTAGGCCTCCTCTGCAGGGGTTTCTGTGCTATTTTTAATATTCTTTTTACTACTTAAAACAGAATTCCCTAAACTTTATAAAAATGAAGCTTTTTTTTTTTTTTTTTTTAACCTGGAGCCTAAAGATGGGGTTTTTAGGAGGAAGAGGATTGGAAGTGGGAGAACGGGAAGGGCTGTTTACGGTTCCCGGGGTCTGCTGGCATTTCAAAGAGCAATGTCTTGTGTCCTGTAGTAAAATCAGTTGAAGCCCCTGCCTCAGATGGCCCCCAAAGCCTGCTCTCAGAGGCCTCACAATGCACATTCTTTCAGAGGAGGCCTCTAATGGGCTCTGCACATAAAGTGAAGCCATAAAACATTCTGGAAAAAGACTGATGTTACTCGGCATTTCCAGTCCTTTTGTAACTGACACTGATAAATACAGGTATTTCCTTAATGGTCTGACTTCAATTTAATAAACGAAAATATATTATGCTCTGGTACACTGCCATAAAGGATGCTATGAACAAATAGAAACTAGAAGAAAATGAGATTCAAGTTAGTTAAAATAAATGTATACAGAAGTATCAAATCAATATGCTATATGCCTTAAATGTTTATCGTGTTAAATGTCAATTATATCTCAGTTAAAAAAAGAGAGTTGTATGGGCATGATTCTGTGAAAAGAGTGGGATGGGTGGGCTAGCTCTTCCGTGATGTGTTCAGGACAATTAACAGCAGCAAGCAATGGTGGTGTGTCAAAAAAGTAGAACTGCTTAATTAGTCCTAGAATCTGTTTTGGTTAATTTTCTTTTCTTAAAGATTTTGTTAATTTATTTGTCAGAGAGAGAGAGAGAGAGAGCACAAAGCAGGGGTAGAAACAGGCAGAGGGAGAAGCAGGCTCCCTGCCAAGTAAGAAGCCTGTTGTGGGACTCGATCCCAGAACCCTGCGATCATGACCTGAGCCGAAGGCAGACACTTAACTGACCAAGCCACCCAGGCGCCCCAGTTTTGGTTAAATCTTATCCAGAAGTTGGCACACATTCCCATACCACTCCCACCCCTACCACACATGCACCTAAATTCTTATCTACAAAGCCCAAACTTTTCCCAACCTGATACGGTAGGAGCTAAGAGCACAAAAGGAGAGTAACCTGTCCCAGAAAGTGAACTGAGGAGCGGGAAGGGAGGCAGAACAGGATTAAAAGCTACTTTTAAGTAAGTTTAAAAAATTCTATAAACATGATTAGGTTTAAAAAAAAGTCAGCACTTGAGAACATTACCCTCAGAAATGAAGCACATTTTACCTTCTCCAGTAAGTAGTTGTTGATATGTCCACCGATAGGGTCACCCTTGAAATCAAAGTTGATGTCCATGTATTTTCCAAACCTGCTTGAGTTGTCGTTGCGGTTGGTTTTGGCATTTCCGAAAGCTTCCAAGACACAGTTGGACTTAAGCAACATGTTCTTCACTCTTTAACAGAGAAATGAAAGTCAGTATAGAAAGTTCTCGAGGCTTGCACCTTTTAGAAAAACTAGATTTTGTTAAAGTGCACCCAAACATTTATGCAAAGATGCTGACCGTAGCATTGTTTGCAGTATTAAAACAAACAAGCCCTAAATGTCCACCAGTAGGGCTGGATAAAAAACCTTTTTTTCCTAGTATAGGATGCATCGACAGAGAAAGAGGTCCAGAATACACTGATGAATAAGAAAGCAGGTTGCAAAATAGTATGTGTTGAGGGGTCTTTAGGTGTCTGTGAATGTGTCCACGTGAGTGCATGTGTGCAGGCACACAGGTTAGTAAATGCTTAAAAATCCGTAAAGACCAGTGCATTTCATTACAGGGGTCTAGCTTGACGGGGTAGGATTCTGTGGAGTGGGATTTCAGGGGACTTCTGCCTTGGACAAAATGCTATAATTTTTAGTTTTTAGTGTTTTTTTTTTTAAAGATTTTATTTATTTGACAGACAGAGAGGCAGGCCAGGGAGAGGGGAGCAGGCTCCCTGCTGAGCAGAGATCCCGATGTGGGGCTCGATCCCAGGACTCTGAGATCATGACCTGAGCCAAAGGCAGAGGCTTAACCCACTGAGCCACCCAGGCGCTCCTAATTTTTAGTTTTTAAGTGAACATGTTTTACTGACATAAAGAAAAATCTTAAAAAGATGTGTTCTGAAAAGAAAGAATAGGTGACACATTCATTCCTTATTCGGTGAATGCTAACTTTCTACAGCACAGTGTCTCCCACTGGATACTTTTTAACTTGATGCTGACCCTTAACTCTTTGTTTTTATTTCCCTGGCAAAACTTCTTGAGTGGGCCCACCTGCAGAAATCACTTTGGCCACTAAAGTAAGCTGATGTAACAGATCCACTCTGACTATAAGTGACCCCATCACCACCCCAGCTTCTCTCCTCCCACATGAAAGTATACTTTTAAAATGTGGGGAGGGAGGATTGCACGCTATGGTAAACGAAGATGACTATCTTTAAAACTACAGTAAGATATACCCACGAAACACTTGACATTGTACACATGCCTGACTCTACTTTACCAACTGGGTTTAGAAATAAAATCAAGTCAGTTCTCCTGAGCATCTGTGGAAATTCAGATAACTGACTCCTATTCGTGTCCCTGTCACAGGAGACTGTAAAGTCAGAATCAGAAGTGGGGATGTGTCATAGTCAAGAAAAATGCCTCTTTGACCACCAGCCTAGTTATGCAGAAATGAGGAAAGCCCCGGTAGGGTAATTCTCATCTATACCACCTTCTTTCATACCCATATCCTTTCTTTCCTAGTCATAAAATGAAGGCTGAGATGTGCATGCGGAGGGAGACTCTGGAAAATAAACACTGAGCTTTACACTAGCAACTCTGGAAAACTTTTTTTCTCCCAAAAAGTGCACACCATATAAGAAACTTAAGTCATGGGGCGCCTAGGTGGCTCAGTGGGTTAAAGCCTCTGCCTTCGGCTCAGGTCATGATCTCAGGGTCCCAGAAACGAGTCCCGCATTGGGCTCTCTGCTCAGCAGTGAGCCTGCTTCCCCCTCTCTCTCTGCCTGCCTCTCTGCCTACTTGTGACCTCTCTTTCTCTCTGTCAAATAAATAAATAAAATCTTAAAAAAAAAAATCCATCCATTCGTTCCTTACGAATGGATAAGAAAATACTACGGGGCGTTCTGTGCTAGCAGCCGGGTCCTACAGACAGTGCCCAGCAGCCCTCATCCTTATCTTATGCTGACAGCAGCATGAAACTTAAAGAGAAAAAGGAATCATTCTTAGCGATTCTAATATCAGGGCTTCCAGCTGTGACAATGCAATGCAGGGATGGCACAGATCTGCCTCCCAGAGCCCCCTTTCCCTCCAGGGAGCCTTGGGCTCCTCAGAAGACAGTGTAAAAAAGACACAGTACAGTACAAAAAGCAACTGGAACAGTGGCATCTACCAGCATCCTCTGAACGGCCTCGGCTGAGCACCTGCAACACTGAAGGCGGCAGTTATGGGGCAGGGACTTACATCTGTTGCAGTGTTACTTTGTTTCCTATTTACGTAAAGCTTACCAAAGCAGTATTTCTCTATGAAGAAACAAATATAAAAACCGATGGCCCTGGGGCACCTGGGTGGCTCAGTGGGTTAAAGCCTCTGCTTTCGGCTCAGGTCATGATCTCAGGGTCCTGGGATCGAGCCCCGCATCGGGCTCTCTGCTCAGCGGGGAGCCTGCTTCCCCCTCTCTCTCTGCCCGCCTCTCTGCCTACCTGTGATCTCTTTCTATCACATAAATAAAAAATATTAAAAAAAAAAAACAAAAAAAAAAACAAAAAAAAAAAACCCGAAGGCCCAGGCAAGTCTGTATAGAAAACAAAGTCCTGATGAGAATGTGTCCCCATTGTCACAGCACGCTTACCTTTCCACCTCGGCTCTCTGGCTGGGGTTGGTGATGGCCGCTATGTAGTGCATGATGTATTTACTTGCTTCGGTTTTCCCAGCTCCACTCTCCCCTGCGGGAATAGTTGTGCAAGGCTTAACACAGTCACTGAGACCAACAGTAAGCTGGTTTCTAGTAGCGTAACTGCAATGATCATTTAATAGAATAACTGCAAATGCTGAGGTTATTTACTTAAAATTCTTTATATTTCTTTCTTTCTTTCTTTCTTTCTTTCTTTCTTTTTTTTGAGTTAAAATCTTCCTGTCTTGGTACTGTCTAGGTCTTAACAGCTTTGAAAATGCTGAGAAAAGAAGCAAAACCATTATGGAAGTAAAATAACAAATAGATTCCAAGTTAAGATGGATTGCATAGAAAATATCAAGGGACAAAATGGGGTAAGTGAACTCCTTACACCTGAGTGTTGGTGTTTGGCCGTGACTCTGAAGCATAGCAGAAAACAAACAAGCCAGTGCCTCAAATATGAGCCATGGCTAAATTCATGTACCCTTAAGCTCTACAGCATAATTTCTTTTAATCTTAATGAGGATGAAATATTCCTTTCAAAAATTAAAGTCAAGCATCATTTTAGTGAAAACATAGCAAAACGCAACAGCGAGTTCCAGGCATGGCGTCACAGAAAAGGCAGGATGACTGGTATAAGACGGGTGGAAGGGATCGGTTCAGAATGAGCTACCCACATTTTTAAGTGGGAATGCCTTCCGACCCCCAAATTCCACTTGCAGAAATTTATACTACAGAAATACTAAAAATACTAATGGGATCAAATAATAAGAACAACACTAAGCTTCAAAGACTTAAGGAGCTTTTCTGCAGACTATACTATGCGTCGCTGCTGAACTCGACAAATAACGTGGCCGCTGGTAGAGGACCAGGCAGGTGAAGGATTCAGCACACAGCTATCAGGGAGCCCCCACGTCTCTAGCTGTGCTAACGAAAAGATGTCCCATTCCATACTGTTAAACAGAAAAACAAGTCGAATAATAGCAGCTATAATTCTGTAACACAATTAGAGTTTATAATTTAATATGTATGTACGACTATATGTATTATACACAGAAAAATGTATAAAAAGGATAAATACTAAATTCACAGCTGTTACTGTTGGAGTTTTGGGGGGTAACAAGATATTCAAAGGGGAGGGACATTTTGCTTTTACTTTATATGCTTAAAGGATTGTTTATTCCCTCCTTCCTTTTATACTCAGGTAATACTGCTTTCATTAATTGAATATAATGTAGTCCTAGGATATAATTCTCCAACACTAAGCTACTGTAACTCCTCCGACCCTTAATATTCTCATCTAAAAAGTAGAAACACTGTCTTAGCACTCAGAACTGTTTTGATAACCAAAATGAAATAAAGTCATAAAGGCAGTTTTGAAAGTATAAAGACCTTAATGCAGATGTGAGGTATTATTATGACCAAAATAAATCCCCACGGCGTGGGCGAGGGCGTCCTGTGCCAGCACACAGATATTTTCCCGATCCTCAATTCACACGACCCGAGATTCCGGGAAGAGCTCAGCTCCAACAAGGTCTACCACCTTCCTGCTCCTCGGACTTTGAAGCTCCAGCCTCCAGCCAGGACGGCCCAGTTCTGGTCCCCATGCCTGTTATGCCCTTCGACACTAACTCCCTTTGACTTGTACCTCAGGATTTCATTTTCTTCCTTTCATTCTGTTATGATTTAAAATAATCTTTGTTGGGATGCCTGGGTGGCTCAGACAGTTGAGCATCTGCCTTCAACTCAGGTCATGATCCTGGGGTCCTGGGATCGAGTTCTGCATTGGGCTCCCTGCTCGGCAGGAAGCCTGCTTCTCCCTCTGCCTGCTGCTCCCCCTGCTTGTGCTCACTCATTCTCACTCTCTATCTGACAAATAAATAAATAAAATATTTAAAAAAAATCTTTGTTACATTTTATCCAGTACTTTTATGTCATTGAGATGGGAGGAAGAATCTTTCATGACCAGAAAGTCCATCCACATGTAACATGGATTTGGAAATGAACCAAGATGAGGCATTGGTCAGGAATGATTTGGTGTTTGCTACAATTTTCTTTCTCCTATAAAATTGCGTAGGTTTCTAACTTCAAAAAAAAAAAAAAAATCTATTGAGCAGTTTGGATCCTTGAGCACCTAGTTAGTGAAATGCATTTTGACCTTGAAAGCACAGGGATCCTCTCTGAATACCTGATATCACAATACAAGTGTCTTTGGAGCGTCTCTTCATAGCTTTGTAAGCAGCATCCGCAATTGCAAAAAGATGAGGAGGTCTCTCGTACAGCTCCCGTCCTTTATACTGCTCGATCGTGTCTCTCCCGTAGATGTTCAACGGCTTGTAAGGATTCACAGAAACAACGACTTCTCCGATGAATGTGTAGATGCGCCCTTTTTCAAATCTGTAAGGAAGCAAAAGAAGCGGTGGAGTGGGTCGGTTATAGAGAAATGTTGTCTTTCCTAGGTGTCCCAGGAACAGTTTCTGAACTGACATTTCATTGATTCTTGAATTAATTTTAGAGACAAAGCTTAAGGCTTTGTCCCTTCAGATGCTGCTGGTGGGAAAGACTAGTAGGAGTTAAAAGCCAAGAAAGAAGAAAGAATTTAATTTGGGGGAGGCTGGATGTTCCCTATTTCCAAATACAAAAGGATCAGAAGGGGCTCTACAGAAGAGCTCTAGTCAGAAAAGAAATAGAAGTTAAAGCAGGTCTTGGAATCTACTTAGCCAGATTTGCAATGATAAAGAAAACTGCCCAAATACATTTCTTTTTTTCTTCTTCTTGAAACCACACTAAAATGTCAATAAAGGAATAAGAACACTAAAATGCGTAACAGAGAGAACGGTAGAAGAGATGGTTCCGGCCACATCAAATTTATGATTTTAAATGATTGCCTAAAATTTCACAGTGTAGATTATCATTCTTTATTCAATCATCCCCCTTCCTTCCTGCTATTATTCAAATAGGATATTATGAATAATACTGTAGAAAATACTCTTGACACATAATCTTACGAATCAGTGCTTTTATTTCTGTGGGATAGCTGGCTGAAAGGTAGTGTATTTTTTCAAGTATTTATAATATGATCACACCTTTTTACCATAAAATGCTAGAACAGTGCCCCATAGATGATTTAGATGTCTAACTATATGTGAATGTATTTGATAAATGATGACACAAGCATGGAAAAATAGGGGAGACTACTTGTGATGTTTTATGTACCCTTTTACACATACAACAGGGGGATGAGGAGGAAGGTCATTTGGGTGGATGGAAGGAAGCCAGAGGAACAAAGGAAAAAGGAGTAAAACAAAACAAAACAAAACAAGACAAAACACAACCCGGCATACATGATATGATTGCAACCGCACAGAATTATGTCTATATTTACAAAGAAAAAATTTAAATATAAAACTTAGAAGCCCCATATCTATTCACTAATTATACATTAACTCACACATACAGACATCCGTGAACCAGGCCAACACTCAAACAGAGGTTTCTACACGAACACCCACCCCTGCCAACAGGCACAGGTAGACAGAGTTCGTATCTGAGAACGAAGGGAGTGGTGAGTCGGGCAAAGTGCTCGCCAACAGACAGCGACCGTGCCTGGAAGCACTCTTGCCTAGGACCAGTGCAGCTGGGAAAGAACTAATTCTCTGGGAGCACAAGGCAAGAAACTTCAACTTCCTTCACAATGGAATGAAGGCTGCTGGCTATAATTCAGAGTGGAAACAAACAGATGCTGATAATGTCAACAAGAAATTAAAGCCAAGATTTTTATTAAGCCATGTACATTTAAGTAAAAGCTATTAATAACCACTTTAAGGTTGTCTTGTGCATTTTTCTACTGTGGTTTTCCTGTGAATCCTCCCTCATTGGATGCAGTGTTTACATGGTGGTTAAAAGCCTGGACTCTGGGGTCCTCTACATCTGGGTCTGAAGGCTCACGCTGCAAATATAATAGCTGTGAGACCTTGAGAAAACTACTTTGCCTCCATGTTTCAGATTCATCTGTAAAATGGAGATAATTATACCCCTCCCTCCCTTTGGCATTGAGTAAGTACTTAAAAAAAAAAGGGCAATTAATCTTATGTTTCCAATTATGCCCTGCATGAAAAATATTTTTAATAAATGCTTTTATTTTATATTAACATTGCTACTTAAATCACAGCAATCCCTACACATGAGGAATTAATTCAGCGATCATAATCTGCTTCTCTGCCTCAGCTGTTAATCAACGAATGACAAGTCACAAACAAAATGTCCACGTAACTCATGTTCAAACACCCACAAAAATAATAAAAAGCTAACATTCACTACCCAGGCCCTTCTGGCTTAACCTGCAAACTTGGAGGACACACTCAACAGCTGCCTTCAAGGATAAGAATTAAAAGGACATGAT
The DNA here is from genome assembly GCF_002288905.1 of Enhydra lutris kenyoni. NCBI lineage: Eukaryota > Metazoa > Chordata > Mammalia > Carnivora > Mustelidae > Enhydra > Enhydra lutris. The sequence goes on from NW_019154110.1 coordinate 7,392,807, forward strand.
TCTTTAGTTGTAGAGACACTGTCCAAACAGGAAAAATAAAATAAAATAAGGATGTTAGGAAAAAAAGATTACCTCACAACTCTGTGAACTAACACACAGCACATAGCATCTGAGATCAGAATGCTGGTCTAAGACTCCAGGTCTGCCTAATTATGAAATTCCATTTTATTTCAAATAGGATATTCTGCTTATCAAAGCTTCTAGACATCATGTTTGTAAAACACAATTAAAATAGCTATATAAAACCACCAAATGTATAACTATTCATGTGAAGAGAGTGGCAAAGGGTCAACAGAATATAGTATTAAATACAGTACTTCGGTAATTTATAAAATGTCACAAACTTGTTTGAAACTGGTTATCACAAATGAAGCTTTCAATTTGGGTAAGGCTTAAAATTACCGCTAGATGGTGCCAGTATCACTTTAACAACAACCGGATAGTCCAGTTTGCTTTGGGAAAAGCCTCAGGTTAAGAATTTAGCACTAAAGTAATGTAGTCACCTGCCTGGTATGCTTCTGTAAAGAACTACTGTAATTATCCTCCATGACAAATAAGGTGATGCCAACTCTAACAAAAAAACAAGGAAGGCATTTTTTAAAAAAGATTTTATTTATTTATTTGAGAGAGAGAGAGCATGAGAGGGGAGAATCAGAGTGAGAAGCAGACTCTCCATGGAGCCAGAAGCCCTATGCGGGACTGCATCCTGGGACTCCGGGATCATGACCTGAGTCAAAGGCAGTTGGTTAACCAACTGAGCCACCCAGGCGCCCACAAGGAAGGCATTTTTATGCCTTCTGTGTGCAAAGCTGTTATGACAAACTTTCATAATGCATTCGTCAAACATTTATTCAATATCTACTGTGTGCCAGACACGGGGCCTGACTCTGGGCATTAAGAAATGAACAAAGAGCAGGGAAGTAGAGCAAATAAATAATAACAATACAACAGGTAAGATAATAAAGGCATGAAATGTCCTGGCAAAGATAGTCACAGCACACCCCTTCCAGTGAGGTTCGAAACAGAACACCAAGTCCCACAACTCCGAGACCTGTCAAACCCTCCCTGTCCCTCCTCCCTGTGTCTCTGCCTCACTCACTCCTGCTCTACATTAATGGGCTACGTAGAGTTCCCAAGGTATGTTATAGTTCATGGTTTGGCCACGGGGTCTATTCTGACTAGAATACCCTGTTCCCAACCAGTCTCTTCTTCCCCTGTCTGCTCAGCAGACTCTCACTCTTTTCAAAAGCCCCAGCCTCAGCTCCTCCAGGAAGCCATTCTTGATACCCCATCTCCAACACTGACATTTTGGTCTTTGCTCTGTTCAGATTTGTTTTTTTTCTTCAGAACTTCCAAAATACTTAAAATACCTTAACAATGATTGATTCTTAAAACTCAATTTCTTGGGGCACCTGGGTGGCTCAGTTGGTTGAGCGTCTGACTCTTGATTTCGGCCCATGATCTCAGGGTCGTGAGATCAAGCCCCGCATTGGCTTCCGCTGGGTGTGGAGCCTGCTGAAGATTCTCTCCCTCCCCCTCACCCACTGCTCACACACACACACACACACACACACACACACACACACTCTCTCTCTCTCTCTCTCTCTCTCCTTCTCTCAAAACAACACTTCAATTTCTTTAAGAAGCTTAAAGATATTTATTGAATGGGCCAGGTATTTTTACAAGCTTCTGAATGAAACAAGGTTCTAAAAGTTTTTTTTTTTTTAAGTTTATTTAATTTTTAGTAATCTCTACACCCAACATGGGGCACAAATTCACAACCCTGAGATCAAGAGTCGCATGCTCTCCCCACTAAGCCAGCCAGGCGTCCTAAAATGTGTTTGAATTAATAATGAATAGTCGTGGAGAAGAAAGATGTGAATGCCTTTGGAGGACAACAGTCTTTCGTACCGGAATTCTGGAACACTTAAAAAAAGAATAGTTCCATTAATTTGCCCGTCATTTATACAAAAGATAAGCCACAACAGGAAGTCGAGATGTATGGGCACGACCGTGCAGAGAAATGTGACCCTGGAGGAGGAGGGCAGGGGGTGTGCACATCAGCTGATACTACAGAAAATGAACCGCTACCTGTAGACTAAGGTGAACTCCACAGGAATTTTGGCATGAAGGCAGGGCCACATGGCAAGACTGGAAGAACAAGAGGGAGGCTGGCCTTCCTCAAGCAGAAAGCATGTGTCAGGGAATGTCAGGCAACCGCTGGAAAAGTAGGAGGGAGCTGGATCTGATGGCTCAGTTGGCCATTCAATGTGACTGGAAACAAGGAATCAGGGAAGACTTTTCTAGTTAAAGAGGTCAATAAGGCTGGCCCTCAGTGAGGAGAATGGCACCGGAAAGGAGGGAAAGAGAAATCTGAGTTACTTCAAAGGGACTTTGAACAGAATCTGAAGACTTATTGAATACGAAGGGCAAAAATATCTTTAACTTTGAGCTGGGTGGAGGAGAAAGGGGAATTTACTCCAGATGATGAGATTTCAGAGGGACCCTCAAGGCTTCTAAGGTCAGTTCACCCACTAACAGAATTCAGTGCTGTCCTTGATCGACTTCTTAAACAACATGAAATCAACTGTAATCAGGAGGAAAATTCTCTATGAATGGTATACTAAGTGTTCAACAGAATTCTCATTCATGAGTAAATACTACATATTTCATGAGAACATACATGCTTTCAGATAGGAGCTGCTTAATCACATTGATTTGGCCTGTTTTTCTTCCCTCTTTAATGTATGCGAAATCCTGAGTTGCTGGGAACATCGTGTTGCCTAGGAAACGTATTCACCTGCGCAAGCCATCTCTCTGCCTTCTACTGTCTCCTCCAGCAACTCCAGCCTGCTGCCCAAAGCTAGTTTCTAGTGAGACAGCTGAGTCCCCCAACTGATTTTGTCTTCACTTTAAGTCGGTGTGTCAGCAGTCTCTGACATGGACTCCTGCTTCCTCAACACACTCTTCTCGTGGCTTCTGTGGGGCCACCTTCTCTGAGTTTTCCTCTTCCCCATCTCCTTTGCTGGCCCCTTCTTTTCTCATGATCTCTAAACACTCAAGTTCTCTAGGGTTGGGTCCTGGATCAACTTCAAATACCATCTAAGGGACTCCCATTTAAGGAGGACAGAGTTAGGTTATCTTGGCCTTATTGCAACCCTCTGAATCATCAACAACAACAAAATGAAGAAAAGCCAGAAAACGTTACCTACTAGGAAACAAAAACCCAGCCACAACTCTGAAAGATGACTTATGAAGGATGGTTGTGAAGTGCCATGGAAAGTCGACATAGTTGAGGGAGGTCGCCGCAAGAGAAGAGGCACCTTTGCAAACGTCAGGCCCTGAGGAATTTTCCAGAAGTAGGCAGTTCAATGTTACCGGAAAAAAGGATTAAAAGAAACTGACAAAGGGCAGGTCAAGAATACCCATGAAAAATAATGTCATGAAGGAGAAAACTTATGGTAAAATATTTCTGCATGAAAGCAAAGAATGTAAAGGAAATATAATCTATTAAACCAGGAGATCAAAGAAAACATCATTTAAGAATAGAGAAATCATATTTTAAATGATTTTTTGGAAAAGGAGACAGGAAACCAGTAGAGCTGAAGGAAACAGAAGAGGAGAAAACAGAGAAACAAAGGATACACTAACAGGAGAATGGGAGTGGACACTGCTGAACACAGGGGCCAGAAGGTGGAGAAAAATAAGCAAAACAATGTGGAAAAACAGAGCTGAAGTAGAAAGAAGAAAGTACGTAAGTGGGAGGTAACAGTGATCACATGACAGGTGTTCCTGAAGACTCTGGTAAGGCAAGGGTGACCTTTCAAAACAGCAAAGATGCCAACAACGTATGTCAATATACAGTGTTAGAAAACAGACCAGGCACCTGGAAAAACAAAGACCGTGGACCATCAGCGCCATGGCTTAAACTGCGGCCTCCCCCCAGAAAGATATATTGAAGTCCTACTCCCTGGTACCCGTGTAAGTGTCCTTATTTAGAAACAGGGCTTTGCAGATGTAAACAAGATGAGGTCATCAGAGTGGGCCCTAATCCAACATGACTGGATGATGACAAGAGGAAAAATGCTCTGTGAAGACGGTGACAGACAGGGAGGACACCATGTGATGACACAGGCAGACAGATGCAAGCCAAGGTCACCCCCAGAAGCTAGGAAGAGGCAAGGAAGGCTTCTCCCCTACCGGATTCAGACAGAGCATGGCCCTTGACTTGGGACTTCTAGTCTTCAGAACTGTGAGATAAGAAATGTCTCTTCTTTTAAGCCACCCAGTTTGTGGTATTCTGTTACAGCAACTCTAGGAGATGAATTCAACTAGTTATATCAAAATAAATTCCATGAAAATGGCCTGGTTTCACTTGCATTTAGAGAAATTAAAGAAACCAACAATATGGCACAATTTTCTCCAGGTTGAGAATGTTGCAAGTGAACAGCGTTGAGCAAGCATATGAAGTCTCAGGTGTCTTCCCCATCGCCTGGATCATCCTTATTGGCGTGACTCCCTTTTGATCCATCCTCCATGAAATAGAAATCGAAATGCTCATTCCTATCCTTAAATCTCTTCAGTAGGAAGCCTCAATGCAAAGCCGAGCTGACATCCAGATGTTGGTTTCTCTCACGCCAACTCCTCCTGAGGACTGTGCTCTGGCCAAGAACAAAACAAGATCTCTCCCCACGTGAAGCGCCCAGCCCACCAGCAGCCCACGCCTGTCTCCTCTATGGCAGTTACCACAAGAAGTTTCTTGTTTGTTTGCTGTCTCCAGAGCATACAGACCGTATTTACCTTGCTCATTGCTTTATCTTCAGCATGGAATACAGAGCCTGGAATTTAGAGGGGGCTGGTTAAGTACCTGATGAATCAAAAAAAAAAATGAAGGGACGAAGGAATGAGTCCCCTCAGCCCTCCTCCCTTCTCTCAGCAAATGGTTTGCATCCTGCTTCGGGAGAAAATTCAGGCCATCAAGTGTGCAAGACTAAATCACCCACCATCATTACCATTTTTTAAAAATGATTTATGTACTTAGTTTCACTTTTCTTATTTCCTCATGAGTCAAACATAGGAGGTGGGGAGATTAAGTATAGCACGCTATCACCTAGTTTTTAATGGGCCATATCTTTATGTTCTACCAGAAAAGAACCTTTCCTTTCACAGGGGCAGCTTCACATAATCTAGATACAAATAGTAACTTATATTCCAGGAAAATGTAATTAAAATAGAATCTATTCGGACTTGCCCTGTGAGACAGGTTTTTCACTGCTCGGGAAGGAAGCTGCAAAGTATTGGGGGGGGGTGGTTGGCTTGGAACTGGAGGTATCCGTCTGACCTCAGCGTGTGTGGTAGGGCGAAGGAAGGGGGAAGGCAGGGACAGGTGTATGTGCACACACACTTCTTAGCTCTGCCTTCTGAGGAAGCTTAGAAGCAATGACACACAGACGCTGGCTTGTATTCTTAACTAAAAAGACCTAGGGTCCCGTGGAGAAGAGCTGATTCTGGAGATGAGACTGGGGAAGGACAAGGGGAGTCTGGAACATCTTCTTGAGCCAGAAAGTAGGGGAGTACTCAGAGAATGACAGGGACCTGTCAAAAGAAATAGGCACCAAAGTGAACGGGCTCCTACTGGCCAAAACCTGGAACCACGGGAGCAATGAAGTAAGGGATGTCAGTGACATAGTCCCCCGAATAAAGTAAGAATCTAGGAGTCCATACTGATCTCAAATAGAACTGGAGAAGGAAAAACTCTTCCTTATTGTGGAATGACAATTAAGAAATATGGAAGGAGCAACGTGAATTAGAAAACGATCAGTGCATGGGAAAACTGGGAACTGAAGGTGGGACAAGGAACAGGGTATTTACATGGCCGCAAAGTGTCTCCCCACAAATTACTTAGTAGTTACAAAGGGAAAGATGACAAATTGTATGGGAGAGAAACACTGTGGTCCCTTAAACCAGATGCTCAAGGCTAACGTCTCCACTACTGACACAAACTGACCCGTGTGCCCGGGATGGTTAATTTTGTGTATCAACTTGGCTGGCCCATGAGATGCCCAGACGTTTGGTCAGACAGTATCCTGGGTGTGTCTGTAGGGGTGTTCCTGGGTGACAGCAACATGAGAATCAGTCTACTGAGCAGAGTGCTCTCCCCAGTGTGGGGGCTCTCGTCCAATCCAGAAGGCCTGATGAGAATGAAAGGGTGAGAAACAACGCTTTGTCTCTCAGCCTGATGGTCTCTGAGCTGGGACACAGATCTTCTCCTGCCCACATACCCAAGCTCAGACTAGAACGTGCACCGCTGGCTCTCCTGGGACCCCAGCCTGCTGACTGCAGAGTTTGAACTCCTCAGCCTCCATAACCTCTCTATTTACTTAAAGGAAACTATCGTCCTCTATGTGCATATATAAACACACACGCATCCTACTGGTTCTTTTTCTCGGGAGCAGCCGGACTAATACAGATTTTGTGCCAAGAGTGGTTGCAGACAGAATTTTAAGAATGAGGTTTCTGAGTTAGTTCTAGAGTTTCTGGAAATGGCTCTCTGATCGGATTTTAAAAAATTTGAGAGAGGGAGCGCATGAGCAGGCATGAGCAGGAGGGGCAGAGGGAGAGGGAGAGAGAATTTCAAGCAGACTCCCCACTGAGCCCCAACGTGGGGCTCGATCCCAGGACCCTGAGATAACGACCTGAGCTGAAGGCAAACAGCTGAGCCACCCAGGCCCCCCTGCATGGGATACTCATAATTAATCTTATCTAAGAAGTAAGGAGCTGGACTGTGCATGTATTTGAGAAGATATCTGGAAAATTAGCAAATTCATGAGGTTGGCTGGTAACTCCTCATGTCACTGGACAAAAGGATAAATGTAAAGAAGGGCCCAGGGATTCAAATTCCTAGTTCAAGTGCTGCAAAAGGCCATAAAAGCTTCTGTGTGTGCCCTGAAGGACAGCCTTATTTCCTGGAGCCACAGGCCTTAGAGCACAGATAAAAACAGTGCCTCCCGAAACGAAGCCGTGAGGACATCACCCCCCACCCCCGCCATGGTATCCGCCCAATACATACAACCTGAATTAATCAGGAGGAATCATAAGAGAAACCTACACGGAAGGACATTCTACATAATAACAGGAGAATTTCACAGGCAAGAAAACAGAAAGGCTGAATGATATCCCACATTTTAAGCAATTAAAGAGACATAACCAAAAAATGTGAGGCACACTCCTAGGAAGGTTCTTGGAGTTCTTGCGTTCTTCTATAAATGTGAAATTATACCAAAATATAAAGTTGCTAATAAAAAAAATCCAGGCCTCCGGTAGGTTTAGATTTTTTTAAAAGATGTTTTTATTTCTTAGAGAGAGAGAGCATGCATGTGAGCACAAACTGGGAGAGGGGCAAAGGCAGAGGGAGAGAGAGTCCTCAAGCAGACTCTCCACTGAGCGGGGAGCCCGAGGTGGGGCTGGATCCCAGGACCCTGAGACTGCGACCTGAGCATAAGTCAAGAGTTGGACGTTTAACTGACTGAGCCACCTAGGCACCCCAGATTTTTATTTATTCATTTTGAACAGGCAATATAGACTCCTAGTAAAAGATTCAGAAGATATAAATGATCAGAGAGTAGGAAGTGCTTCTCATTTTCCCACAGCTTCCCCTGCCAGAGGTTTTCTGTGAATTCTTCTAGAAATAGGTCTGGCACGCACACGCGCGCGCACACACACAGTCTTTTTTACATGAATGATATTTTTTCTCTAATTAAAACGTGTGTCTTGGCGATAGTTTCATATAAGTAAATAGAGAAAAACCTCATTTTTTCTGCCTGCATGGTATTTCATTTCATGGGTGAGCACGAAATAACATCTTTAATTATGTTATTTGTTATGTGATCCATGTATTTGTTGTTGTATTGTTATGGAACTCATTACCTATAATTAAAGTTATATAATCATTTTTGTTGTATTGTTATGTAGTTTATATATTATGTAAGTTATATAATTTAATAATCCGTCTTGGACTTTGAGGTTGTTACTAATCTTTTCTACTATGAACAGTGCAACCGTAAGTACAAGGGCATCTTATTTCTTCGTGCATACATGTACATATTGCTGTATAACGCCTTTCCAGAGCGGAAGTTGCCAGGTCAAAGGATACGTGCAATTTAAATTTGTGAATTTCTGTCAAATTATTCTCCAGAGAGGCTGGCTGCAGCAATTCGTACTTTCAACTACAGTTTGTTTGCCGGGTGTGGGTTTTGAAACCAACGATGCTGGCCGATTTCAAAATGACAGCTTTACTGCCGTTTTAATTTCAAAGTACATAAAACTTTGACCCCTCTCTTTATCGATGTACCAAACTTGTGCAATGCTCGTGAGCTTCCTGCCAGCTTCCAACATGCTCCATTCACTTTCCCTAGTTCTCAGAGGAGACTTTCTCCCAAGGGTGAAGGCATCTTGTTGCTGCTGCTTCTGGCACAATCATGGTCTCCGTGAGAGTGAGAATTCATTCATTTAACCCCCTTTGTTAGATGGCACCGTCCTGAAGTGGGCAGGGTCTATTTGGTAGAGAGATTAGGAGTGTCAGAGTCCTCCAGCCCTGGAGCCCCAGGTTTGAATCCTGGCTCTGCTAGTTACTGATGGTGTGCGTTCATAATCATCTGAGTAACTAGTAAGTGCCATGTGCCAGGCACTGTGCCAAGAGCCCGAGTTACAAAGAAGAATAAGGCACGGTATTATTGTGCCAGAGCCAGAGCCAGACGATGCCCTGGAGTAAGCACAACAACAAAGCAATAACAAAGAAGAGATGCTATGGAAGCTCAGAAAAAGGATATCCAGCCCAGCTTTAGGAGCAGGAGGGTTCAAAGAAGACATCCAAAAATTAAATTTCCTGACATCTGAATTATTTAAGCGATTTTATACTCTCCAAACAGGTAGATCTAGGCACTTCTTGACTTATTCTGCCTTACGAGCACCTGGAACAGGATGCTTTATTTTGCCTTTTTCTTAATATACTGAATGAAGACTCGAAAAAGAACGTTTGAGGAGACAGCCCAGCAGTGCAGCAGCAGGTGACCCTGGCACTGAGCTCCCGGGACAGTTCCATGAGACGAGACGCTCTGCTCCCGGGAGCACTCACGCACAGTGACACGAAGTCCTGCTTTATTACGAGCAGTACCGCCAGCCGTCCGGACAGCAGGACATGGCCCTCCTCTCCTCAGGTCCCCTTGTCCCGGGCGCCACACCTGTGCTGTGTCGTGTTCACCCTCATGGCGACACGGCTGTCTCTGGTTTGCGTGCTGGATTGCCATCCAGCTTGGCACCGTGTCCAGAAGGGATTATCCTAGTAGTTCACAGGGGCCCTCTGAAGTCAGAAAACCTCCCACAGGAATGGTCAGGCTTTCCACAGGACACAGGAAACTCGGGAAGGCTATGGGCAGGGGTTCAGCTCTCTGGGTTCCTCTCTTTTCCAGAGCCACCTCTCCTCATGTGAGCAGCAGTGCAAAAGCTAGTTAACCAGAAAGTGTGGTCAGGAGAGGCCTGGCTGAATTATTTTACCTTTTTCTTTCTTTCCTTTTTTTTTCTTTCTTTCTTGCAATAAAAACAAAACAAAACAAACAAACAGAAAAAACAACAACAAAAAAACCCCTATGTTCCATAAATACATTTTTAGAGAATGCTTGCTTTTTCAAAACATATTTCTGTTATAATAGTAAGACATGCCTTGTAGAGAAGTATTAACTTTAAAAGTTCTTACTGCTGTCTTTAGTTTTCTTTGTAGTCACTTGTTCATTCATTCAGGAGTTACAGTGCCCACGTTCCAAGCACTGTTCTGGGAGCCATGATGGAGGGATGAACAGGCACAGCTGTCTACCCCCAGTTCAGGGTCATGAGAAGGACAGCCACTGACCGGGCTCCAGGAAGAGGCAACAGAACGTGCAGTGCACAGGTGGAGGGAGGGAACAGGACAGGACACAGGACCACAGCGCAGCAAGGACAGCAAGAGGAGCACGAGGGCTGCACGGGCAGAGGTGGGTATGAGAGATGGGCAGTGTCATGGGGTTCTGCACGGTATCTCAGGGGCAGAGTTTAAGCACTGATCATGTTTGCCTTTTGCAAGCCCTGTGACTTCAGGCTGCAAAGGACCGAGTGCCTGGCAGTAGAGCAGCAAGGAGGCCACCACCTGGGTCCTGGGAAGGGATGACTGGGGCTCCGGTTGGGGGTGGAGCGTTGGACAGACTTTGAGAGCAGAAGCAGCACTGATAGGACAGGGTGGCTTACTGGGTGGGAGAGGTGGGAAAGAGGGAGGGGTCAAGGTCATTCACAGGAACAGTCAAGCTGACCACAGCGCTGCTTATTCTACGGAGTCAGGACAGTAGGGGAAGAGCACAATTTCGAGAGGTGATGGTGAGCTGCACAGGCTGTGCTGGGTCTGAGATTCCTTAGGGAGAGCCAAGGGAAGATGCTGCTTATTCTTCTTTCTCTCATAAGCTTATTAAACCTGACCCTTTGGACACAAAGGAGCCAGTGCCCAGGATGGCAGACACAGAGTATCAAGAGCACAGGGAGGGGGACCTGAAATCCCACTGTCATCAAGGGCACCTGCTCTGCGGCCCAGGAAGTCACAAGACATATTCGGGTTTTATTTTAATTTTTTTTATCACCTGAATTTGATGTTGTTACTCAGCAATTCTACCTTCCTGGTATAAGGAATTAGCAGAATCACCTTCCCCACCTGAGGGCAAGCTACTGAAGTCCCAGACAGTGTGGTTAAAACACACTACTAGTAATACGATGGCTCCTTCTCAGCACACTAAATTCTTGACCATAAAAGCCAATTTTTCCCCCAAATACCACTGTTCATTTACTCAGCAAAAGGAAACAGAACATTTTATACTCTATGACAATGGAAACAAGATACGTGTCGAGGATATAAAAAATAATCTGTCAGACAAGGCACAGCAAATCATGCCCACAAACACAGCAGCTGGGCTGACCTCTGGAAAGGGACTGCTTTTTGGTTCTTGTTGGTTTGTCTTCTGGGGGTGTCGGGAAAGGGTTCAACCTCCAAGTCTATCAGTGCAGTGAGAAGGACATAGGTCATTCACAGGGCACTCAGTCAGCCGGTCGCTTTGACAGGAGAGTCTCTGTGACAGCGGACAGCAACGGAAGATGTCAGGACTCGCCCACACTGGGTGGGAGACTCACAGTCAAGGGAGAGACCATAACTTACCACTGTTGGGAATGAATACGGAAATGGCTTCATTTTGACCTAGCCAGGAAAGCCATTCTTTTCCTGAGATCATAAAATGTTTGTAAGCTTACCAAACCTGCACCAGGGTAGGCAGGTTGCCCTGGTCTCCATTTGCCACCCTATCGCTTTTAAATAGTCCTGAATTATTTGACTGACTGATTGATTTACCTAAAATCCTAGTGAAGGAAATACAGAGCGTGGTAAGCTGGACCACAGCAACACCACGCTCAGTGACCGTAAGAGTCCTCAGGAACTACAGAGTGTCAGACTAATAGACGGATGGTTAAACACTCACATACGTTTCAAATCAGTGAAACAATGAAGACGTTATGTATTTTACAATGTTAGCATATGAATAAATCAGAATAGCATTATTTAGCTATGAGATGCTGAGTGTCTAATGATGATACACATGAAGATCTGGACCAAAACGTAAGAATGAAACTTAGCCTCTTAGTAACACAACACTGTATTTTCTCTTCCAGTCTACAAGTGATATATAGAATTTCTCCAACCTAAGGCTCAACTTTTACATATATATTCCTTCCCATCCATTTCCCTTAAAAATGATTTCCTATTAGGGGTGCCTGGCTGACTTAGTGGGTTAGGCATCTGACGCTTGATCTGGGCTCACGTCATGATCTTAGGGTTGCGGGATGGGGCCCTGCGCCCAGCTCCACGCTCAGCATGGGGCCTGCTTGAGATTCTCTTCCTCTGCTTCTGCTCATGCTCTCTCTCTTAAAATAAATAAATACAATCTTAAAAAAAATTTTCCTATTATATTAGCAATTTGGCTCCCTGGCATGCATAGGGAAGTGGTTAAGTGCATTCTGCCTTAGCCAAGGGGTTAGCCTACTTATAAACCAGCGCTGCCCAGGAAAATGGACGAGACCGAGGCCTGAGCCAGACAACCCTTTGGCAGAAATGCACAATTACATGAACTGGTAACAATTATGCATTTTAAATACTATAAACCACTTGTACCACAGTACTGAGCACTCTTAAAAACAAGTAGATCGCCTCACACATGTCTGAGGACTGTAACTAAACAGGATGCCTTCGCATTCTTACCCCGTCCTGACCCTTGGATAGGAAGCCTCTTCACCTCAGGCTATACTGAAATATTCAGTTCTCTGGGTGACAGGAAGCCTAACAGGTTCACCCCATCCCTCTGTCTCATTGAGTGAGTGACAGAAAATGTAACCAATAGACCAGATCACTTTTTTAAAAACTGTAATTCCTTACGCCCATTTTCCTAACATATGAAGGTTCTGATACAGTTACAGCAAGGTTTTCCTGGGTGTAATTGAGACGTGGGACAACCAGACAGGGAGCTTTTGGGGTCCAAGCGGGGCAGCAGCTGCGGCAGGAAACACGGACAAGAAATAAATGGTTACTTAGTCAGGTGGCTGGGTGCTTTCCATTTCGGCTACTGCGACAACACCCGTTCTCAGTGCGGAAAGCAAAGTCACACTAAGCTACTATTTAGTGCGCCAAGGAGTGCATCAGGGGATTTTCATGCATGTTGTCAATTGTAAGTTTATTAAATGTTAATGGAAACATTTCCAAACCTCCTTTTGTTGACATCACATGTCCAGTTACAGGCGAGAAACTACCACACATGTAAACTGATCACCCAACCATCATCTCTGCTCTGAGAAATCTCAATTACAAGCACAGCTTGCACTGGCCTGAGAGGGCATCTATTTCTCCTACAGAATGGATTGTGTAAGAATGGGACAACTGGAAAGCTTCCCAGATGCTCCGAAGTTCTGTGTTTGGCTATTGTTTCTGTTGGGTGAACTAACAGCTACCCCAGAACTGAGCAGAGGATTTTAAAACCAGCAAAAAAATTTACTGAATGAATGAATGCATGCATGAATGGCCAGAAACTTTGTCAGCTAGGTATCTATGGCTTTGTCAGAAGTCTCAAACACCCAACAAGGCCACATTTCTTTAAGTAAAGCTTAAAAATTTGCATTATCCTTATACTTCTTACATTTGGCACTTTCTTTTGGTTTGAGTTGGAAGGTTTTTTGGTTTTGGTTTTGGTTTTTCTAAACAACCTTGCTTGTGTCTAGAGAGGATATCACTTCCTTTCCCCTTTCAGCACTGTAGAATTTGTCACATAGGGGGCCTTGCTTTAGGACAATGGACAGCAGCCTCAGGGGCAGGAGGAGGTTAAATGAGCACACTTATTATGTCAACGCTGGGAGTGTCTGGGGGCATGCCGAGCTTTCCCTGTACAAATCTGGTAATACTGTCACTGCTCTGATGCTGCAGACCCTAAAGGAAGATCTGGAGGGTCAGACGGCATCCCTGAGTGAAATACCTGAAGCTGTTCCCTGGGGCGCCTCAAGAATCGCTATTAGTTCTGGGATGGAGTTGTAATGGTAAGGAAAAGGAAGCTGAATTTGGAGGGGCCTAAAGAAGATATAAAAGGCAAACGACATTCATTATTACCACTCTGCAAAGGGTTTTTATTGTCCCATGATATAGGAGATGTTGCATTTTACAGCTTTATTCCCATATTGTACTCAAGTCTCCTAAGAGACAGTGAGCCAGATTTCTTTCAAATTCATTTTTACTTATTCCTAGTACACTGCTGTGGCATCCAGGGGGAATTTTTACTAAGGGAGGAGGGACCTGGAATCATGAAGAGGTGAACTGTAAAAACCTCCAAGTATTAAATGGACTCATATTCAATGACAGAAAATCAACATATCCCGAAGATAAATCTGATACAGATACTCTGCTACTCTGCTTTATTCAGTCGGTCCTTCTGCACTTGTGAAAATAACCAAGTGCTGTCTATACTCAGGAATACCAGACAGGAGGAAGTGAACTAAGAGGAGAAGAATGTGGTGGCAAAGAAAAGAGTCAAAAACTAAAAACAGATCAAATACACCAGGAAATGGAAAAAACAAATAATTTTCCCTATTTTTTTCTTAGTTCCTAGAGCAGAAATTAAATCATTTTTATTGCTAGATCAAACTGAGAAAGGAATTTATGTAAATAGATCGGTTGCCAATTTAAGGCAAATACTATCACACTTATTTTTTTCAGTGTCACCGCAACCACGATTAAATTCAGAGCTTCCCAGGCTGGTGAGAAAAGTTTAGTGGGCCCCAGAAAGTAGTTATCCTCCAGCTCAACCCTGCCCAGAAAACTGTTTTCCTAAACATCTGTTAATATTGCATCTCACAAAGTAAAAGAAAAGCTTAGCCTATTTATCAATAGCATTATTTCCAGAGCTGTCCCTAAATTTTAAGTCCCACTGTTCTCTGTGAAAAAAGGACTGAAACTAAACAATGTGACCGAATAAGGAAAAAAAATTAATATTCTGATTTTATAATTTCAGGAAATACTCTGTCTCAAGTTTGTGCTTATAATCCGTCTAAGTTTAAAAAGTCAAGGGTTTGGCCAGCGTGGCCAGTGCATCTGGCAGAGCCAGGGCGGAGGATAGGGCTGGCTGGGTCTGTCCGCAGCCTGGTGTCCCGCAGGGTAGGGGTGGAGCAGGTGGCCGCACACGGGGAGATCAGTGACATTCAGGAGGACGGAGACCATGCGTAAAATGGTAAGATGAAGGGAGCCAGGTCTCTCACAATTGCAGGAGGAACTCACCAATTTCGAAGGAGAAGATTAAAACAAACCCCGTGGAGTCAGACAGAAACGGAAGCTATCGGGGTGCCTGGGTGGCTCAGTGGGCTAAGCCTCTGCCTTTGGCTCAGGTCATGATCTCAGGGTCCTGGGATCGAGCCCCACATCGGGGTCTCTGATCAGCAGGGGAGCCTGCTTCCCTTCCTCTCTCTCTGCCTACTATGATCTCTGTCAAATCAATAAATAAAAATCTAAAAAAAAAAAGGGGGGGGCGCCTGGGTGGCTCAGTCAGTTAAGCGTCTGCCTTCGGCTCAGGTCATGATCCCAGGGTGCTGGGATGGAGCCCCACATCAGGCTCTCTGCTCAGCAGGGAGCCTGCTTCCCCCTCGCTCTCTCTGCTGCTTGTGATCTCTGTCTCTCTCTGTCAAATAAATAAAATATTAAAAAAAAAAAGAAATGGGAGCTATCTGTATGAACTCACGGTGTTGAACATAAACAGAAAGGTCTATGCGCATCTGTGTGTGTGTCTCCCCCAGTGCACCACCCACCGGACTATTTTCTGAGAAAGTCTAAAAGCAGTAACACACCAGCAGCGACAACACGCCCACTACCAATCTTGATTTCTTTTTTTTTTTTTTTTGGAAGATTTTGTTTACTTATTTGAGAGGCAGAGAGAGTGAGAGAGGGTAGGAGCAGGGAGGAGAGGGAGAAGCAGACTCCCCGCTGAGCAGGGAGCCTGCCTTGGGGCTGGATTCCAGGACCCTGGGATCCCAACCGAGCGGAAGGCAGACAGGCAGACGCTTAAGGGAGACTGAGCCACCCAGGCACGCCCCTCCCTCCCCATCTTGATTTCTAAATGCCACACCAAGACTGAACCAATGCTTTTTAGAGAAACGGCTGATTTCATCACCAGGATGGGAGAAGCACAAGATGAGCCTGGAATCTTACTAAGCCAGAAAATAAGGACGTTCTTAAAGACTGACAGGGACATATCCAAAGATACAGCTGCCAGCTGAAAGGGGCTTACACCGGCGAGTCTAGGCCAAATAGTTTCACTTTATTTGGGAACAGAAGGAGAATGAGTTTTGTGGTTGACTATCTTCGTCCTCTGTCATGACTCTGTGGACTCTACAGGTTTTATCCTGACTGGCCTTCTAGGAGACACATACCATCGATGAGACACATACCATCGATTAGACCAAAACGTGGGGCTAAACTGGCACAAATCCAATATGAACAAACAGCTCGGATTTGTTGCATGTTTCAAACAGCTAATATGCTGGTACCTGCACATCAGCAAATACGTGTACATTTTGCTAATAAGGTCTTTCTTTAGATTTAGAGAGGCAATGCCTTTATTTATGCTTTGAATGAGTTCTTATGGCAGGCTGCTAAAAGTGGATGCAGAAATAAATTGTTTTGGCTATTAATGAATACAAAAATATTTTCTCCAAGTTTTGTCCTTAATATCAACTAGAGGAAAAAAAAAATTTTTTTTTGCTGGAAAGTAACTTGTAAGACATGGTATCAATTAGGTTGGTCTTAAACGTTTCCTTTCCTCAAATTCTGACTAAAAGATTAATCACTTAGGGAAGAAACATCTTCTTCACTGTTGACAATCTGTGGCTGAGAGTTAGCTATGACTTTTAAAAATAAATTTCATATTGAAATAATTGCAAACTTAAAAGTTATAAGAAGAGCATTAAAAAACTTCCAACTATCTTTCTCTCAGATTGTTAATGTTTTCATATCTGTCCTATTCTCAAATATGTATGTATGTATATATGTATGTATATGCATGCAAATCTATATACACACATACTAATTTTTTATTTATATAGATTGTAATGACCTACTTTTCTAAGACGGACCAGCTTATTACAGCCACAGGATTATACCGCGGACCCTCGAGCATACAGGCTTGAACTGTGTAGGTCTGCTTACACAGAGTTTTTGTAGTACAACACTGTAAATGTATTTTCTCTGCCTTGTGATTTTCTTGATGACATTTTTTCTCTAGCTTACTTTGCTGTAAAAATACAGTATAAAACACACATGGCATGCAAAATATGTGTTAATCAACTACCTATATTATCAGAAAGGTTTCTGATCAACAGTAGACTATTAGTAGTTAAGTTTTGGGGAGTCAAAGTTTTACCTGGGTTTTCAACTGCATGGGGAGATTCAGTGCCCCAACCCCCGTGTTGCTCAAGGGTCAACTGTATCTCATTTTGTTCTTCAGATGATACATAATCCGAGTTGGGAAAGGGAGCTGATGATGGCCCTGGTAAAGCTGGAGGTTTTGTTCTGGCGAGCCTTGGCTCTGACATACACTAGTTCCATAATCAAAGGAAGCTGTCCACGGAAGCCAGGCAGGCAACACAGGTAACGGAAGCAGAAACAAACTGCCCAGGACATGGAGGGCACTGCACCAGCATGCGCCCTATATAAGCGTGTAGCTATTCATCTCATAGATGGTCCCTATTTTGAAATGTATACCGAGCTGTGCCAGAACTTTTCATTTTTCAAGAGAAGCTAGAGAGAGTGCATTTTTAAGGGACATTATCCAATTTTTAAGCGGGACTCATGTTTAGAGATAATAAGCCTGGTTTGGGGGGGAAATACATACACACAGTCATCGGTCACTTATGCACAGCTCACCACACGACCAGCTGGCAGGTGTAATAATAATTTCTGGTGATGACTAACAGAACGTTCTGATGCCATCAACAGGTAATAGACATTGTGCAAAAACAATGAAAGAAGAAAAAAAAAAGAACCACCCTGCCCTAGGATCCCGAGTCAGTTCTCTTGCAAAGGAAGTGATGCAATACCAACTGCACGCAGGAGAATTAAAACAGGAGGACCGAGCTGGCGAGGATTAAACCCATGTTACACAACAACATCTGCAAAACAGAGCTCTTGAGAGGAACCTTCCTGAGTACTGCTACTTAAAAAGAAGCCGGTTCACACGCGGTAGTTGCAAAGAAATCTGGTACGATTCCGAAGAACAAAAACTCTTGTTTTTAATTTCTTTAATCTTTAAGGAAAGAGTCCCAGCAAGGAAGTACCCTTGGCATTTAAAGGCTGACCTTAAGATTCATCTGGTAAAATCAGTACTTAGACGCTACAATCAGTCTAATGTTCAAGTTTACTTTTGGCTTCTAGAACAATTCATCAACTAGTTAATCAAGATACTACAATTACTCATAAAATTGATCCAATTTCTCTTACTCTTTGAAACCGTTTAATTTGCCGTCGCTATTTAATATATAATATTTCAAGCGTCCCTCTATTTCTTTATTAAAACCTAAACACTGTTACTCTGAGGGCTCCAGTCTGCCCATTGCTGGTTGCTTAGTCTGTGGGAAGCACAGAAATAGAGAATGTTTAGAAACTTTTAAGGCAATTTGACATCATGGTGACAGCCAAGGGGGAGATGAGTGAACTCATCTTGTTCGACAAAGTACAGACTATTGCGGATGCTGCTAAATTGTCCCCGTGAGGTTGTGTGTGACACAGGCTGGACTCCAGTCACCCACAGTGGGAGCATGTTACAATGTATAAAATCTATCAGGCTAGTTTAGCAACTCTAGTGAAGAAGTGCATTAAAACCTCAGAAAGTGTAAGCGTTTATTTTCATTACTTGTTAGGTTTACAATCATCTAAATTTTTAACAAGGCCTGTTTTAAATTTATAGTTTAGCCCTATTAGCTACACTAGGGAAATAAAATTTGTATTACTTACTTTTAATCCAATTTAACTTAATCCCTAATCCTTGGCAAAACCACCTTCACAGCCTTGTTTGTCTGGAAAAGACCCATTTTTTCCGAATGTAGCAGTCACAGTGAACTGAATATCATGGTGAAGGCAGGTCCAGAGAAATGACGACCAAAAGGGCTCTAACCAGGGTGGGCTCTGAGGTGTCAGTCTCTTACATACTGAGGCTGGTTTTGGAGCCAAAACTGATGACTGATGAAGCAGTAAGACCATCAAAAGGAGGTAGCATTTACACAAAACATAAAGAGATAACCTCAAAACCAAGAGAATTCGTTGAAAGAAAAAGTACAAACTTGAAGGCTGACATAGAAGGCAGACTCTAACGCTGGTCAAGGCAGCCCATCAGGACACCGAGGTTGGAAGTGGGTCAGTCCAGAGAAGCGCTGGCCTTGGACCTGGCCCTGGAAGAGCTCTCTGGGAGGCCACTGCTCTCTGTTCAGGCTCTGGAGTCTCCCTGAGACACAAGAGCTCAAACCACATCGGTCTTTTTGGACCATACGTAACTTCAAGAATTAAGATGTCCTCTGAGAGTTTGATGAGAGATGGGAGAGCATGATTATAAAAGTAATCTTATGCTACTACACCCAGGGTGTTATATGCTGTTTACTTGTTCAGTTAGTTTAAATGTGTATTTTTATGCCCCATTTGTAAATGGCAATGTCTGGCTTTGTAGAAAGAGTGCGTTAACCTATAAAAGCAAGCCTTCCTATTTTGAATGCCTAAAGAGACTAATACACGTTTTAAATATTTCTCTTAAGGGTAAGTATTATGTCATCTGTTACTGCATTTTTATAGCTCACTGGGTGTTTGGCTTTCCAAGGCAATGCTAGTCAGTTCCTTGCTCGCTATGAATGGATTACTTATTTCTTTGCCTGCCCTTTAGCTCCGGCAAATTCAGGAAAGGAGCAGTGCAGGGTAAATGGTGAATGGCATTTCCCATTTTACAACACTGCACAGGCAAAGCCTAACAAAATAACATAAGGAAGGACAAACAGAGGTGGATTTTGCAATTCTCTCTTTTCTGTATGTGTTTTATACCCGTTCACATAGGAAAGCTATACAATAATTTCGCTTAAGGTAAGTTAACAATTGTACAATTCAGATTCCTCAAAACTGAATTTTTCTTTTCATGAAGGACCTCGGAGTCAATCTAGACCGGACTGAAAAACTCCACAGAAGTTAATGTACATGAATTCTACTATAAACCACAGTGTTGAAGGCAGGTTAAACATTTCATTGTTGGGTTGAAAATATAAAAAATGGTAAAAGTATTCAGACAGGCTAAGCCTTCATCCCACTCTCCAAAGGTTTCTACTGTTCATCACTTCTACATCCTTCCAGAAAACTTTATGTGCCTGTGCTCTGTTTGTACATGGCAGAGACACAGGTGTGACCCCAAACATCCCATCTCTTCTTCCCCATTCCACCCCTTCTTGGGGTTAGACAGGGCCACATCATTAGCTCTGGCCAACAGCCATGGGACCTCCATACTCCTGAGCCGAAGCACAGAAAGGCTGGCGTGCACATTGCTTTGGGGACCGAGGACGCTCTGTTTTGAGATGGCAGGGCCACAGATCAGAGCAGCCTGAGCACTCACTGGCTGCCTGCAGTCTTCCAGGCCCGCAGATGTTATGTGAGTGAGTTGTAAGCCCTTGTTACGTTAAGCTGCTAAGACCTGGGGGTTGTTTGTGTGACTGAAGCCTAACTCATCCTATCCTAATTCGGCAATCTTTCCATGTTAGCATCTCTGCATACCTCATTTTTCTAAACAACAGTACACATATGTCAAAACTGACGGGCCACTCATACTGGTGAACTTTTAGGTTGCTCCTAGTTTTATTGTTAACCTCGTTACTATAAACATGCTGTCTTTAACATCATCTTACACAGAGCTTGCTAACACATGCACAAATATTTCTCTAGGGGAAATGCCCTCAAGTAAAATTGCTGGGCACAGAAGAGTATGTTGAAAAAATTTTCAAGTAAGTAATCCATCAATCATCACAGTTTGAAAGGCGCACAAAGAAATGTAATGGACGTTTCCTTCACACCCTAAACCACAACCTCTGGGGCTGTCCTCTAACTATAACCAATGCTATCAATTTCCTATATCCTGTAAGAAAGTAGGTATATGGAAATGTTATACCTCTTATGTATATATGCAAATGTGTGCATGCATATGTATATACATGCAAATGCCCATATGTATATTTAGGGTGGATTCTGAAAGATGTCTAAATCGCCCCCAATGAGCGTGCCTGCTTCTCCATACTGTTCTGGGCCCATTTGCATCTATTTTTTTATTTTTAAAGATTTATTTATTTATTTATTTGAGAGAGAGACAGAGAGCATGCATGTGCATGGGGGGTGGGAGAGGGAGAGACAGAATCCCAAGCAGACTCCCAGCTGAGCATGGAGCCCGACTCGGGGATCCACCTTGTGACCCTGAGATCAGGACCTGAACTGAAACCGAGAGATGCTTAATCGACTGAGCCCCCCAGGTACCCTTTCGAGGGCTGTTTTTAAAATAAGAGGCATTCATGCTGTGTTGCTGTGCTCAGCAGTAATACAACTACTACTATTTGGGTAGACCTTTCATGTTATCTTTTCTAATTTTTTTTTTTTTTAAAGTAATCTCTACACCCAACATGGGGCTTGAACTCACAAGCCCGAGATCAAGAGTCACACGTTCTTTGGACTGAGCCAACCAGGTGCCCTGACCTTTCATATTATCTTAATAGAAGAGGTCCGGCTGTAATTGTCAGGTCAACTAATATCTATGTAGTATTTGCAAAACAAATTCACCGTGGTCAAGCTGCCCCAGAGGCAGGCTGAAACTAGTTAACGCTTCCTCTTGACCTAGTGGCAGCGGGAATGGATTAAGGAGGGGCTGGGGGTGATGTAGGACAAGCGAGACAAAGAAAGGCCAGTGGCATGCAGGTGAGTAGAAAGGTATGACCAGGAAATGGCCAGGAGATGGATGTGCTGAAGGTGCTTGCAAATACTTCGGGAGAGTGGCAGAACGGTGGACGTAGTGACCAGGAGGGACCAGTGTGACACAGATTACATCTGAAGGGCTGGGAGCCATCGGCGCGAAACGCAGAGGGCAGGATATAAAGATACGACGTTCGGAGCTCTCGGTTCGGTAACGGTATGTTGGCAGCTGGGCATCTTCAGTCACAACGGGAGAAGGGATTTTCCCAGGTGAGTGAGCTCCCAAGAGCACGCTGGAAATGAGCATTTCTGATCACTAGTTTTCAGGATGATAATTTTGGGGAACTATCAGATTGAATCTATACTTTTAATATGAATTTAAAGAACTCTGACCACGCATCACAACTTCCTGGACTTGGGGATGGAAATATTTTGGTTTGGGAGATGTTTGGGCTTTTTTTTCTTTTTGTAATTTAATAATTTTTATGGACTTTTAAAAAGTAAATCCACTGAATTATTTTGTTCTGCAAAATTGAAATTAAACTCTTTAAAGTTTATTTATCTGTTTATTTATTTATTGACATAATCTCTACACCCAATTTGGGGCTTGAACTCACAACCCCAAGATCAAGAGTCACATGTTCTTCAGACTGAGCCAACCAGGCATCCCTGAAATTAACTTTCATGGGAGATGGTTGCCTGACTCTCAGTATTCCACTGAAGCCTTGGCACACAGATAGTGATGGAAGCAATGGCTTCACCCAAACAGAGGGATTCCTTAAGTAGAGAAAGACAGCTCCTGAACAAGATGGGCAGAAAGGACAATGATGGCTGGGAGATCGCATCAGAATGGAGGACAGAAGAAGGGGCAGAACCTTTGGGAGCTGAAGAGCAGCATTTTGTAATACATTTCAAATCAGAGATCTCTCCAACTGCCTGTGGACTATTTCCACGATGATGACTCACAGGCACCTCGGACTCAGTCTGTTTAAAACAACACAATCAGGGGCGCCTGGGTGGCTCCGTTGGTTAAGCATCTGACTCTTGATCACAGCTCAGGTCTCGATCTCAGGGTTGTAAGTTCAAACCCCAATAAAAATAAACAATAATTTACAAAACCTCAATCAAATCCCTGTCTATCAAACCTACTTGGCCTCTAGTGTCCATCATCTCCATGAATGGCTACCTGATTAGCCAAGAAGAAGCTGGAAACCAGATGAGGCTCTTCTTCCCTGTCCCTATGTCCAGTCAGTGAGGATGCCATATTTCCAGCCCTCACATCTATCCTCCATGCTCCAGCACCACTCCTCAGTCTGACTTGATTTTCGACAGTACGCGCTAAATCCAGTTTTTCTGACTGCAATGTGACTCCCAATTCATTTTTAGATCTTTCCTACTCATCACAAAATATTTTGAACTCTGCAGCAGACATGGTAAATTCTCTACCCAAATGCACCTCTAACCCCACTTTCTTGGCCAGCAGAGCCCTGACTCTGCTCAGGAGTTCACTCCCCTCCCAACTCACTCCCAGTCATTTGCTCAGGGAATGGAATCTTATCCCCAGCAGCAGGTAGATGGATCTTGGTTAGTCTAACTAAAACTGGGAATTCCAGTTCCCTTGTCAGCAATCAGATTAGGAAAATTCCCTTGATCTGAGTGAAAATGAGGGGGAAGTCCTCTTAGAATGCACACAGTGCCCGAATCTTTATCTTAACATGAGGGGAGCTAGCCTAAGAGGACAAGTCAAAATGCCGAGGGAATGGGAAGGACCCAAGTCCTAGAGAACATGACTGAGCAATGGGGTTTTGCAACCCTGGATCCATCCTACCTCTATACTTCTTGTTACAAAGAGAAAGAACTTCCCTTGCTGTTTAGATCACTTTTATTTGGGTTTTCTGTTCCTTGTAGCCAAAGCACCCTGCCAAGGGAAAAGCTGATAAGCGTAGCTTCGAAGGCTGAATCTGAGTTCCTGGGGGATGCAGGAGGGAAAGCAAGACGAAAGGGTGAGAGGAGAGGTGCAGAGCTGCAGCCTCAGCCCAGAAGCGATTCTGTGAGCTACAGAAGCGTGCCTGAGGTCGCCAGGCCCCACTGAGATGGATGATGGCTGATAGTTACTCGGGGCTTCTTAGGTGGTGGCCCTGTTCCACTTGTATCAGAAAAAGTAACCCTTCTCACCTCACAGTTCCCAATCTGCATATGGCAGAAATGAGGACCGGAGGGTTTCAGGTACTTGCCAAGGGTTCCAGAGGCCAGGGGGCAATTCAAGCCCAGCAGTCTGACCACAGAATAAATGCTCTTAGCTCCGTGTGTCCGCCACGTTACCCACACTCAGATCACAGGAGGAGGAGACAGCCTGGTCCTAGACAGCAGCATTCACAGAAGTGCAGACGGAACACACATCCCTACAGGCAAGAAGGAAGAGAGCAGCTTCCCTTGTGAGGGAAAGGACGAGGTCTAACAGTCCCAAAGTCTGAACGTGAGGGCGCTGGAGAGCTGGCAGAGGAGCAGGCCAGAGAGCCTGGGGACGAGCTGGGCAGGACCGCAGGGACACGGCCGGGGAGGGCCAGGCAGGCAGGGGCCAGACGCCACCCCCACCTGCAGCACAGCCCACCGCACCGGGCACTGGCTTTCTCCTCTCAGCAAGATGCCGAGTCACTCACAGAGAGGAAAACGAGTTTTTCCTGAGTACTGACAAAATGCCAAGCGCTAGGCTAGACAGGAACTCCATGTGCGCGCCGTTGAATCCTCACCATGACCTCGGCTGGATCGTGACATGAGCTGTCTGTGGACAAGTTCGCCGAGGCAATATAGTTTAGAAGCACCGAGTCATTCACACCCACCAGCAAATCCTATTAGTTCAACCTTCCACAGAGATCCAGAATTCAATTATTTCTGATGCAGAGGGTCTTCAGTATTTCCCAATATTCCCCAAGATCTGGAAAGCTATTCTGGCACTGACTTCGTCTTCCATAATACATCCTCAAATATTACTCCACAGACAAATCTGAACACGACCGGGTTCTTGCACACCCTATTATTCATTCATCCAACAAGTCTTTACCGGGCTAGGCAACGTGTTAAGGGCCAGGGACGACGGGGACCGACATGATCTTGGTCTGAGATCCTCCAGGCAGTCCCGCAGGAGATATGGACAAGTAAACAGGAAAACACAGCCCTGGAGCTCCTGGAACCGAGGAAATGAAGGGTGATTCTCAGAGTAAAAATGGAGTGCAGTTAACCCAGGCCTCAAGGTTCGGAAGAGGCCATCTGAGAAGTAAAATCTGAGTTGAGAACCCAAGGCTGGGTAGGAATTATGCAGGTGATGAAGGAGGAATCGGGTAAAAAGCAGTGTTCGACACAGAGGGCACGGCAGAAGCAAAGCCTGAGAGGCTTAAAAAAAGAGTAAGCTGAGTTTCAAGAGAAGTCCGGTAAGGCTGGAGCACAGAGCACAGGAAAGACAGTGCAGGAAAAGGGATGGAAAGACAGTGCGAGACAAGATAGGAGAAGTAATGGTTGATGACACGGGCCCTTGCAAGTCATCTCAAGATGTTTAGGCTTTCTCCCAGAGCAAGGGTGAGCCACCGAAGCATTTCAAAGTAGAGGCATGAGCCGCTGTCTTCTGCATTTTAGAAAGGGAATTCTGGCTACAGCGGGAAAGTACTAAGATTGGAGCTCAAGGACTGGTTAGGAGACATCTGCGTGCAAGGCACCTTTAACAGAGACCTATGTGAGAACAAGGTGGGCATCAGATTCAAAATATATTCAGGAGATTGAACTGACCTCGAGGGGGTGGGAATGATGAGGAGAGAGATGAGTCAAGAGCAGCTAGATTTCTGGCTCCGGCACCGGGTGGAAGGTTGAACCCCGAGCAGCTTTTACGTGTTGGTTAAGCTTCTCAAGGCAGCTAACACGTTTCGGAAAAGTGACCAGCCAGAATGCCAGCCGGTCCCAGAAAAACGGCTTCTGTGTTGATAGTTTAAATGTATCCCTTCTCTCTCTCCTACTGCACTTCTCAATAGCGTAAATGCTCTCTGGATTTGTAAACACAGAATGTGACCTTATAAAATGGTGTGGAGGAAGGAGGATAAACAGAGGGCCTACTTAATCAGGGCCGCCGTCAGTCGGCTTTTTCAGGGAAGTGCCAAGCCACCCAGAATAATGAAAATCTGACTGAGACTCCACAGACTATTTTATTTTTATTCTAAAGATTTTATTTATTTATTTGAGACAGAGAGCATGAGAGAGAGAGCACAAGCACGGGGAGTGGGAGAGGGGAAAGCAGGCTCCCAACGGAGCAGAAAGCCCAATGTGGGGCTCGATTCCAGGACCCCCGGGATCAGGACCAGAGCCGAAGGCAGAGGCCCAACCAACTGAGCCACCCAGGCGCCCCTCCACAGACTATTTTAAGTGAAACTGTTGTTTCTTCTGCGGGGAATGCGTTACAAATTAAGGCATACGTTAATCATTCTTGACAATTTAAATATTTACTCTGGAATTGCTCTATTAGCTCTTAAATGCTGTCTTATGGTAATGCGACTTGCACTAACAAATAAACTCCCAACTTCCAGGGGCTGAACGTGAGAAACTTATTTGTTATTCACACGTTAGTCCAATACAAATTGGGTGGAGGGACGCGGCCTCTGCTCCAGGCAGGGCGTTTAGTGACCCATCATCTGACAGAAAGTCTTCCCTCTTCAACACATGACTTCCAGGTGGCCTCAGGCACGGGTCACCAGTGCAAAACGAGGGGCAGAAAATCGAGAATCACATATGGGAGGGCTTTTATGAGCCAGCCCTGGAAATGGCTAGCCCTCAGAAATTCCACCGGAATTCCACTCCGTCACAGGACACACAGAACTACAAGGGAAAATGTGGCCCAAAAAAAAGGAAACACGTTTTGGTGAATAGCTGGCAGCCTCTGTTGTAGATGGGAAAATTCTGGAAACAAGATACAAGACTTAGGCATCTCTGTGAAGCCTATCTCGAAGAAAATAAGAATTCAAGTACTAGAATAGAATTCTGTTAAAAAAATACCTTATGAAAAAAATTACCCTGAGGCGCCTGGGTGGCTGAGTCGGTTAAGCATCCAACTCTTCATTTCGGCTTGGGTCAGGATCTCAGGGTCGTGGGATTGAGCCCCGCATTGGACTCCTGCTCAGTGGGGAGTGTGCTAGGGATTGTCTCTCTCCCTCTTCCTGCACCAACCTCCCAGTCACTTGCTCTCTCTAAAATAAATAAATCTTTTTTAAAAAAATTACCCTATAAGAAATCCATTTTAATTGCACAAACTACTGCTAAAAGAATTGTGTAATATGTAAGCTGAGGGAATGTGGGAAAAAACCAGAAGACTTCTAATATCTTATTTATGGAAGTTGCTCGTTTCAACCTGGATTTTCCATATATACCAACAAGATACCAGAAATATTATGATTGAAGTCATTCCAAACGTGTGATTCACTAAAAATCATAAATATCATTTCTAAAGTACTACAAGATCCCAGCTAATGGATATTACTTAAGTGTTTTAAATTTTCATTTGTTAACTCTTATTCTCATAATTTTGATGTAAAGCATAGTTATTGTTTTAAGCAGTTCAACTTCAAAGAAACAAATAAGATTCAAATATGGAGGTTGTTCCCAAGAGACAACCTCCATATTCGTAATTCAGTTCCCTGAATGGAAATCTACAAACCAAGAGAAAGTTTCTGATTTATCAATCAGGATAATACTAGGTTATATTGGGGGAAGAAATAAGCCCCTGAACTAAAAATTTGTTCTTGCTCATTTAAACCCAGTCCTGGTGAGGCAGTCCGCCATCTTGGCACGCTAGGCAAGGAAATGTAGAGATGTACAAGGTTATTCAGAGATTACCGACTAGGCTGCATCTGTACAGACCACAAGTTCCAGTTCCTAGCTACCTTTCCTACCGTAAATTTAAAAGGTGTATTCTGACATATAAATTAGCATCTTGTAATAAATCTGATGATCAAAATGGTAAAGATAAATTTCTGGGCTTGCAATCTCAAACAAAGCCTTTACCCATGGTGACCTCATAGAGGTAACATGACCTGAAGCCCTATGGGAAGTAGCCAATTGATTCTTTTCAACATCTCTTAGCATCCTAAACAAGGAATCCGTTCAGCCATCAGTCAATAACTACTTATTGAGGATGTCTACGTATCTAGGAGGAATCCTGTTTGACAGGAAGGATATAGCAGCAAAAAGGATACATTTGATTTCTATGCTGGTAGAATGTACAGTTCAGTGGAGAACATAGTTTTTAAAAAATTACCTATAATCACATTATTACAATCCAGATAGAGATATGTAAGAGGAATGCAAAATGCTAACAGTATTTAACATGAGAACTGGTTTAAGAGAGGTTTCATTGAAACAAAAGCAGGGTTCTGAAGCGTAAGTAAAGGTCAGACAGGTGAAGACAAAGGATTAAGAATGTTTCAGACGGGGGCGCCTGGGTGGCTTTGTCAGCTGAGCGTCTGACTCTTGATTTTAGCTTAGGTCACAATCTTGAGTCATGAGACTGAGCCCCACATTAGGCTCAGCACTCAGCACAGAGTCTGCTTGGGATTCCCCCTCTCTCCCTCAGACCCTCCACCCACTCTCTCATGCTCTCGCTAATAAAAAATAAAATAAGAATGTTCCAGGCCAAGGGAAAGATTGGAAACTTAGTCCAATATTATTTTTGGTCTTGAGCTTTGAAATAGTTTTAATAATTCTTTTGGTTTCTCCCCATTTGATTGCTGTAACACTACTAAAACTGAATTTTAAATAATACAGTGTGATCCTAACCAATCAAGTTTGTAACAAACTGCAATTCTTTAACAGTATCTTCAAATACTAGGGGAGGGAAAAAAACATTTGCAAACAATTTTTCTTTGAAAATGCATGTACTATTTATTTGCAATTAGTGAACTATTAGTTCATTGCTTTAGAGATTACTTTATATTTAAAAGTAGTCTAAATGTGGGGCACCTGGGTGCCTCAGTTGGTGAAGCGTCTGCCTTCAGCTCAGGTCATGATCGCAGGGCCCTGGAATCAAGCCCTGCATCAGGCTCCCTGCTGAGAGGAGAGTCTGCTTCTCTCTCTCCTTCTACCCCCTCCCCCCATGTGCTCCCTCTCTCTCTCAAATAAAATCTTAAGAAATTCTTTACTTTTTTAAAAATTTTAATAAAGTAGTGTAACTATAACAGGTGGACAACCCAACTGAAGATACTACAGAAAATTCCTGGATATGACACTAAGTATGAGTTTAATATTCATTCTTGAAACCCTAACTCAGCTTTATCATAAAAACAGGATTCAGTCTTTCTTCTTCAAATACAAGATTGTCTTAAATTTGGATTTTTAATCCAAAAGAGGTAAGACAAATTGCAAGCAAAGCCATGCGTATAAACTTTTTGGTAAGGAGAAATTATCATAATTAACCTATGTAACTCATGCAAATAAGTAATTGTGCCTCAATTTTCTATTTAATGAGCACTGGTCTAGAATAATCTCTAAATTCCTTTCTAGGGTAAACTATTATAATCCGAAATGCACATGGTATTCTTTGTACTCACAAATGCGAGCCTGTCAAATTTATGTGTAACTCTGCCCCAAATAATCACCTAGTAATAAACTATTACTGCATTTCCTAAGTTTATAGAGGATGTACATTATACAGTAATAAGCTGTACACTGGTACAATTTATACATTAGTTGGTAGGACACTGTGCAAACTAACACTTCCATTGTGCATGGAACTGTCTAGGAAACTTGAAAAATCCACATGGCCCTAGAACAAATCATACCGTCTACAAGAACAAATACCTTTGAAAATTATTCATCTGCATGGTGAACCAGAAAAGAATTGAGTTATTGTTTAAAGTTAAATATTAGTATATTATTATAAATAAAATAAAAATATCTGCTAGTTACTTCAGTGGATGGCAGTAAAAGAAGGCATTAAAAAACAAAACTATAAGCTTTTTACAGTCCTAGAAGATATAGGGATGGAAGCTTCTCTCCTCTGCTGAGGAAAAGGAAAACAGCCATATTATTTAATGGTTTAGTGACAAAACAACTTTGGAACAAGAATGTATTTCTACCTCTCTTCATTATAGTCATAAAATACATATATACATTTCCTGCATTTTGAAAGTTAGTATTTTACACTCACTCAGAATGAATGTAGTTTTAAAAACTAGTCTTGTCAGCTAAACACTGGAGTTACCATTTTCAAGGATAGTAATCCTTCCCGGCTATAAAAGCCTATAAAGTTACAACTTGTTTTCAGTTCAAAAACTTAAAAAGATTAACTAAAATAAAAAAAGTCTAGTAAGACGTTACCTCTTTCGAGGTTTCTCTTCACTATTTGCAAGTGTATGAAAATAGCCAGCATTTACTGAGCATTCCCAAGCCAGGCCCTGCGCTAAGTGGGTTATATACATGATCACATTTAATCCCCAAAACAACCCAATGTATTACGTACCTCCTACAGTACCGATAAGGAAACGGAGAGGAGATGTAGCAGGTTCTGCCCAAGGTCACTCAAGTATTAAACCGAAGAGCTCAGATACACCCAAGCAGTCTAATTGGAGAGTCAGTGCTCTCAACCACTCCATCACCCTGCAAATACTCTGTAAGCAAATACCGTTTATGCTAATGCTCAAGCTGGACGACTGCTGTCCCAGCAGTCTCTACCCGTCCTTCCCAGCACCCCCAAGCTGTGGGTCCCTGGGAAGGCCTCTGTTTGGAAAGCATAGCTAAACACCCAACAGAACTTCCAGCTTAGAAGCCGGCTGAAACTACACTGCTCTGAGGGCTAGATGCACGCGTGCAGGATCCTTCTGGAGCACGGATAAAAACAGTGGGGAACGCATATTTCCAGTTTTCTTTTCTAGAAGAGATGTTTAAAGACCATGTTGAGAGAAAGAAATGCAAATCTTCAACTCTAGCTGGAGGTTTGGAGACCACGGAGGATTCTAACTGTGCTTTGTAGTCAGAAAGATGGGAGGTTCCCAAACCGAGCTCTACCACTTGCTGTATCTTGATTGTGGGCCAGGAGTTCATCTCTCTGTGCCCATTTCCTCATCTGTAAAGAGAAGGTTGTCCCAAGGACTACATGAGACAGAGGTTGCAACATGATGCTGGGTCCACTCTCCTTTACTTCTGAAAGAAGTAGGGGGACCTGAAAATCTTTAGAATCCTTTCTATCTTGCAGAGTTCTGCTTCATTTTCAGCTTGAAGATTTTTTTAAAGATTTATTTGTTTGACAGAGAGAGAGAGATCACAAATAGGCAGAGAGGCAGGCAGAGAGGGGGGGGAAGCAGGCTCCCTGCTGAGCAGAGAGCCCGATGTGGGGCTCGATCCCAGGACCCCGAGATCATGACCCGAGCTGAAGGCAGAGGCCCAATCCACTGAGCCACCCAGGCGCCCCTCAGCTCAAAGATTTTAAAAGGTGAACCAAAATGAAAAAGAACTCTACTTGAAAAGTTGATGTTACCTCTTCCTTGCTTTTTTCCTTACACTGGAATAGGAAAAACTAGGATAAGCCTGGAGAGGGTTCAACCTCCAAAAAAGGAAGTCAGCAGCTGGAAAGGCATGACAGCTGGTTATTCACTTTATTCTGAAAGCACCGGGCCTGTGGATACAATCACACCCACAGGAAAACTTCACAATATTGGCTAAAAACAATCTGAAAGGACACAGCAATACTTCATCATGTAAAAATCAGCTTTATCTTTGATTTTATCTTGCTAATTTGGTTGCAGGACATGAGACCCAGGCCACCTTGGTTATGTCCACAGCAGGTGTCCAGGGAAGTGGGGAGACAAGCAGGGTCCTCTGAGGAATGTCAGAGTAGCAACTGCGGGACCCGGAACTGAAGGGCTGTCTCATGGCTTCTGCTTCTCTCCTCAGTCAGTCCATGCTCCATGTTTATGACACAGCTTTCTCTGCTCGGATGAGTTTCTGTGCTTTCATAAGTCTCATTCGCATATGGTTTTGACTTGCCGCAGCCCCCTCCCCTCATTCTCTGCACAGGGTGCTTTCAACCTTGACCTTGCGTAAGTTACACATGCATATACCCTTCTTTGCAGGGGACTGTCCATACCTTCATCAGAGTCTTCAAGGGGGTGATGACCCCATAAAGGACTAAGAACTACTGTTCTATCTCATGACACTCCGGCTTTAGTTTCTACTACTGGAAGCTCTCCTACTCATTTGGCTTCCTAATTCCAAATTTCTAATAGAGTAATACCAATGGCTACCATTTATGGAGCTCTGAGTATGAGTCAGACAGTTATAAGGACATTATGTGGATTAACTATTTTTAATTCTTAAAATATTTTATAGAAAGGAAACGGGCATAATGAACCTTGAGCAACTTGCCTAAGATTACACAGCTAGTAACTGGCTAAGAGCCTGAATTTGAAGCTAGACAATATATGTTGTGCTTAGACACCTCGAGTTAAACTTTCTGAGTCAGGGCCCAGGTTGCTGGTAGGACCACGGGCTGGCCATCTTCCACGGCTGTGGCAGGGGGAAAGCAGACAGCACGGCGAGGGACCCAGATGGTCTGAAACACCGCCACTGCCAGGCAAGGCCTATACCCTCTTTAAGAGGGTGTAGTGGGCAGTCGTACTTAATAATCAGTATGCTTACCATAACCATTATTTTCATTCTTTGTCTTCTAGAAATATTTCAAAACCAACAAACTGATTAACTATAACTTATCCTTAAGAATTACACAAGTAAGGTAGAAGGGATACTGTGGTAAGAGAAATAAGGGGTGGCCAGGAGCTCAAGCACACCCCCACATATACATCCACACAAACGAACAAGCCCCTGCCTGACACGGGGCTTCCCTGAGGATCGAGGAAGAGCAAATCCTGTCCTGGGACAGAATATCCATGAGCAGACCTAAACGCAAACTACCAGCGACCTTGCTTTATTCCCCCAATCCCTAGCCTCCACTAACAGCCTGCTGTGAAAAACCCCTCCTACTTATTATGAACAAACATAAATTTATTTTTAAAAATTACTACTGAGAGAGAGAGACTATAAGCAGGAAATAAAAAAGAATATATTCCAAGATCATTCACATTAATTTTAAAATGATCTCTGTGGTAGGTGGAATTGTGCCCCATTCCTATCCCCAAACATGTCCACATCCCAACCCTTGTGGATCTGTCACCTCATATGGCAAAGAGGAAATAAGGTCGCTGATAGAAATAAGGTTCCTAATCAACTAAGTGAGGGAGAGTAGCCCAGCTTACCCAGGTGGGGGGCCAGTTTGCAACCACAAGCATTCTTAAAAATGGAGAGGAGGGCCCCTGGGTGGCTCAGTCGGTTAAGCCTCTGCCTTCAACTTGGGTCATGATCCCAGGATCCTGGGATGGAGCCTACATTGGGCTCCCTGATCAGGAGGTAGTCTGCTCCCCCCTCTCCCTCTGAAATCCCCCTGCTTGTGCACTCTCTCGCTCCCTGTCAAATTAATAAATAAAATCTTCTTTTAAAAAAGTGGAGAGGAGGACACAAGAGAAGGTAGAGCTGGAAGGACACGGGGCTGTGGGAGGTCAGGGCTCTGTGATGTGGGAAGAACTTGACCAACTGCTGCAAGCTTTGAAGGTGGAGGAAAGGAGCCCTGAGCCATGAAATGCAGGCAGCCTCTAGAAGCTGGGAAGGGTGAGAAAAGGGGGATTCTCCTAGAGATCCTCCAGAAAGGAACCCAGGCGTGCCGACAACGTGATTTCAGCCCAGTGAGACCCACATCTGACTCCTGACCCTCCAGAACTGTGAGATAATGAACGTGTGTTCTTTGAGGCCACTGAGTATGTGGTAATTCGTTACAAGTGATTTTTTGAGCCTTTAAGAAATAAGACCTGAAAACAAAGACAAAACAGCCCCCACAAAGAAAAGAAATGATAGAACTAATGGTTAAAAAAAAAAAAAAGAACTAGCAGAGCTCAGAAAGAAGGGATGAGTAAAATCAAGTCATCATGTTAAAAAAAAAAAAAGGTAACACTGGGGAGCCACAGAAAGGAGCAAAAACCCTGCTGAAAACATGACAGGGGCTGTGCAAGATGAGCTTGAGAAAGCAGGAAAAAAAAAAAAAAGATCAGAGAAAATAACAGATATAGGCGAAGACAATGGACAACCAACCGGTCAGGACTGGGATTTCTGAAGGAAAGAACAGAGAGAGATGAAAAGGTATTCCAAGATACCATTCAAGAAATTCAGCAAGTTCCCTTGAGTGGTCATTGGAAGGGGGGGCCTCCATTTGACAGCAAACTAACAGAGATAAATGGACATCAGGACACAGCGACGCTCCTCCGCCTCTGTGTTGTGTCTACAACACCACCACTAGTTCTACGACCATTAAGAAAAAGA
Source organism: Enhydra lutris kenyoni (assembly GCF_002288905.1). Taxonomy (NCBI): domain Eukaryota; kingdom Metazoa; phylum Chordata; class Mammalia; order Carnivora; family Mustelidae; genus Enhydra; species Enhydra lutris. The sequence continues at coordinate 7,426,762 of NW_019154110.1, forward strand.
AAAAAAAAAATTAGGCCACAGCCGCCTATAAAGGAAAACATCAGACTGGCTTACGACTTTCGATAATACTGCACTTCAGAAAACAGCACAGCAATGATCATATAAAGGAAGTGTGGCTGGAGAACCTTCTACCCAAATGGTGGCTTTAGTACCAAGGCATCAGGCAGCACCTGGAAAATGTGCAAGGCTGGAAATGAAATAGTTTGCATGGGCCCATTCTGAAGAGACTTACAGAAGAGTAACACCAATGGCAGGGATGAAGGAAGACACTGTAGCAAAAGGACCGGAGGCAGATACTGGATACATTACATGAGAGATTAAAAATGTTACAGAAGAACGATATAAAGGAGAAATAACATAACACAATCCAGAAGACAGAGGAGGAAGGAAAGGTAGATGGCCGTTTAAATAGTCTAACTTCCTCACCTTCCACACTGAGGGCCAGGAGAGATGCTTCTTGTAGCTCATGGTCTCTGCCCTGATGAGTGCATGCTATCACTGAAAAATGTAAAAGTAGACTTGTGCCCGTATAACTAATTGCTTCCCTGATCGCCTTTTATCTTTCTTCTGTACTAACAGAGCCCAGTTTGATTCAGGGAGGCAATGTGCCCAGTTAAAACCATTCATTTTCCCAGTTAGGGATGACAGCCGGGGTGATGATGTGCCACAGCTCTGGCCAGTAAGACCTAAGCGTAGGGTTTCTAGGAAGTTTCGCTCCAACACAGGCACCCTCTTCCTTGCCCTCCTTGTTTTCTTCCTGTCCAGACTGCAGATGGTAGACTGACCATCACATAACACAAAGACAAGCATGAGCACAAAAGTCAGGAGCTGAGGACAGCCAGGTGGCAGAGCACCAAGGGCCAGAATGACTGGGGACATCAGGTGGCCATGAAACAGAAAATCATTTGGGAAAACTAGTTAAGAGTAATGTAGCTCATCAAAAATGGGGTGATGAAAGGGAGAGGGGATGGTCAAGTTGTAACTATATATGTAACTACTAGGGGGAAAATAAACCCCTAAAACTAACTATAAACGTCCAAATTAATCAGAAGGAAAATATACATAAAGCCACTGAATACAGGGTAAAAACCATTTAAGAAAGCAAAAAACACAAATATTCAAAATTAGAACTAAAACCAAACATATGTGTTCTATCAGGAAACTGCCAGGCAACAACAGAGCAAGACTCCAAATGATCACAAAGTAAAATCAAACTCTATGTCGAACACAGGACATTCATCTGGAACAAAGCCACTCGGAAAGTGATACCAACTCTCCCAAAACTGACCTCAGAAACTTAAACATAGTAACAGTCAAAATCTTAAGGAACTTTCATTTCGAAGCTTGAAGAGCTGGTTTCAAAGATCGACTTTAGAAAAGTAAAGAACAATAGAGTTTTGTCCTTTCACACAGCAAAGTGCAGCAGGAAGGGTCAGCTAGTGTGGTTATGGGAGGCCCATTACTACGAGCAGTTTACTCTTCTCCCAGGGCTTGGCGTGTACCACCTGCTGCCCTAAATGCTTTACAGGTATGGTCCCTACAAAGTAGCAAGGACACTGCCCCAGTTTACAGATGACAAAACTGGGACAGAAGAAGACCACATCGCTGTCTGAGGTCACAAAGCCAGTACATGATGGCAAGCCTGACCCTGGGCGTCTCCCTCTAGAGCAGTCACTCTGGGCTGGGACTCGCTGCTCAAAACTGGCCCCCAGCAGGGTGGGCAGCTCAGTGAAACAGAACCCATTCCCACAGAAGACATGTGATAAAGGTGGTACTTCTAAATAATGAGGAAAGGATAGATTATTCAATAAAATGCCCTGAGACAGGTAAATCTCTACGCTGAAACAAACAGATCTCTCCCCTCATATCTTACCCAAAGGTCAGCTGTAAATGTATTCACAGTTTAACATGATAAACATAGAAACAGAGGATATTTTCATAATCTTGGTTTGGAAGGGTCTTTATAATCACAATACCAAATGCAGACGCTGTAAAAAGTTGACAGATTTGACTATATAAAAATTTAGGCTAGTATCCAAAATCTATAAAGAACTTATCAAACTCAACACCCAAATAACAAATAATTCAATCAAGAAATGGGCAGAAGATATGAACAGACAATTCTGCAAAGGAGACGTCCAGATGGCCAACAGACACATGAAAAAGTGCTCCACATCACTCGGCATCAGGGAAATACAAATCAAAACCACAATGAGATACCACCTCACACCAGTCAGAATGGCTAAAATTAACAAGTCAGGAAACGGCAGATGTTGGCAAGATGCGGAGGAAGGGGAGCCCTCCTACGCTGTTGGTGGGAATGCAAGCTGGTGCAACCACTCTGGAAAACAGCATGGAGGTTCCCCAAAAAGTTGAAAATAGAGCTGCCCTATGACCCAGCAATCGCACAACTGGGTATTTACCCTAAAGATACAAATGCAGTGATCCAAAGGGGCACGTGCACCCGAAATGTTTATAGCAGCAATGTCCACAATAGCCTAACTATAGAAAGAACCTAGATGTCCATCAACAGATGAATGGATAAAGAAGATGTGGTGTATGTATATACAATGGAATACTATGCAGCCATCAAAAGAAGTGAAATCTTGCCATTTGCAACTACGTGGATGGAACTAGAGGGAATTATGTTGAGTGTAATAAGTCAATCAGAGAAAGACAATTATCATATGATCTCTCTGATATGAGGAATTTGAGAGGCAGGTTGGAGGGTTTGGGGGGTAGGAGGGAAAAATGAAACAAGATGGGACCAGGAGGGAGACAAACTATAAGAGACTCTTAATCTCACGAAACAAACTGAGGGTTGTTGGGGGATGGGGAGTAGGAATAGGGTGGCTGGGTGATGGACATTGAGGAGGGTATGTGCTATGATGAGTGCTGTGAAATGTGTAAGACTGACGATTCACAGACCTGTACCCCTGGGGCTAATAATACATTATATGTTAATAATTTTAAAAAATTTAAAAACTTCTTTTTTGGCAACAGTTACTACACACAAAGCTAAAAGAACAAAATGAATAATATTTCCAACTTATTCAGTACAGAGGAGTAATACATACAAAGTTATTAAAACCAGTAAGATGAGCACTGGGTGTTATACATAACTAATGAATCACTGAACACTACATTAAAAACTAATGATTTACTATACAGTGGCTAACTGGACATAATTTAAAAAAAAAAGGAAAAAGAAGAAAAAAAGACCAATAAGAATACAATAAGAATATGGGCACTTGGGTGGCTCAGTTGGTTAAGCATCTGCCTTCAGCTCAGGTCATGATCCCAGACCTGATCAGCGGGAAGCCTGCTTCACCCTGTGCTGGCTGCTTTGCCTGCTTGTGTGTGCTCACTCTGACGAATAAATAAAATCTTAACAAAACAAAACAAAACAAACAAAAAACAATATGAATATGACACTTTTAAGGCACTCTGGAACATATAAGTAGCTAACACATCTAGGAAAAGACATTCAACCTCACTAACAATCCAGGTATATACAATAAAATAATTAACATACCATTTTTCACCCATTGGATCAGCAAAAGCTGTTTACAATCACAAAATCTAGTGTTAAAGGGATAAATTTTTGAGATAGCAATTTGGTAAAATGTACCAAAGGGCCTTAAATTGATGAGTATGTGTTATAGGCAAATGGATCAGCAGTCACATTTGTGGGCACCTATCCTACAGAAACACCCTGGCTCAAGTGTACAAAAATATGTATACAAGAGCTTTCACTGCAGTGTCCTGGCAATGCCAAGATAATGGTATTACCTGTGAATAAGGGGATGATTATACCCAAACAGTGACATAGGAAAAGCTTCTGGAAAGAATGAGGGGGCACCTGGGTGGCACAGTTGGTTGAGCATCCATCCGACTCCTGGTTTCAGCTCAGGCTGTGATCTCAAGGTCCTGAGATGGAGGCCCATGTTGGGCTCCACCCTCTGCACAGAGTCTGCTGAAGACTCTTCCCCTCTCCCTCTGTCCCTCCCTTCTCCCTCTCTCTAAAATTAAATAAATAAATATTAAAAAAAAAAAAAGAATGAGGCAGAATTCTATATGCTGACAGAGGAAAAGGTGAAGGAGATATTGTATTAATTGGAAAAGAAACCATACTATAGAACATTATTATGGCATGGTCCCTTTTACATTTTACTTTGAAACTACATGTGTGTATACACATGCGTGCACACACACACACACACACACACACACTCTCACTCACATGCCTTCTTACCCTGTCTCTCTCTTCTTTCTCCTCTCTTCCTCTCTCTCTCCTCATATATGTAACTAGTTGGCTGTCCAAAAGCCTGCGTGCTCTGGGAAGCGATACACCAAACTTTCAGTGCTTACTTCCAGGGAGTAGAACTGGTGGAAAAAGGGGGAGCGAGGAAACTTCCCATTTCACTTCATTCAGATTGAATGTCACTACGTTTTCCATAGTAATTTAAAAAAAAAAAAAAGGATAAAAAAGTAAATGACATTAAAAGATGTGAAAAATTAATTAAGAGAGGTTTTATCCAGAGAATGGCGTATCTTTGTTATCTCCGCAGTGGCTTACTTGAAAATCGCGGTATTAGAAATACTAGTTGAGCTTATTCAGCTTTGTGTGGGACATCTTCACACGCAAATTAAGTCCTATGAAAACAAAAATGTCCACCCTACATTACTCTATAACACAAGTTGTTTCTTATTTCAGGATGAATTTTTAAAAAGTTCACGTGCTCATATTCACAGAGTTTTGAAATGCTTTTACTGTTTTTAATTGCCTGAGCATGATGAAGCAGTGTTTCCTTGACAGAATATTACTACATTATAAAGTTACAGAAATCAAAACAGTATGCTACTGGCATAAAAACAGATCAGTGGAACAGAATACAGAGACCAGAAAGGAACCCAGGCGTATATGGTCAATTAATTTAAAACAAAGGAGCCAAGAACATACAACAGGGAGAGGACAGTCTCTTCAATCAATGGAACTGGAAAAACTGGACATGCAAAAGGATGAAATCAGACCCCTATCTTGTACCCTACACAAAAATCAACTCAAAACGGATTGAAGACTTAATTGTAAGATGGGAAACCATAAAACTCCTAGAAGAAAAAAACACAGGCAGGTAAGCTCCTTAATGTCAATCCCACAATAATGTTTTGGATTTAACACCAGAAGCAAAGAAAATGAAAATAAACAAGTGTAACTACATCAAAGGAAATTATCGACAAAATGAAAAGGTACGGTAGAAAATACGTGCAAATCATATATCTCATAAAGGGCTAATATCCAAAATATATTTAAAAACTCTTACAACTCAGGGGCGCCTGGGTGGCTCAGTGGGTTAAGCCTCTGCCTTCTGTTCAGGTCAAGGTCTCAGGGTCCTGGGATGGAGCCCTCCATGGGGCTCTCTGCTCAGCGGGGAGCCTGCTTCCTCCCCTCTCTCTGCCTGCCTCTCTGCCTACTTGTGATCTCTCTCTCTCTGTCAAATAAAATAAATAAAACCTTAAAAAAAAAAACCTCTTATAACTCAACAGCAAAAAAAACCCCAATTAATCTGATTTTAAATGTCCATCAGTGGCTGAACGGATGGAAAAACCAAATGGGGTATATACAACTGACCATTGGGCAATGCAGGGGTACTGGGTGCCAACCCCTGTCCCACACTCATGGTTGAAAATTGATGCATGATTTTTGACTCCCCCAAAACGTAACTACTAATAGCCTATTGTCAACAGGAAGCCTTACCAATAACGTAACAGTCAACGGACACTTATTTTGTGTCATATGTATTATATATGGTACTCTTCCAGTAAAGCAAGCTAAGAGAGAAGCAGATGTTGTTAAGAAAATCATATGGGACAGAAAATACCTTTACAGTGCTGTAAGGTTATTTACAAAAAAAAAAAAAAGTCACATAAGTGGAACCACACGATTCAAACTTTGTTATTCAAGGGTGAGCTGTACATACGATGGGGTATTATTCAGCTTTAAAACGGAAGGAAATTATGGTGAGTGAACTAAGCCAGTCACAAAAGGACAGAGATTGTATGATTCTACTCACACAGGGTCCCTAGAGTAGTGTGATTCATAGAGAGGGACAGTAGAGCAGTGGATGCCAGGGCTGGGAGCTGAGCGTGGTGGGGGAGGGCGGGGGTGGAGGTGGGGGAGTGCTGAGGTGGGGAGTTCGTGTTTAACAGGTATGGAGTTTCAGTCTGGGATGGTGAAAAGCTTCCACAGATGGACAGTGGTGATCGCTGCGCTTAATGCTACTGAAATGTACACTCAGAAAGAGTTAAAATGGTGAATTTTATATTATGTTTATTTTACCACAATAAAAATGTAGTAGGAAGCCTTACAGTATTTTTAAAAATAAAGCACAAGTTTTTACTTATCTCCCTGTACAACCTTCAGTCTGTTTCAACTAATGTGTACCCAAAAAAAGTAGAAAAAAAGGCATCAGTAAGTTTAAAGACAAACTCTCTAGAACCTAAGGTCCACAAAACAGATGCTCAGTGACTACGTACACGAGTAATTATTTTTTATGCCAAAGCAACGAGGAGAACCCAAGCTTAAATAAACAGGGAAAAAAAAAACACCACCTTTTCATTTAAACAGACAAACATTTTCAGAAATCTGACTTGCAGGTATAATGTGGTGCCTAGCCTCATTTATTAACTGCATTTTCACTAAAGAAAACTGACAACACCGGAAAGCACCAAAAACCAGGCAGTCAGATCCACACCGCTGGCGAAAGCACACGATCACTAACCGCTAAATACCGGGCAAAGAACAAAAACACTAAGCACATTGAAAAACACTTCAAGTGAAGGCCTCAGTGGCTGAGCTGACGTGGAAGCCAGGGGTGGGATACAAATGGCAGGAATTATTTTCCAGAAAGGCTCTGGGTAAGAGGTAATTGTTTCGTGTAAGCAGATCAGACTCTGTTTTTATTCTTCTGTGTTGTTAGAAGGAGAAGACAGGAAACAGGTGTGCATGTGGACGCATGAACCAGAGGATGGGAAGGCTCTTGGCAGAGGCGTGGCCTGTTCCCATGTTCTCCTTAGTTCTGTGTTCAAGTGCGGGATGAGGGTACGGACCGGGGGAGGGAGCAGCGGAGGGATGATACACTGTAAGCCACGGAGTGAAATCAATTACTTCATATTACTTAAAGAAGGGAAATTTAAAAAAAATAAAATATAGTTTAATAAGACATTCTATTCAAAATTGCAATAGAATGTATGTGTTTCAGTGAAATAAACATAAAAAATGTGAAATAAGCATAAATAATATGTGAAAAGAATTATATATCAATTTTTAAAATAAAAAAATAGGGGAAAAAAGTAAGTTTTGCCACTTTCTATGCATCTTCCTCCTCTGAACTTCATGACAGGCTTCTGGGAGCTATATTCTGTATTACTGGTCCTCTTGATTCTGCCTCTCACTGCTGTGGAAACCGAGGCACACATGAGTCGAGCCCGCGTGCTTGAAGTCAGGCTCTCAGTAAATGACGGAGTCAGGAGATCAACCCCAGGTCTGACACCAAGGCTGGGACACCCTGGGCCACACCACCTCAGTTCCCGCCTGGCAGGAGAAAACAAGTTAGGGACAAAAATGGAAGCGATAGAAAGAAAATATGCTAGGGTGGATGCCAAAATAAACTACAAAACATTTACTTCTAAGATGAGATCTTGAAATAGCAGCAAAAAAGAGTCAGCGAGCAGGGCGGAGCAGGAAACTAGATAATATGGAGGGCATTTTTGCGCAAGGGCTTCCTTCCCAGGGCACTTTTATCCCCCACTCTTTTTTTTTTTTTTTTGGCAGATACTTATTGGAACGTCACACATACCCATTTTCAAACACACAGATAAAGTCACACGCCCAAAGCGAAAGTTCTTTTTTCCACTTTGACTCGTGCCTGCACGTCCGCATGAATCCCAGAAACGAGGGCTTCCTGTCATTCCCGAGGCAGGAGCTCCGTTGTATGGCTTGCCTCAGCAGCAGCTTGAGGCTCCTGCTGTTTCTTCAGCACGTGAGGAAATGCACAGAGAAACAGATACACTGATGCCGCACAAGACCCGCCTGGTGGGTTTTTGGCGAAGTGGGAACAAAAAGTGTCTAGCACACAATCGATTATAAAAGGTCTCTCTCCAGCCCCTTACTCTTCATCAAATAAACATGTCATCTAAGAATAAGAGTTGACCTAAGAGGTTCAGTCATTTTTTTTTAAAGACTTTATTTATTTATTTACAGAAATCACAAGTAGGCAGAGAGGCAGGAAGAGAGAGAGAGGGAAGCAGGCTCCCTGCTGAGCAGAGAGCACAACACGGGGCTCGATCCCAGAACCCTGGGATCATGACCCGAGCCAAAAGCAGAGGCTTTAACCCACTGAGCCACCCAGGCACCCCAAGGTTCAGTCATTTTAACAGAGATATCATCAATTTTTTTTTCCAGGTAACTGAAGCTTAGCCCTAGAGTCCTAATTAAAGTTAGAGGGAAAAAGAGTCCCAGGTAAAGCCCTGAGATTGTCTCCTACAAATAAAGTGAACTGATAATACTTTATCTATTTCAGCTCTCATGAAATTAAGTTTACGTTTTCCGCCTCAACTGTGTGTTGAACAACTGGGGTGAATACAGAGTCATAATATTTAAATCAAGATATTCATCGTTAATGCAAACTCTTCCATCCGGAAGATAAATGCCATTTATCACAACATAATTATCACTGAATATAACACAAAAAAATATAACAGCACAGCACCCCCGCTCACACTGGATGACAGAATTGTGACTCTGAAATACAGCAGAGCATGAAGCTGGCAAAACTGGTGCTGGGGAGGGGCACGTGGGTGGCTCAGTCTTTTGAGTGTCTGATTCTTGATCTCAGCTCAGGTCTCGATCTCAGAGTCATGAGATCAAGCTCTGGGTTGGGCTCCACTCTGGACATGGAGCCTACTTTAAAAAAAAGAAGTGCTGCAGATATATTATCTATTTGACATAAAAAGGTTTTTAAACGGGACGCCTGGGTGGCTCAGCTAGTTAAGCATCTGCCTTCAGCTCAGGTTGTGATCCCACGATCCTGGGATCGAGTCCCACACTGGGCTCCTTGCTCGGCAGGGAGCCTGCTTCTCCTTCTGCCTGTTGCCCTCCCTCCTTGTACTCTCACTCTCTCTCTTTCTCTCTGCCAAATAAATAAGCAAAATCTTTAAAAAAAAGTTTTTAAACAATACATGGAAGATATACTTTTGTACCTATTAAATATGGCATTAATCTGTTTTTAATTTTTAAAATCACCTGGGCATTTCTTTTACCTATAGTTATATAGCTGGGGGGGAAAAGTCTTGGCAAATAAATGCAAAATATTAAGAATTGTCATCACTAAATAGAAGAATTATGGTTTTTCTTCTTTTTCCTAAAACTCATTTTCTAAATTTTCTACAACAAAAGAAAAAGATTTTAAAAGATACTGACATGAGTGCAAAAGACAGGGAAGGATGAACTTTTTTCTTTTATCACTGACCTGTGATTAATAGATAGGTAGAAGAAAGAGTGCCATGAGTTTTTTTTTTTTTTAATGGAATGCAGCAGTTTTGAGCAGCAATTCTGATACAGTGCTAATATAATCAGAAAATGCTTTCAAAATTCTGCTGAGAAAGAGAATAACATTTTTTTTCAAAGCACATCATATTCACTTAGAGGAAAAAGAAAGTCTTTGATACTTTTGCTGTGTTAGTTCATGCTGAGTTTTCGTGCAGAAAACCTATGAAAAGTACCCTCCAATAATGGCAGCAAGATAAATCTTCACAGATGGAATTTATTTCATTTCTGTTCTCACTAATTTTGTGAACATTGCTTAGGAGAGCCCGTGCTGATAGAGCATTAAGTGCTTTCAGATAATGAAATACTTAGTAATCCCATTAAAATATCTGTTAAAGAGGAATGTGATCATCAGGCTTCCACTAATTTGTTTTTAATATGAAGGTTTAGGATCAATTACAAAGTAACATATGCTCAAAGCTAAATAAACACAGTAAAAAAAAACACAATGTAATTAATTATTGGTATAATGCAAATAACTGGAATTGTGCGTGAAAATACCGTATTGCAATTATTAACTCATTTTGTGCCCCAGAGGATTACTTTTTTAAAATTCATATAACATGCTGGGAACATTATATTCACATATTACTCTTTTTTTTTTTTTAATTTGGGGGGACAGGGGAGGGAGAAAAATAATCTTAAGCAGGCTCCATGCTGGGCACTGAGCCGGATATGGGACTTGATCTCATCACGCTGAGATCATCACCTGAGCTGAAATCAAGAGTCAGACCCTTAACTGACTGAGCCATCCAGTGTCCCCACATATTATTAATAAGCAAATATTTAGACAAGTTCATGTTGACCTGATGCTATTCCTGGAATGTGGATTACCTGATCACATGACCAGGCATGCCTTACTCATTACACATAAGCGCAAGGTATCTGTCACCATCTCCTGACTTTCCTAAGTGAAGCAATGAGGTAGCACAGACTCTGAGTCCTACCTGAGCCCCTGTCTTGGCTCGGCCACTTACTAACAGTGTGATTTCAGGTAACTGCCTCTCTAAGCTTCTGCGGTCTCTGGTATAAAATGGGGGCTTACAATATTCCACCTGTGGTAAAAGGATTCATCAGATGAATGCACACGAGACCTTGAGCACAGTGCCTGGCAGGAAGGAAGTAATCAAGTGAGTGATACCTACCTAGGTCAAATCCCCGCTCTACCAGTTAGCTGTGTGAACTTGAGCAAGTCACACCTCTCCATCTGGTTCCCCAAGTGCAAAATGGAGGTGCTACCCCTGTCCTTGACACACAGTGTTCCTCAAGCGTCCGCTCCCGTCGGTACATCCGTGATGGGGGACCGAGCAGAACATGTGGGGGCTCCCTCCCAACAACTGTGCTCTACCACCTTCCAAGCTATTTTGTTTCTCTACATCTAACACCTATCAGATTAAAGGAAATGCCTGAAACAGAACAGCCTCTCCATAAATGGTTCTCAGAAAACAAGAATGAAAAATTCTACCTTTTCACCAACTCAGGCTCTTTTTCTGGTGGTAACGTGAGGCAACGTGCCCAACCCCACACATGGTCAAATGCTTTCCACAACACATACACTTACAAATACTACTTCACCGTGTGCGTAAAGCTAAATAGGAAAAGGAAGGGAAAAGATTTCATTAACTAATAAATCCCTAGTTCATACCACTGGTATCAATCAAGACAGCTATTTTCCATAATTTCTTACTAACGTAAATACTATTCAGGATCTTCTAGGTAATGATAGATAGAATATTAGTGGTGACATATTATGAAGCGTTTAGCTATAAAAATGCTCAAATATGTCTTATAGCTCCCAATCTTCTGACAGCTATTATTCTTAAGGTAGGGATTAAGTCCTGAAGACCCTGAACTGTTTCCTAGTTATACTGTACAAGTGTTAAACTTGAAATGTGTGAACATACACCAACGAGAAGGGCAAAACAAGATAAGAAAGGAAGTGTGGAGTCAAGGCAGCGGCATTTAAAATGTCAATTTCACTAATTTTATTGACTTAAGGGGCATGTTTTATTTTCAAAGTAAAACTAGAAAGCAAAGATAAATAACAGGGGTTATACATGACTGAAGAATGCACTGTCCTTTCAAATGCACACAACTTTTAACTTGGGTACATGTCACCTGACCTATAGAACATCTCTGTGCCTACAAAACACGATGTGCACCTTTCCAGGGTTGATCTGCGACCCTTCCCAATGATCTGCAACCTTCCGAGGGCATTTGATTCTAAAGCACTGCTGTGTATGGCATTCTCCCTTCCTGGGTGTTCCAGTCATAAATTACACTCACTTAACAAGTTTCCTCAGAACTGAATTTACATCTTCAGCCTGGACATCCCCCCGCCGAACCTCGGAATAGGAGACCCAGCTGCCCCCTCAGCATCTCCATGTGCATATCTGTTGGGCCTTTCAAACGTCATGTGCTCAAACTGAGCCCCTGATGTTGTCCCCAAGCCTGCTCTCCCCGGGCCGGCAGCTGATCTGTTGGCGAGACCTGCCTTCAGACGCTATCCAGAGCCTGCCTGCCTGTGCACAGTCTCAGTGGAGGCCATGGTCGTCCGGGCCCCCATCATCTCTCTCACCTGGATTCTTCCACAGCCTCCTGCTGGGTTTCCCTCCCTCTGTTCCTGCTTCCTCTTCAGTCTGTTCTCGAAGTGATTCTGGGACCACCTAAGTCCGAGCATGTCATTCTGCTCAAACCCTCCAAGACTTCGCAGCTCAGAAACATGCCACATCTTTCCGTCCTCACTCCTGGTTCCTGAGCTCTGACCCACTTCCTTCCTCCCTCCCTTCACTCACTCTGCTCCTGCCTCGCTGGGCTCTTCACTGGGGCTCTGAACACACAAAGCTCCCACCCCACTGTTCTCTGCATCTGCTTTTCCTTCTGCACAGGATTCTCTCCTCACTGTCTGCGCGGCTCATGTCCCCACCTCCTTCAAATGTCGCCGGCTTGGTGAGGCTTTCCCTGACCGCTCTGTAGAAAGTCGCACACCACACACCCCAACCCTCCCTCGCCCCACTCCGTGCTTTTCCTCCACAGCACCTGCCACCATCTTTCCTTCACGATTATTTTCATTGTCTTTTTCCCCTCACTAGAATAAAAAGTCCATGAGGGTGTAGAATTTTGTCTTTCTTGTTTCCTCCAGAGTCAAGAGTGGTGCCTGGCATATAGTGTTTGTTCAATGATCAAATGAGTCCACTTCTCCAAAATTTAATATTCGATATCATTTTTAACCTGATCAATATTAATTAAGTATAAAAGACAGAAGTCCAAGAATTGCCACCAAATTAGTAGGCCACTTTGGGAGAGATGGCAAATTGTTTGTTCATGTGTTCCTTGCCCATCACTGGGAAAACAGAAGTGAGCAAACAGATATGGTACCTGTCCTCAGGGAGCTGACAGGTGAAAGTGTCCGTTCCCCTGTCCCCCACAGCCATGATCTAAAGGTGCCTGGGGGGAAAGTCAGGATTAGTAGGTCCCCAGTTTCGCAAGCCAGAAACCTGTGAATCACCCTCAGTTCCTTCTTCTCCTTGACCTCCTGAACCAATGAAACGATCTGTCATCAAGACCTCTTAGGTCTCCCTCAGGAATGCATGCTATGCGATCAAACCCTCACTCCACTAACACTCAACTCCTTGGCCATCATCATCTGCCCCCCTGAGACTAGGACGCTCCCCCATCTACCATCTTGCCACCAGTCTCCCCCCTCCCCTGAATCTGGTTGGACTCACATTCCGTGAATGGAGTTACCGCCTTCCCAACATATACTATTCCCTTTCCTAAATGTCTTTAAGAGCTTCCCGTTGCCTACAAAACAAGGTCCTAAACAATCTGGTCCCAAACATACCTTGACATATCTCTGGTTTTCTGCCCCAGATACCATTCCCTGCATGGCTGCTGGGATGATTCATCCATTGCTTAATACTGGACTGAAATGTTACCTCCTCCAATTCCCTACAGAAGAGAATGCTGCCTCCTCTTTGCTCTCATAACATTCTCTTCATACTTCTACTGTTCCATTGAAAACATGAGGTTACTGTTTGCACAGGTTCCTTCGTCACCACACAGGCTCACTGAAGGGACTGTGTCTTACTCTTCGAACTCTACGCTTCGTGGAAAACCCACAACGAAAAGCTCTCCATCAATGTCTCGAATGCATGAACTGATAGCATTTGCCACAAAAGGTTTTCTTACACAGCCCAGAAATCAGTTCCCTGGAACGGCTTCTACCTGATACTGGTTCTACTTGAGACCACAGAAAACACAAGAAACTCTTTGTCGCATGAATGCCTCTCTAACTTGATAACAGCCATCAGATTCTTCTCAGTATTTCTTCTCCGAGAGAACCATGACCTGTTCTTTCCGCATTCTTTCATAGACCATCCTTGCTGTGTTTCTTCTGAACAGCTAGATTATTTCACAAAACCAGAATCACTCCTCTTCAATTAATCTAACCTAAAAAAATGGATATAGAAGATTCACACTAATTGTTGATTCATAGTGATCTTACTATTGACTGAAATTTTGTTTATTCTACCCCCAACGTGGGGCTCAAACTCACGACCCTGAGATCAAGAGTCACAAGCTCTACCGATTGGACCAGCCAGGTGCCCCTTGACTGAAATTTTTTTAATGTTTGGAAATTAATAGGTTTCATTCTAAAAGCAGTGCTCATTAAAACTTTCTATAAACTAAAAATAGGAAGGAAAAACAAATCCCACCAACTCAAGACATCTGATCCACTGAATATATTTTGTGAATTAATTTTTTTGTGTGAATAACTTTTTTTTACATATAATGGAGTTTGGTTTTATATTTCTTCAACCATATTATTCAACTGATACATTTTTCACATGTCGCAAGCATTTAAAAATATTTCTAGCTGAAAATAATCTGCCATTTACTACACATTCACCATGTGCTATTCTAATAAACTTGCAAGGTAAGTATTATCATAATTTACAGATGTGAGTACTAAAGCTTAGGAAAATGAAGTAACTTGTCCAAGGCCACACGTCATTTCCCCCCCCATTTTTTCTTAATGAGAAATGTACAGGGGTAATTCATATGAACTGTTAAGTTTGTTGAATTTGGACATATGTATAGATCTCTGTAACCCCATACAGATTAACAAATAGGAAATTTTCATCACACCAGAGGGCCCCCTCGTGCCCGTTCATGGTCAGTTCTCCCACCCAGGGGTAACCACTATTCTGAATCCTTTCCTACGTGCTCCTTTCGTCTCTCTCCTTTTATTCACCATGATGTCAGTGAGATTCATTCATGTTGTTGCATGGGTCACTCGTTTGTTCTTTTGTTATTGCTACACAACACTCCGTATAGGAATATACCACAATGTACTAATGCATTTACCTGGGGTTTTTTTGTTTGTTTGTTTTTTATTTTATTTGAGAGAGAGAGTGGGAGAGTACAACAAGGGGAGCAGCAGAGGGAGAGGGAGAAGCAGGCTCCCCGCTGAGCAGAGAGCCCAATGTGGAGCTCGGTCCCAGGACCCCAGAATCATGACCTGAGCCGAAGGTAGATACTTAATTGACCGAGCCACCCAAGTTCCCACTGCAGTCCCCTGTTTGTGAACATTTGGGTTATCTCCAGTTTGGGATTACCTTGGTTAAAGCTGCATGGACCAACCTTGTTTAAGTTTTCTCATGTACATGTGAACTCATCTACCTCCAGTGTATACGTTGGAGTACAAGGGTTGAGTCACTGAACAGGTGTGTACTCAGCCTGGAAGATACTGAGAAAGTGTCCCAAAGTGAAGGAATTAATGTAGACTCTCCCTAGCAGTAGGTAATGGTTTCACCTGCTTAATCTCCTTACCAACATTTATTTTTTTAATTTTTGCTACTCTGGGGAATACGTAATGCTATCTTGTGGTGTTTAGCTTGCCATTTCCCTAATGTGCAATGATATTGTGGACTTTCTAAGCATTTACTCATCATCTCCTCATCTTTTTAAAGTGCTTTTAAAAAAAATTAGGCTGTCTTTTTTTGGTAGGAATTCTTTATGTGTTCCGGCTAGAAGTCTTTCGTCAGATATAATACTGTGAACATCTTTTTTTCCCAGCTGTGGCTCATACTCATTTTTAATAGTTATGTATTAATCTATCAGTTAGATAAGTCACCATTTAGTTATTCTTCTGCTGGAAGTTTAGATTACTTCTAATTCTTGCTATAATTAAACACTTTGAAGACCAACTTTTAAGTTCTATCTGGGGGTGCCTGGGTGGTTCAGACAGTTAGGCGTCCGACTCTTGATTTCAGCCCAGGTCATGGTGTCAGGATCGTGGGATCAAGCCCCAAATTGGGCTCTGCACGGAGCATGGAATCTGCTGGAGATTCTCTCTTTCCCTCTCCCTCTGCCCCTCCCCCCACTCTCGTGCACACACACTCAAGAAAGAAAGAAAACCTTTAAAGCTCTATCTAAAATTTTTCTAAAATTTTAGATAAAAATTTTAATTTTAATTTTAATATCTAAAATTTTTCCTTACCCTAGCTAGATTCACAGCAGTAGAACTACTTCTATATTAATGTATATGACCATTTGGTACTGATACACAGAGCCAAAAACCTTCAAAAGAACTCTACCAATTGTTATCGGTACTCAACAAGGTGTGAGGATACTCATTCACTATGCCCTGACTCCAACTTAAAAAAAAAAAAATCTTGAAGTTGGACCAAAGGAAAAAAAAAATCAGTATTTTATTGTTTTAATATTTAGTTTTGTGATTACTGGTAAAATTAAAAATTCTGATTTAGCTATTTATATTTCACTTCTGCAAATGGTCTGTTCATTTTCGGTGTGTGCATTTACCTACTAGGGTCTTTAGAACTGTTCTCATTCATTCAAGATATTAAGCTTTTCTTTCCCTTGCCTTTCATATATATTTAATATGTAATATGTATGATATATGTAATATATTTTTATTTATTTTGTTATATTTGCTAGAATCATTTCCCAGGACGTAATGTACTTTGTGCTTTTAGAACTTCTTTGTGGTCAAATATGTGACCACACCCTACCTCAGAAATGTCTTTTCTCTACAATATTCTCTATTAAGTATTCCCTATAAACATGAGTATTTCTCTGTAAATATTCACATCTATTTTCTTCCAGATTTCAAAAGTATTTAACTCTTTAATTCCTTATCAATCTTTTTTCGGGTTATTGTACTGGACTCATCTCTAAATCTTACCTTTTTCTAAACTAATAACCAGCAGTGGTAGTACTACTTATCAAACAGTCCTGATGTATGATGCATACTTTATCACTTACTAAATTTTACACATGTAAGTCTCCTGAGCTGTCTTTTCAGTTCCATCAATTTGTCTGGTTATTCTTTTTTTTTTTTTTTAATAAAGAGTTTATTTATTTATTTATTTATTTAACAAAGAGAGTGAAAGCACAAGCAGGGGGAGCAGCTAGCAGAAGGAGAAGCAGGCTCCCTGCTGAGCAGGGAGTCTGATGGGAGACTCAGTCCCAGGATCCCGAGATCATGACCTGAGCCAAAGGCAGACGCTTAACTGAATGAGCCCCCCAGAGGTCCCTTTCTGCTTATTCTTATAATCACACCATTGAATTGGGGAATGTATATAGCCTTATCCTTATTTCATTTGGCCAAAATTCACTGAGCGCCTGCACTGTGTTAAATCCTAGGGTTAAAATGATGAGCGTGACACACCTGGTCTCCGTCCTTACGGCATCTACAGGCTGGTGGGAGGGTGGAGACAAGTCCACAGGCAGTGACAATGCAGCATCACATATATGATAGGAACTGGACAGGGAGCTCAGGGGCTCCTAACCTGGACCTGGGGAATGAGAAAACTATTCCTGGAGGAGCGATGTCTTATGGCTGAACAGAAGGTGTGCTGAAAGGCTCTGGAAGTGAAAAAGAGGGAGCACTAGCAGGCCTGAGAGCATTTCACTGCAACTAGAGCATGGAGAGGAAAGAGGAGTGTGCCAGAGCTGACGCTGGAGGAGTATCCACGGTGAGATCATGCAGGACCTTCTGCGAGGGGTGCCTGGGTGGCTCAGTCAGTTAAACGTCTGCCTTCGGCTCAGGTCACAATCCCTGCGTCCTGGGATCAAGCCCCACATTGGGCTCCCTGCTCAGTGGGGAGCCTGCTTCTCCCTCTCCCTCTGCTACTCCCCCTGCTTGTGTGTGCACTCTCTCTCTCAAATAAATAAAATCTTTAAGAAAATAACTTACTAGAAGAAGTTAAGAGGACAGCCAAGGAGCTACTTAGAGTACCAGTGGTAAATTATGTCCTGACTCCATCTTCTTCTTTCAAACTTTTCTATGTCACTGACATATTTATTTTTCCCAGAATAATTCTGAAGTTATTTAGCCAAATTCTCTCTTATCCACCTGACTCCACCCCAATCCAACTGGGAGTTTATTTGATATTACATTAAATGTTTAAATTAACCTATGAAGGATTATGACTTCATCTGTCGTTTTCCCTAAGATTTGTTAAATAATTGTTGTTGAGCCGTATTTCTTTTCATCATATAATTTTGCAAAGATAATGTACGGTGTTAGCAAAATAAAAATAGAAAGGAAAAAGGCCGAACAGAAGAGTCATAATCTTAACCAAAAGTACAGGAAATGTCAAAAACCAAAGAGAAGCAAAAGCAAGAAGGACGAAGGTCTAAGCCAAAAAGACAGACCAAGTTGTTGGAGAGAGCCAGATGGATAGCTTTTAAATACACTGTTAAACAGGGAGATGCCTAGGTCCCAATGAAGAACCTTATTTTTCCAAAAGCCACAAAATGAATAAAGAAAAAACTTCAGCCAGAATTCAGAGGATACTGGAGTCTTACCAAAATTACTATAAGCATAATCGTGGGACCTAAGAACTAAAGGAGTGAAGAAGACCCTAGAAGAGACTAATGCTTTTAAAAACTGGGCCAATAGGGGTGCCTGGGTGGCTCAGTGTTATGATCCCAGCGTCCTGGGATCAAGCCCCCACAACCGGCTCTCCGCTCAGCAGGGAGTCTGCTTCCCTTCCTCTCTCTCTGCCTGCCTCTCTGCCTACTTGTGATCTCTGTCTGTCAAATAAATAAAAAATAAAATCTTAAAAAAATAAAAAGGGCCAAGCTATGTGGGGTCAAACACAGTTACCCATTACTTAATCACATATTGTCTGGTTCTCTCACACCAAAGCAAAGTGAAGGAGCGAACCTGGAAATTCTGTGAGAGACAACGAACTGGAGGTAAAGGGCTACCTCCAGAGAAAGAAAGAGATTGAAGGAGAACCGCAGGGTAAGGAGACTCACCCTGGAAGAAGGAAACTAACCCTCCTTGTACTCTTCAGTTCTGATAAACAAGAATGGACACACAATCCTGCCAGGGCACAAAACAGAGAAATTGCCCATGTTGTTATGCCTGTATATTTATTCTCAGGTGTTTTTTTTTTTTTTCTTAAGGCATTTCTTTCCACAAGAGATTTGTTATTCTGAAAGTGGTCTGAGTCTTATTTTCCAATATGAATAGTGAGATATGTAATTCAAGTCAAAATATGAGAAATTGAAAGATTTCATGGTCTGACAACACTGCTAGATAGATAATGCCAAAAAGACATAGTTCTCATGCACTTTCTTTTCCAGTGCTCCCATTCAAAGCTGTCTCCTTTAGAAAGAAAGCATATTTACGTAAGACCTTGTTCCAATTACAATCTTCTTAATCTATTTATCTCTGCGGAGCATAATTCCTTCATTCAGGAGATGTTTACTACGCTCCAAGGCCTGGGGCTGTAATGATGAAAAGGCAGATGTGATTCCTAACCTCTTGGGACTCATAGCACAGCGGGGTATACAAATAATGAGATAATTAGAGTATAGGGCCCCGGGTGTTACTGGAGCACGGGAGAGGAGCATGTGGGGTTCAGGAAGGCAGTGTGGAAGAAATGACATCTACGGGAAGGTTGCTATGTGGGTATCTCATAGGAACCACAAACTGGGATCCAGGCAAAAAACTGGAACCAGATACTTGAACAAGGTGACCCACCTGGGTGTGGGTTACAGGTATGCTCTCCCAGAACACTGTAGAATACAGCTTCCTAACCTGTGCTCAGATTACAGGTGTGCCAACCAGCCATAAGCGCAGCCTTATCCGTTTCCTTCAGCGGGCAGTACCATATTACCATACCAAATATTACCAAATACCAAATTACCATACCAGTGGGCATACCAAATATTATCATTTTCTACATGGGTCATGACATGAAAAGGGCTGGGAATCATTGCTTGTGAAGAACTCAGGAAATGCTGTTTTTGCATCTCTGCTATAATTTATTCAAATTCACTCATATTCTTCTCTACCATTTTTTTCTACTCCCCAATCCTCATGCAGAACTTGACTCCCTGGGGCACCTAGGTGGCTCAGTCAGTTAAGCGTCTACCTTTGGCTCAGGTCATGATCCCTGGGGTCCCGGGATCAAGCCCCTTGGGCTCCCTGCTCAGTAGGGGTGTCTGCTTCTCCCTCTCCTTCTGCCTGCCACTTCCCCTCCTTGTGCTCTATCAAATAAATAAGTAAAATCTTAAAAAAAAAAAAAAAAAAAGAACTTGACTCCCAACCCTTCCAAAATATACACATTCTGAATTTTACCCACTCAAAGAGAGAGAAACAGAATTTCATTTCAAATACAAAATCCTGGTGAAGAACTGTGATTGGTCCAGCTTAAGTCAGGTGTGCTCTTCTCAACCAATGAACAGTGGCCAAAGGGAGGACTAGCCTGTGTTTACACTGAAGGAAAAGACCCAGAAGAGAGGGCAAGAATTAATATTCAAAAGAGCAAAACCATAATTGAGAGGTCCGTGTCCCTGTGAAGGTGAGAAGAGACAGGACCGGTGGCAGGGAGGAGGAGTGGCCTAATAGGACAGGAAGGAGGGAGGAGAAGATGGGTGAAGGAGACACGACCGCAGGAATGGATGCTCCGGTCTGAAGAAGTATTTCTCTGAGTAGCAGAAAGGTTATGCAGGTGAGAGGTAGCAGGACAAGAATATGCAGGTAATGGAAAGAATATGAAATGATGCTGTGTGAAATGGGAGAGAGAAGACTAGGATACAGCAAAGGAGGAATGACCAGCAGCCTTAAGACGAGTGTGGTTAGCAACTATAAATTTGCCGACACCTATTAGTACAGTCGTGCAATGCTTCCCAGCAAGGCTCAGCAGCCCCAAGACTGGGTCTGTAATAGGGGGCAAATTAAAAAAAGCAATTGGATAGGTACAGGGCTGGGCTTTGGCAAGGTGAGGGTCCCTGCAACACAGCGGGACGATGCTGTTTCAGGCTGAGAAGACAGGTGCGGGGGGAGCGTGGGTGAGTAAGCCTGAGTCAGGAGGAAAAGCAAGACATGGTATGGGAAGAGACAGGTAACATCTGGGGACATGACCAAGTGACCAGGGGATGTGAAGCCCGAGAAGCTTAGCTGCTTCTAAGTCTTCTGAGACAGTTAAGTCCAGCATTGCCCTGGTAGACAAATCACTCGGGCCCTCTAAGAGTCAGATTCATACTGGGCTGATGGTTTCTCTGATATTTTTGTTAGTCAGAAAAATTCAGCTATTTCTCAAAATCTTTACATACTTTACACACTTAAAGGGGCCACCTTTTCTCTCTCTCTCTTCTTCTTCCCTTCCCCTGCTGCAGAAACTACCCGCACTCTTTCTCAGGGCAGGTGATCTGCTCAGGAGAAAGCTGCCTGTTCTCTCCAGGATGTTGCTGGCACACAACTTCCACCCGTGGCGTGTGTTCCATGCCTTCTCCTCACTCTCTTCATCTCATTCAGAGTGCACCTCCCATTCTAGTACCTAGACTGCAAAATCCCATCAACTTTAAAACCCAGGTTAAGTATCCAATTTCTTCCAGAAAGCTCTCCAAGATTCTACCTAATCAAAATCACTATTTCTCTCAATACGTACTTTTTTTTTTAATTCCACACAGTTAACATTGTCATTTGTTTTATTCCTAATTCTCTTTAAGGGCAGGAATTACTCTTAAATTCAATTTTAAAAAAAAGATTATTTATTTATTTATTTATTTGACAGAGATCACAAGTAGGCAGAGAGGCAGGCAGAGAGAAGAGGAAGCAGGCTTCCCGCTGAGTAGAGAGCCCGACTGGGGCTCAATCCCAGGACCCTGAGATCATGACCTGAGCCGAAAGTAGAGGCTCAACCCACTGAGCCACCCAGGTGCCCCTTAAATTCAATTTTTTTTTAAAGATTTTATTTATTTACTTGACAGAGATCACAAGTAGGCAGAGAGACAGGCAGAGAGAGGGGGAAGCAGGCTTCCTGCCGAGCTGAAAGCCCGATGTGGGGCTTGATCCCAGGACCCTGGGATCATGATCTGAGCTGAAGGCAGAGGCTTAACCTACTGAGCCACCCAGATGCCCCTAAATTCAATTTTTGAGCCAAAAAAGTGTGCACGTGTGCGTGCGTGCATGTGTGTGTGTGTGTGTGTGTGTGTAGCTGGAGCCTATGAAGTCCCTTTGGTTTAAAGTACTCAGCCAAAGAAGTTCACTCCATCTTACTGCAAAGCTCACACACCACACTGAGTATCTACAAAGAACAGACTCTGGTGACTAAGGAGAAAATGGAGAAGTGTGTTTATATAAAATGTATTCAAAGCTGACAAAAACCTGCCCAATCAGTAACAGAACGTGGAATGAATCAAATGGAATGCTTACTACTGACTACTAGCCTTATGTTTCTTAGTCACTAAGTCATGTTTTCTATGCCAAGGAAAACCAGAGTCACCAAGTTTTCTATTTCCCTACCTTTTAGGGGAATAGAAGAGACGGATGTAAGGGGAAGAAAAAGTAGTTTACACATCCAGCAATCAGAACCAAAAGAAAAGCAGTGGGTTTCATCAAGGTTCTCCAGGCAAAATGTGGGCTCGGCAGTTTCCTAATGATACGTCCACATAAATGCACGGAGCTGAATTCCAAGCTAGGATTAACATGAAGAAAACTCGTTAGCAATGATAAAGCTTTTTATTTCCCCAAATGAATATGCCAATCCTCTTTCTGAAGAAACTATCATGCTCGGCTGAATTAATGTTACTTCACTATACAGCAATCGAACAGTAAATGTAAAGATGCTAAATTTTTTTTATTACTTTGACCCCTTATTTTACTTCCAGGAATCTGTATCAAGAAAAAACAGACACAGATGTATACACAAAGATATTTGTTAGTATAGTGATATCTCCTCATCAGCAAAAAACTGAAATCAGCTCATCATTAAGCTGATTAAATACAGTATTCTATGAATACATCAATGTATTAAATGTGTAAAACATGGTGTTAAGTGAAAAAAGCAAGCCTAGGCATATACAGTGTGATTTAGTTTTTAGAAAAACAAATTTAAAGCAATGTTAGTATGTGTGTATACCTGTCTATATATGGATATGAGTATATGAAGACAGAAGAAGCAGACACCAACCAATAATGTCACAGGGGATGTGAATTCTGGGGATTTCTCTTTGTACATTCCATATTTATACACTGCTTGAATCTTAAATTTTGTAGAACTATGTATTATGTTTGTAATTAGAAACCTATAGATATTTAAAATTAGATGTACATCTATTTACATGTAAAAATATCAATCATATATTTTTAAGCGAAAAATGCAGGCTAAAGCAGTACGTTTCCGTGTGTGTGTGTGTGTGTGTGTGTGTGTGTGTGTGTGTTTAAAGCTACACATACATCAAAACATTGACAATAGCTATTCTGGTTGGTGCGATTTTTGAGTGATTTTTATTTTTGTCTTTGCAACTTTCCAACTTCACCAAATTTTAAAATAAGGACCATACATATCTTTATCCATATAATTTTCATTTTAAAAACCTGTCTTCAATTTTTCACTTTCAAACCTTTCAAGAGATAGTAAGTTTCAACCATAGTTCCACAATGATGAATTATTTTATTTCCTCTCCCTCATCAGTCTATTACTTTAATTTTGCTTCCTCTCCCCTATTTATGCAACAGAATGTAGGTTTTATTCCCACTAAAAGAAGTAATCAGTGGGATCAGGAGAGAGAACAGGACTGAGATGAGCAATAAAAAGCAGTTGCTTCCAGCTTTGCTATGAAAAAAGTCAGGGGTACCACAATATTGATAAAGTCATTTTATATTTTCAATTTATGATTTTCAAAGAGCTTTTATATCCACAATGTTACTTGGTTCCCAAGTCTATGTAAAAGATAATCCTCACTTTTAAGATAAGGAGCCTGAGTTCAGAGAAGGGCTCAGATTGGTGAATGACAGTGCTAGCTTGAACAATCCAAAATGGTAGCCTCTGACCACGTATGACTATTTAAATTTAAGTCAGATAAGATGATAGAAAATGTAGAGTTCAGTTCCTCAGATGCACTAGTCACATTTCCAGAGCTCCCCTGCCGCATGTGGTAAGTGGCTGCTGACCTGGACAGTGGGAGATATGGAATATTTCCATCACCACAGAAATGATGCGACTACCACTCCGAGAGCGTTTTCCACTCGTGTGGTGGCTTTCTACACCCTTGCTTTGCCCTCATGAAAGAAAGGAAAGTATTATTTGATGATCTTACTCTATAAAACAGGAAGCCCTGAAAAATGATAGGAAAGAAACCTGTGCCAAATTAGGGTAACTGAACTAGTATAACTACAGAATAGTGAGTAGCAGGAGAGGGGTATGAGAAGAGCCGTAAATGTGATATAATAATTCTGGGGGCTGCCTGCTTCGCGGTAAAAGAGGGTGCTCTTTTTCCTTTGTAACAGAGCTTGGTCTGTATCAGCCTTGGTCCCTCAGAGTTCAAGAACAGGAAAGCAACGCAATTTGGGCTTGATGAAATGACAAGTTAGTTATAGGGTGACGACCCCCGTGGCTTTGTTCTTGACCTCTGAAAGATCAAACAGCAGAATACGTACTGCAACATCATCTCAGGCGTTACCTGAAAAGGGCATGTGTGTCATGGGGTCGTGTACATGACTGTTAACTGTAGTTATATCTGATCAGCATAACAGAGTCAGCTCTGCGGACAAGGAAAGTCATTAAGACTGACGACATTAGGTCATCTATAGGTAAGTATCTACATCTATCTTGGGGTGAAGAATCTAATTTTGTGCTTTATCAGTTGAAATTCTATCATCTGAAATAGAAATACATTCTTGCAAAAGTGAGTGATCATAATTAGCAATGTTTATGAAAACTGTTAATTTTATGTACAAAACCCATCAAAAATTTTCAAATCATTAAATAAAAAGGGAAACAAACTGACAATATGAAGACAAAACACATTCCAAGGTAAACTCTGGGAGGAACAATATATCCTTTTGCAGCCAAACATTCATAAAAAATGAAAATAAGGCAGAACACAAGACAACAGATGAGAACATAATTCTCACTTTTATAGAATCATAACATTAAATGAAATAACTGTTCAAAACTGTAGTGTATTTCTTATAATGTGATTCCATTTAGGCCGTAAGTCTTTTATTATTTTATTTGATTATTTATTATTTGATTATTACTTTTATTATTATATTTGAGAGAGTGAGAGAGGGAGGGAGAGAGAGAACAAGCAGGGGAGCAGCAAAGGGAGAGGGAGCAACAGACCCCCACTCAGCAGAGAGCCCAACCTGGGGCTCAATCCCAGGACTCTGAAATCATGACCTGAGCTAAAGGCAGACACTTAACTGACTGAGGCATGCAAGAGCCCATGACAGACGATTTATTTATTTGAGAGAGAGAGAATGAAAGAGAGAGAGATGGCGGGGGGGTGGGCAGAGGGAGAAACAGACTTCCTGCTCAGCAGGGAGCCTGATGTGGGACTCCCTCCTGGGACTCCAGGATCATGATCTGAGCTGAAGGCAGACACTTAACCGACTCAGCCACCCAGGTGCCCCTAGGCCATGAGTCTTTTAAGAAAAATCTCATTTTGAATATTTTTCATCTCTTGTGGGAAAGAACTGGAAGCAGACTGTCAACTCTGCCAAGCTTCTACAGAACAAAAACATCAGTATGGAAAACTGTCAAGCAATTTTCAGTGGAACAAACATGGTGGGGGTTATGAGTGATTCTGGAATCACAAGCATATGCTGCTTTGTTCACATATTCCAGAGAATAATCATGACCCAGTGAAAAGAAACTCAACTGTTGGCCTTAGGCTGAAAGACGATGGCCATTTCTCATCTTTCCTCAGCTAAAGATAAGGCACAGGGCATACTTTGGAACCATATCATCAGGAACTTACACAAAACATTCAAGATGATGAAACAGTAGCTAACGCGTGTTAAAAAGACAGCCCTGAGGAGTGCCTGGCTGGCTCAGTCAGAAGAGCATACAGCTCTTGATTTTGGGGTCATGAGTTTGAGCCCCATGTTGGGTATAGAGATGACTTAAAAAAAAAAAAAGTGACAGCCCTGAACTAAAGAAAGCTTAATAGTGTACTCAGCACACAACAGTACCTATATAGCAGGACCTCCTAAGAGCCAATGGCTGCTTGCCCAGACGCAATTCATCGGCTGAAAAGGTACTAACTGGTGAAACACGAAGCAGAGGTATTACCTGTGTGATACCTGCTATACAAAATCTTCTGTCGGTCTGGGGTGCCTGGGTGGCTCAGTGGGTTAAGCCTCCAACTCTTGGTTTCAGTTCAGATCATGATCTCAGGGTCCCGAGACTGAGCCCTGTGTTGGGCTCCACACTCACTGGGGAGTCTGCCTGAGGATTCTCTCCCTTTGCCTTTAAAAAAAAAAAAAACAAAAACAAAAAAAAAACAAACTTCTGCCATGGGCACCGGATGGCTCAGCTGGTTAAGTGACTGCCTTCGGTTCAGGTCATGATCCTGGAGTTCCAGGATCGAGTCCCACATCAGGCTCCCTGCTGAGCGGGGAGTCTGCTTCTCCCTCTGACCCTTTCCCTTCTCATTCTCTCTCTCTCTCTCTCAAATAAATAAATAAAATCTTTTAATAAATAAATAAATCTTCTGTCATGGGCGCCTGGGTGGCTCAGTCAGTTAAGTGTTTGCCTTTGGCTCAGGTCATGATTTCAGGGTCCTGGGATTGAGCCCTGGATTGGGCTCCCAGCTCAGCGGGAGCCTGCTTCTCTGTCTCCCTCTGCCCACCTTCCTGCTCATATGCTCTTGCTCTCTCAAATAAATAAATATTTTTTAAAAAAATCTGCTGGTCTCAGACAAGATGCTGAAATGGAGATGCATGCAACAAAAAATGTGTCCCCCTTCATTTCACTTAAAACAGTCAAGTAAGATTAAATGAGATTAAAGAGATAAGATATGAATTGTGGACCAGGAAAAAAAATTGCTGTAAGAGACATTATTGAAGTCAATTGGCAAAATCTAAATATGGACTTTGATACAAGACTATCATCTAATTCAGTGTATGATTTCCTGCTTCTGACAGCTGCACTGTGGTTACACAGGAGACCCTTCTCACCCTGAGAAGTACACACAGAAGCCTCCATGGTAAAGGGGCATGATGTCTGCAGTCTGCTCAAACACTGGTGGATATGCCAAACGATCAGTGAATGTGGGTGGAAAGTATATGGGAAATTTTAACTTTTCAGAAACGTTAAATTATGTCCAAGTAAAAAGTTGCCCCAAAAGTTGTTTTATCTCTCTCTTTACATTCCTTAAGAAAACAAATAGTTCTGTTGGTAGCTGAGTCTCAGAGTGATTAAGGCAAAAGAATGTTCTGGATGTGGCAGAGACTTTTAAGTTTGAAGAGTCACTGTCTTCTGCCATTAGCTCTCTCATGGTCAGGCCGCATCTAGAATCGAGTCCCTCCTTCCAGCAGAACACGCTCCTGCTCACTGTGGTGTCAACCAGCGACTACTTCCAGCTTGCACTCTGGGTGGAGTGACAATGGAAGTGGGTCTCCTGTACCTGTAACTGTCATGGTATATAGCTGGGCAGCCCCAAATCGCACATTTGTCCCTTACCATATATGCTTTAAGAGAACAGCCCTCTAAGAAAGAGGCTCCTGTATTA
This sequence comes from Enhydra lutris kenyoni, assembly GCF_002288905.1. Lineage (NCBI taxonomy): Eukaryota > Metazoa > Chordata > Mammalia > Carnivora > Mustelidae > Enhydra > Enhydra lutris. The sequence goes on from NW_019154110.1 coordinate 7,454,378, forward strand.
CCATTTCAAAGATAATGGTGTTTCCTCAATTACCAAGTACCAAGGCAAAATTAGATAAATCACATTATCATAAGACACAAGAAGAAATCCACTGTTAGAAATAAACATTATGCACTAAAACGTATACACTTGGAAGAAACAGTCCTTTTAAAAATGAAGTGTGCTCCAGCAAAGGAAACAGTGAACAAAACCAAAAGACACCCAACAGAAGCGGAGAAGATAGTTGCAAATGACATATGAGATAAAGGGCTAGTATCCAAAATCTATAAAGAACTTATCAAACTCAACACCCACAGAACAAATAATCCAATCAAGAAATGGGCAGAAGACATAAACAGGTATTTAGGCAAAGAAGACAACCAAATGGCCAACAGACACATGAAAAAGTGCTCCACATCACTCAGCATCAGGGAAATACAAATCAAAACCACAGTGAGATACCACATCACACCAGTTAGAATGGCTAAAATTAAGAAGTTAAGAAACAACAGATGTTGGCGAGGATGCGGAGAAAAAGGAACCCTCCTACACCATTGGTGGGAACGCAATCTGGTGCAGTCACTCTGGAAAACAGCATGGAGGTTCCTCAAAAAGTAGAAAAAAGAGCTGCCCTATGACCCAGCAATCGCACTACTGGGTATTCACCCTAAAGATACAAATGTAATGATCCAAAGGGGCACATGCACCTGAATGTTTATAGCAGCGATGTCCACAAAAGCCAAACTATGGAAAGAATCTAGATGTCCATCAACAGATGAATGGATAAAGAAGATGTGGCATATATATACAATGGAATACTATGCAGCCATCAAAAGAAATGAAATCTTGCCATTTGCAACAACGTGGATGGAACTAGAGAGTATATGCTAAGTATTATGCTAGGGGAAGGGAGGGAAAAATGAAACAAGATGAATCCAGAGTGGGAGACAAACTATAAGAGACTCTTAATCTCAGGAAAGAAACTGAGGGCTGCTGGAGAGTGGGTGGGGAGGAGAGATCGAGTGGCTAGGTGATGGACATTGAGGAGGGTATGTGCTATGGTGAGTGATGTGGATTGTATAAGCCTGATGATTCACAGACCTATACCCCTGAGGAAATAATACATTATATGTTAATAAAAAAAGAAATCAAGTGTGCTCATCCTATGGTGGTAAAAACATGTCTGAAGTCTGACATGGTCTTAAATTGCTCTACAGTTTAAAACAAAATGCCAAAGGAAATACACTTCACCATCGTGACATGTCATCCGCAAATTATATGTCTAACCCTTGAGCTTATTTTAGAAACTCTCCTCACTAATTTGCCTGTGTTTTTGAATAGCAAGTAATATGTTTCCAATCAGGAAAGGTTACAGGGAAATTTTTGTGGTTAAAAACTGGCCTTCCATGGGCATAAATATCATCAGCCTTACTGCAGTCCTTTGGGAAATAACATTTTTTTCATCATTGTCAAGCAGCTTTCAAATCAACATTTAATGGCTACTGTTCCCAAGAATGGTTATTTACATCCATCGAAAACTGATGTCACTCAAAACCACATAAAAGAAAAAATAATAGCAAGTTGGATAAAGAAATTATTTCTTGATAATATTTTTGAGAGAGAATCAAGCTATGTGAATTTTTCTTATAAAAATAAGAATTATCCAAAAAAATTATCCATTGATGTCTAAATAGACAACTTGTCCAACCTCTCCCATTTCATACGATTAGCCTCAAACTATCGTGTTGCTCTTTCCCTGTATTTAGAGCAAGACTATAGACACAGCGCAGCCATCTGACTTTGAAACAAAATTATACTAGATGTTAATTTCATCAAAGCTTTCTTTACGTCCAAAGTCTGGGCAGCATGAAAATGAACTGGCTTCTGTAAGCACTCTGCTGCCTTCTCTCTCACTGCTTCTCTAAAACTGCCCCGGATGAAGTAACTATTGCACCTCCACTAACATCCAGTAGTTTATACAAAAAAACCCATAATATTGCTGCCATTTTTAATTGTTATTTTTTTGCTTTCCTCTAACTCAACCTTATGTGCCTGTTGTTGTTTTTTTTTTTTTTTTTAAGATTTATTTATTTATTTGACAGAGAACACAAGTAGGCAGAGCAGCAGGCAGAGGGCGGCGCGGAGGGGGGAAGCAGGCTCCCTGTTGAGCAGAGAGCCCGATGCAGGGCTCGATCCTAGAACCCTGAGACCATGACCTGAGCTGAAGGCAGAGCTTTAACCCACTGAGCCACCCAGGCGCCCTGTGCATGGTTTCTATTTGCTTATGATGTCATACAAGACTACACCAACTTTTCTTTTACCAACCGTTTTCTTGTTTGCTTGTTTTAACGGACTTCTGTAAAAGTCAACGACAAGCAGCGACAAGTGTGCAGGGAACAGAAGTGGCATCGAAGCCCAGACAGAGCTTGGTCGTGAAGTTGCCATGGGAACCAATCTGTTTCTTTCTTCTCGTTTATGAGAGAATAAACCTCCTTGTACTTAAAGTTATTTAGATATACTTGTAGGGAAATTTTTTTCAGATGGCCAGCTGATGGTTTCGCTGCTGCGTCCCCCCTGGGCTGCTGAGCACCTGCCAAGGAAACTGCCGGAGCCATGGAGGCCACCACATCCGGGCACCTAACCCTATGGATCTGCCCATCCTTTACTCATGTGACTTCGTTACAACATTTATTACTGTCAGTGCTTCCTTCCAGAAATCCTCTCCTTTGCAGGTGTCTCTCCTACCATTACTTTCTGGTCCAGGTACTTCTTTCACAGCCTCTTTCTCCAATAAAACCCATAAATGTTAGAGCTGCCAGTAAAAGCATATATTAACAAAACCATCTTGAAAAACACTTAATAAAATACAAAGTTTTACTTTTGTTCATGCCTTTCAACCAAGTTATTCCACCTTTAGGAACCCATGCTAAGAAAACACTGTAATCACAAATAATGAGAGGAGGAATAATCCACACTCCACACACAGAAACATCAAATGCAATGTTATTTATAATTTTATGATACTACTGTGTTTAAACTGCTAAAAAATATGATGCAAAGTTGTCTATACAGTGGTATCTAAATTGTGTGGAAAATATATGCATCAGAAAACTTTCAAAGGATATAATTCAAATGTTAACAGTGACTTTCCTGCAAAACAAAAACTGAATTGTTGGTAAATCTCACTGTCTTTAAATATTTTTGTACTACCCAAGTTTTCCACAGAGATCATTTATATATTGAGAAGGAAAAACAAAACAAAACCCATGTATAAGAAACATCCATTAAGAGGGCCTAAACTCTTGGGGCGCCTGGGTGGCTCAGTGGATTAAAGCCTCTGCCTTCGGCTCAGGTCATGATCCCAGGTCATGATCCCAAGCCCCGCATCGGGCTCTCTGCTCAGCAAGGAGCCTGCTTCCCTTCCTCTCTCTCTGCCTGCCTCTCTGCCTACTTGTGATCTCTGTTAAATAAATAAATAAAATCTTAAAAAAAAAAAAAAGGGTCCAAACTGTTTTTCTGAAAGGTGGTATTTCTCTTCTCTTCTCACTCCACACATTCTCCAACGGATAATCTCATGTACTCCAGAAACATAAAATGTCATCATATTCAGAAGACGCTAACACCTATGTCCCTAGTACCTGCCACTCTTCTAAGTTTCAGAACTGCACTTTGATGTAGCTTCTAGACAATCCAGCACAATGACTCACAAGAACCACAGCCTCCACCTGCCATCTTACCCTCCATCCCACACTCCAAATCTCTTATCACCACCATCCATAAATTCCTACCTTGTTGAGTCAGACCACTCTCGGGCTCCACTGATACCCAATCGAATACCAGGGCCACTCATGTTCACCTCCTAAGGACATATGGAAACCATGCCTCCTTCTCTCTTCCTTCTTCCTCATTAGTCTCACCTTTCAGTAATTTCCTGACCGGTCTTCCTACCTTCAGCTTCAGTCATGCAATAATATAGCCTCTTCATAATACCAATAGTCATTTTTCTAAAATGTAAATCTGATCAAGTCCTTTCCCCAATTAAAATTCTTCAAGGGCTCCCTAACACCACACAGTAAAATTTAAAATTCCTGCAAGCATGGGACTTCCTGAACTTGTTCTCGCCATGTTCACTTGTGAACTTCTACTTATCCTCCACTGCAAATGTCTTCTCTAGAAAGCTTTATTCTAATAGTTTATGGGTCTCTTTCAAAGTTCCTGGAGCATGCCATCCTTATCTCTATCCCACAAAAATTATTTGTGCCTGCCTTTCCCTCTAGATCTAGGTTAAACGTGGGCATGGATGGGGATGTTATTCATCTTTGTATTTCTAAAATACAGCATATAGTTGGCAAATAATTAAATGTGCTGGGGCGCCTGGGTGGCTCAGTGGGTTAAGCCTCTGCCTTTGCCTTAGGTCATGATCTCAAGGTCCTGGGATCAAGCCCCGCATTGGGCTCTCTGCTCAGCGGGGAGCCTGCTTCCCCCCATCTCTCTGCCTGCCTCTTTGCCTACTTGTGATCTCTCTCTGTCAAACAAATAAAATCTTTTAAAAAATAACAAAAAACCTAAATGTGCTAAATGCTTAGGTGAAGCAATTTGGATCACAAACAAAACAAAAAAAAATACAAGATAGGATTAACAAATAAAGATTTTTTTTTTTTTTTTTTTTTGGGGTGTCTGGGAGGCTGACTCGGTTAAGCAACCAACTCTTGATCTCAGGGTCATGAGTTCAAGCCCCACTTAGCATGGAGCCTACTTAAAAGACAAAAAAGGAAGAAGGGTTTTTTTTTTTTTTTTGACACAGAGAACCAATGTTCTAAAAATCAATAAATGCAAGATAGTAAATTTAACTAGTAAGTTACTGAAACAGTAAGTTCAACACTACGGAGTTGTGGTGTGTGCCTTAAGTTTACATAGCTATCTTGAGATGATTTTTAAAGTATGCAAGTCTTTAACTTAATCCGTAAGAATTTTTCTCCAACTTTTTTCTCTCACTGAGGCCCATGGTTTTTTGTTTTGTTTTGTTTTTTAAGATTTTATTTGACAGGCAGAGATCACAAGAAGGCAGAAAGGCAGGCGGAGAGAGAGGAGGAAGCAGGCTCCCTGCCGAGCAGAGAGCCCTACGCGGGGCCCAATCCCAGGACCCCGGGACCATGACCCGAGCCAAAGGCAGAGGCTCTAACCCACTGAGCCACCCAGGCGCCCCAGGTCACCTTTAACATAGATACTGCTTTCAAGTATACAAACAAATTAGCTTAATTGCCTAAAAATAGAAAAAAGTAAAATATTCTTTTTACTAGCTATGTCAACAAGTGGAATATACTGGAACCAGGCCAAACCAAAGAAAAACAGTAGCTCCTTTTCCCTTCATGGAGACACTCTTTTCTGTTCCTTCCAAACACATGCACTAGGTAACCCCTGGGAACGTTACTAATCAGAATTATCATGAAGATCTAACTCATAAGGGGTTATAAAGAAACAAAAATGGATCCTGGCAGAGTGGAGACAATTGAAAACTTATGAAACTCTGAAAAAACAGATCTCTCCCTTGCTTAACTATTCAAAATTCCTCTAAGTGAGTCAACCTCTTCCCAAAAAACAAAATTCCACCTGAAATAAACCTGAATATGAAGAAGCTTGCACGTCAAAGAAAATCAATGGCAGGGTTTTTTTTGGTTTTTGTTTGTTTGTTTGTTTGTTTTCCTGGCTTAAAGGACGGAATCAGTGATTAAGCCAACTGCAAACCACAAATAATAAAAAATAATTCTTGCTTCAAGATACACTATATGAAGTGTATATAGTAATGGCAGATTTAATTTTATTTGACAAACTCATGTTAGAATTAGTTTGTACTTCCTGTGCACAAACCAACGAAGCTGGTTAAGCAGAATTTGGGATTAAAAACACCCCATAAGTGCGCCATCTTTTTAAGGCATGTGAGACTCAAAGTGCAATGAGAAGGTAAGCTGAAGAGAAGTAATAAACATAGGGTAAAGGCTGAATTAGCCGATAAAGGCTGGACGACAGCTACGGAACCCAGGCTTCAGAGGTAGGGAGTTGGAACACTTTGCTGGGGAGTGCACTGGTTGGATCCACAGGCTCTAGTGAGCAGCCAAGGTCTCTGTAGGATGCGGACATGTAATATACATATGTGAATGTCACCTCTCACACATACCTCTACCCTCTACTTAGGAGCTGCTCCTCCAGCCTCTGCAAATCCATCCATACCTTCAGCTGACATTAACAGAATTGCTGGTTAATCCTCACTGGCTAAAAGGAGTTTTATGATGCTATTCATAAGGTCAAAGGACTTTCACCAACTCTTAATTGCTTGCCGGTCCTTACACCGTTTCCGCATTTTTTTTTTAAAGATTTATTTATTCATTTGACAGACAGAAATCACAAGGAGGCAGAGAGGCAGGCAGAGAGAGAGGAGGAAGCAGGCTCCCCGCCGAGCAGAGAGCCCGATGTGGGGCTCAATCCCAGCACCCCGGGATCATGACCCGAGCCGAAGGCAGAGGCCCCAACCCACTGAGCCACCCAGGCGCCCCTCCGCAATCATTTTTAAAAACACGTTTCAAAGGGCTTTCATCAACTCTTGATTGCTTGCTGATTTTTATACTATTTCCTCAATCATTTTTTTAACCTATTCCACTGAAGTGTAATATGAACGTAAAAAGCCACAAATTGTAAATGCACGACTTAATGAATTACGGAGGTGAATGCACCTGTGTGACGCTCCTGTGTCAAGACCATCACCAGCAACCCCAGAAGCCCTCCTCCTCCTAACCAGTTCTTTCTCTCCTCTCCAAAGATAACCACTACCCTGACTTCTCATGCCGTAGATTTGTGTTGCTCATTTTTGAATTTTATCTAGACAGAGCACAGCAGGTTTTGTTTTGTGGCTGTTCTTTCACTCAGTATTATGATTATGAGTTAATTTACACTGATGTGTGCAGTTGTACTGAGTTCCTCTTTGAGGCTGTCTCATTATTCTATCGTATGAATCCTACAATTTATTTCTCCATCCCACCACTAATGAAAATGTGTGTTTTCCCCAGGTTGTGCTCTTCCTCCTTACAGCATTTCAGCATCTAACAAAACACCTTCCTCTTATTTCTACACTGCAGGTCTAGAACTGGTTATGTTTTTTGTTTTTTGGGGTTTTTTTGCCAGTTTAATACTGCTCCCCCAAAAATAAATAAATAAATAAATAAATCTGTCAACGATTACAGATCAAAACAATTCTTCAGAACCCAAACTAAATAGCACAAAGGGAGGCCACATCAGAGTAAACAGGGCATGCGGCAAAACGTCATCAGCTCTAAGTGCGGCTCACACTCACTGCCCCACACTGGGGCAGGCTGCAGGACTAGCTTTCCCTGCTTCAGGGCACATTCATTATCCTTGTACACCTGTTTTTATGGATGACATCTCAGAACAAATAGCATGATACAGGCATCCCTGCATTGAGCAGCTTTAAACAGAATGTGAGTTGCCATCACTTCAAATGTGCATGCCGATGCGATTCACAGATGTTTTCTGGAAATGGCATGGACCACGCAGCCCTGCTTTGGTCGAAGAGGCCACCATGCATGGGCACACAGAGGCTTCTGATGTATGACGAGGAGAGAGTGAGAGAAAATTTAAACAAACAGGGGTGCCTCCTTCCTCTCCCCAGCCACCACCGCTTTTCCAATTCCAGCATGCTTATCTTCACATCCCCTCAGGGGTCTTTGTATTTAGACTCTCTCTTCTCTCAAGCCTCTCTCTCTCCTGACTCCTTTCCACCAGAATTTATTCACATTCAACTCTGCATGCTTAAAGATAACAGAACAGCAGGGGCCCCTGGCTGGCTCAGTCCGTGGAGCCTGTGATTCCTGATCTCTAGGTTGTAAGTTCCAGCCCCATGTTGGGTGTGAGCTCACTTAAGAAACAAAGAAAGAGGAGCGCTTGGGTGGCTCAGTTGGTTAAGTATCTGACTCTTGATTTCGGCAGCTCAGTTCATGATATCAGGATCATGACATCAAGCCCTATGGGGGGCTCCACACTCTGCAGGGAGTCTGTTAGGATCCTCTCTCCTTCTCGTGACTCCTGCTCACTCACACTCCCTCAAATAAATAAATAAATCTTAAGGAAGGAAAGAAGGAAGGGAGGGAGGAAGGGTGGGTGGGACAGAAAGGAAGGAAGGAAGGAGGGAAGGAAGGAGGAAAAGAAAAGCAAAAACCCATCTACAACCTCCTGTAGCTGTGGCCTCTTTCCTTCCCTCAGAACAAACTTCTTGAAAGCTCTACCACCACTCACTGATTCCTTCTTCACTCCCTCCACACTCATTGTTCAACCTACTACAACCGTTTTCCTTTTTTTTTTTTTTTTAAGTATTTTTATTTATTTGACAGAGAGAGACATAGTGAGAGAGGGAACACAGCAGGTGGAGCTGTAGAGAGTGAGGGAGAAGCAGGCTTCCTGCAGAGCAGGGAGCCAGATATGGGGCTCGATCCCAGGACCCTGAGATTATGACCTGAGCTGAAGGTAGACACTAAACGACTGAGCCACCCAGGCGCCCCTACAACCATTTTCTACCTCTACCCCTCAACTGAAGCCACTCTGTGGTACTGTAGCTACTGGATTCCTTCCTTGACCTCTGGAGGGCTCACCTCCACTGCCCAGGCCCCTCTTCTCTTGACTTCTCGAAATCACACTCTGCTGTCTTCTTCCCACCTCCCTGGATGCTCCATCTCGGGTTCCTGTCAGGGTGCCTCTTCTCACTGTCCTTATAGATTTCCTCGGGGTTCAGTCCATGGCCCTTTATGCTCTTTGATCATCTACACATGGCGCATGGGTCCCACGGGCACCTCGATCTCAACATGAGAGGCATTCTCCTTTCCCAATACTGTTTTCAACATCAACATATGCAGCCAGTGCTCTCAGTCTCTATCACTGCCCCTGCTCCTTTCCACACACAAGCAGCCGCAGGGCTAGGAGAAAGGGGATGGGCTTGGCTCTCATGCCCATGCCCAACTTTCAAATTCAAAGTGCCTCTTATATTAGCAACATGAATTTTGAGAAAATCCTTTTCTCTCTTTGAATACATGTTTCACATCTATATAATGAGTATAACACCCAACTTGTAGAACCGAATAGATTAAAAGAGATGAATGAATGAATTTAATTGAGAAACCACCTAACACACAGTGCCTTGCGTCTCAGAGCTGTCCCAATCATGTTTCCTCCCCATTTTCCCTTCTTTGGAAGCTAGTCTTGTCTCCCTAACTATACCGAAGTGAAAGCAGAGCTCTCCTCTATGAACCCTCCAAACCTGTCAGACTTGTCTTCTCCTCGTCCCTGAACACATCATGCCCGTTCGCAGAGGACCTCTGCAAGGAATGCTCTTCCCTGAGTTCTTACATCATGCACACCTCAGTCTTACTTAAGCTCCAACAGTCAGCTCCATCCCACACCTTCAGAGAGGCCTCCCTTAATCCCCAAAGCTTACAGAAACATCGCCCTGGTCTGAACTGCACCACATTGGTACCTACGACCTGGCTTCTATTCTATACTACACTATGGGGGTCATATGCTTTTTTATGCCAATGCCCCCTTTTATCCAATTACATCATGAACATCTTGTAGGGAGTTATAGAGGGTCCTTAGTGTATAGTCTCTAGGAAATAGTTTTAAATAATATCTACTGATTGGTATGATAGGGCGATCTCCTTGGGTCTGTAGTAACTGAAGGTAGAAATGTATTTAATAAATTCAACTATTACTTTAAAATACATAGAGAGACACCCAGAATCCTAGCATTTAGGGCTTCAGAGGCCATGTAAACCAATCTTCCAGGTACATGAAACCCCTTTACAACAACCTTGGTGAGTGAACTTCCCACTTTTATTTCAATAAATCCCCATAACCAGAGACTCACTACATCCCTTGGGAATCCATTTGATGTTTAGGTAGAAGTCACTTTTTTCTTTTTTTTAAAGCAATCTCAAACTTACAAAAAAAGTTTTTTTCAAGTGCCTTCTTTCTTCCTGAACTACCTGACAGTGACTCGCTGACCTGCTGGCCTACCACCCATTCACACCTATTTCCTGCAATGACATTCTCCTACACAACCGTAACACAATCATAAAAATCAGGAAATTGAGTATGACAGAGTGTGATATGTTTATTAACAATGAATTCCCAAACCCCACTCAAACTCCACCAAACATGTCCATAGTGTCCACCACAGAGGAGAATCCAGTTCAGGCTCATGGTTCACTCTTAGTTACATCTCTTTACTCTTCTTCTTTCTAGAATACTTCCTCAGTCATCCCTGGATTTTCATCAACTTGACAGTTTGGGGGATGAGTTTCTTTGTAGACCTCCCTTCATTTTGAATTTGCCAGATGTCCGCTCTGCTTCGATCCAGGTTACGTGTCTTCAGCAGGAATGTGACAGAAATGATGCTGTGTTCTTACGGCATCTACTGATGGGGGTTATGTGATCTGATTTGTCCCATTACTGATGCTGTTCCTTTTGCTCCCATGATTAAGGCAGTGTCTGCCAGGCTTCACTGTAACAACATTCATTTTTTTTCCTCTGATGTTAATTAATGAGTATTTTGTAGGGAGACAGTCTGCAAATATCTTATTCCTCATCGAAGTTCAAGTTATTAATTTATTAGTTTATGTAAGCATGGGCTTGTGGTTTCCTATTTCAGTCTGATGCTCAAACTGACCTAGATTTAGACAAGGGGAGCTCCTTCAAACTGATTTCCATATCTTCCTTATATTTTCCATCGAGTTTGGAGGATTTCCTTGCTTTCTGGCACAGCAGATGCCCCATGCTCATCTTGCTTCTTTTTAATACAAGAATCCCAGTCATCTCTTTATTTTAAAAAAAGGGGGGCGGGGGCACCTTGGTGGCTCAGTGGGTTAAGCCTCTGCCTTCGGCTCAGGTCATGATCTCAGGGTCCTGGGATCAAGCCCCGCATCGGGCTCTCTGCTCAGCAGGGAGCCTGCTTCCCCCCCCCCGCCCCCCGCCTGCCTCTCCGCCTACTTGTGATCTCTGTCAAATAAATAAATAAAATCTTTTTTAAAAAGGGGGCAGGAACTATACAACTTATTTCATTAAACATATCATATATCATGGCATACTTTCTGGCTGATACATAGAGTCATTTTCTTTCAGTGTAATCTATGATATTCCATAGTGTGGAGGGACAGAAGCGCCTTGGCCTGGGATGCTTCCAGACTCTGGCCTCTGTACCTCTTCATCTAGCTGTTCATCTGTATTCCTTATCATACTCTTTATTCTGAACTGGCAAACATAAGTAAAGGGTTCTTTGTGTGAGCTGCTCTAGCAAATCAAACCCCGAGGAGGGGGTCGCGGGAACCTCTTATTTAGAGCCAATGGGTCAGCAGCGCAGGGGACAGCCTGGTCTTGGTGTCTGCAGTGGAGGGTAGTCTTGTGGGACTGAACCCTTAACCTGTAGGCTCTGACACTATCTCCATGTAGATAATACCATTACATTTGTAAGACACACCGCTGGTGTCCACGGAGAACTGGAGAGCTGCCTGGAGGTCCCGGAAAACACACCACACTTACATGTCTTATGTGTGGTTCCTTCAGTCGTTCCCCGACAGAGTTTCAAGTGCCTTCATTATACGGAGCATTCTTTTCTGAGTGAACACCATCTGTCTACACGGCTTGTAAAAGAATATATAGGAAGCACTCTTGGTCACCTATCCAGTATCCTATTCTGTCCCTAAAATTCCTTCCTTCCTGAAAGAATAAAGAATCCAATTTTGCTCGGGTAGCCACTTCCTTCCACATGGTCATGGGCCTCAAGAAAAGGCTCTTGACTATTCTAAATCAATCATGATAACCACATTCCTCTGAACCACTGTTGGGCTTAATAATTTGCATGAGAGCAAAGGCTGACCAAGGAAAGCGCAGAAGTCTTCTAGAGGCATCCTTAGAGAGAAGCACATGACAAACAGATGGTTCTTTCTCCTTCCTCCAGAAGCTACCATGTCCCAGTGGGATGCATAGAACTGCACCAACTATCCTCCACCGGCCTGAGCACAAAACCAGCACAAAAGGGAAGGCAGGGCTGAAATAACCAGACCAGTGGGACCAGAGCCTCTCTTAGCATTTCTGGTGGTGTGAGAGAGTAAGTTTCCTTTTTGTTGAAGCAGGTTGGTTCAGGTTTTGTTTTAGTTACAGGCAACAGCATTCTACCTGATTCCAGGTGGTGTGGTAGCTCTGCACCCCTCCTGGAGAGGCGGAACTGAGCCAGAGAACTTCCAAGTCTACACTTGTAGGTCAACGTTGATGCACAGCAAAGACTAGAAAAACCCTCATCTTTGGCACTCTTCCATTGTTATTTTGTATTTCTATTGTTGCCCTTCAGTGGAACTAGAGCTTTATTTATTATTTACGTTGTTGGCTTGTCCATTGTTTCAACCTGTTCAGAGCATCTCAAGCAAGAATGTTTTATGTGAGTAACCACAAAAGAAGTTAAGGAACTGCTACTTGATTCCAAAGCAAGAGAGCTAGGAAGAGAGGGAAAGCAGAATAAACAACAGACTGGGATACAGGAGATTTCTGCTCCAGCATTAACTGTGCCACCCGACTAGGGAAGACTCTTGGACAAATCACATACTTTCTGTGTTCCTAACTCCACGTATCTTTACATCAGTGAGATAGCCTCAAGGTTTCCCTTTGGCATTAAAATTCTATGACTTAGAGACTTCGTGGCTCAGAATTCTTCTCCTGCTTCAAGCATAAGATCAGAAATAAAAAAGTCACTGAAAACCACTTATAGCCTATTAGTCATTATCAAGATTATTTCAAAAGCTCTGCTCTTGGGGCACCTGGATGGCTCAGTCGGTTAAGTGTCTGCCTTCAGTTTAGGTCCTGATCCCAGGGTCCTGGGATGGAGCCCCACATCAGGTGTCCCGCTCAGCAGGGAGTCTGCTTCTCCCTCTATCTCTGCCCTTCCTAGCTCTCTCTCTGTCGCTAACATAAATAAAATCTAAAGGGGAAAAAAAACATAACAAAACAAAACAAAGCTCTACTCTTGGGCTGCCTACTCCAAGAAACAGCTTTGTCAGACTACAGATCAAAATGGGACTTATTTGTGTTTACTATCTCTTAAGGGAGAGTGCAGAAAGCAATTACCAACTAGGCACTTTAGTCCCCAACTTGACAAAAACAAACATTCAGAAGAGCCAGCCACCAGACCCAGGGAATTCGAACTGCTAAACCCTAGCAGCCCAGATACTTCAGTAGGCTATCACCCTGAAGTGAGTGCAAGACGTGCAAAGCCCTTCAATAGTTTCCAATTGTGCCCAAAGTCTGAGTCCTTTTTTTTTTTCTTTTTAAATATGTTATTTGATGGGGGGTTGAGGGGGAGCAACAGGCAGAAGGAAAAGCAGACACCCCGCAGAGTAGGGAGTCCTGAGATCATGACCTGAGTTGAAGGCAGACGCTTAACTGACTGAGCCCCTGAGGTGCCCCAAGTCTGAATCCGTCACTTCCCAAGGCCCTTTGCAAAGTGTGCTCCCTGACAGCGTTCCATCATCGCCTGTCCCCCTCTGGATGCCCTTCAGTTTTTGAAACACACCAAGTGTGTCTGTCAACATCTCCTTCCCTCCGTCGTGGCTCATTCTGCCTCACTTGCACTGCCCTATCTCATCCCCGCACCCAACACCTGGCTCCCCCCACCGTCCCCCAACAGGGCCCTCATCCTTCTGATCTCAGTTAAAAACATCTTCCTCTTAAAATGCCTTGTCTGTAGCACGCGCACACACCACACATATGTCACTGCCATTTTTCTGACGAGGGAACCCTGCTCTTGGCGTTCACAGCACTTATTACTATTATTCTTTTGTTGTTTGCCAATTTTGTATGTCTCCCCTGCTGGTTTATCAGCTCTGTGGGAGAAGAAACCACGCCTGTCTGGGTCCCCATGGCATGCCCCGAAAAGAATGACAAAGACATGGCTGCTATCATACTTTCAAAGACAATCTAATAACATGGAAAAGTGCTTAAGATACTATGTTATATGAGAAAACGGTTTACAGAATTCTATCTCGCATAAGCACGAGGAGTCCATGTTTCAAAATATATAAAATTTATATATGTTCAAAATATTGTAAGAAAACATATACCAAGGCATTAACAAGGATGGCATGATTATACTCTTTTGTATGGAGAATCTGGGGACAGAAAGAAAAATAATATATAGTATGCTAACAATGGGCAACCATAACGATAGGGTAAAAGAATAGAAAACGTGTTGTCAAGATGAAGAATAAAGTAGGACTAGCAAAACATTAATTGATTTAATAATCAGAACAGAACAAAGAACACTGACTGTTTGGATACATGTGTCACTATTCCAGTCAGCTCCCATATCGGTTGTGGCCCATTCAGCTCCAACAGGATGCAACTAGGGAGTGAAAAACCAGCAGCCTAAGGGAGTGGTTCCGAAGCTGGCTGGACGAGAGAATCACCTGGGCAGTAAAGAGGCTTAATACATCAGAACCTCTGGGAGGTGTATATTTTAAAAGCTGGGTAATTCTTATACAAGCTAAATTTGGGACCTACCAGCCTAGAATAAATCAGGAAGTTAAAGAAGAGGTTCCTTTTCAGTAAAGGTTTCAGATAAAACAGGAACTAAGAAGCAGGGATGCAACCAGTAACATACTCTGCGACCAGCCAGGGCCTAGCATAAATCAACGAGCAATCAGGAAGTTCCCATGGGGTGGAAAAGTCCTGTCATCATACTTTGGTTTGTTCAACTACATACGTCATTCATATACCAATGGCAGCAGTACATCTCAGAGTAGCACTTGACCTACTCAGGACTCAGCCTTGGCCCACTTGCCTTTCCAGCCAAACATGCCAAAGCCATGAAAAAAAAGAAACACCCACCATGGAGCAGAGGAGGGCAAATAAAAAGACAGAGGTCTCTGAACTCCTGGCCTCCAACTGAGACACCCAATTCAAACCTTCAGTCTTCATCGGAACACATGAACTCCTTCTTTCTAAGCCATTCTACAAGTGCATCCTGGAGAAGATTAGCTATCAAGAGGGAAGAGAGAATTCACAGGGAGAGAATTCATTGAAAGAAATGGTAGAAACTGACCTAAACTGCACTAAAAAGTTAAATTATTTGGATCAGTTTGGTGTGGAGGCAAAACATTACATGTATCTCAATAAATCCCAAGGGCATGAAAACAACTGTTCATACCTACGATCATGATGATCCGAGTCACAGAGGAAAAAAGTTAAATTGCATTCTTTATGTTCCACACAAGGAGGCAAAAATGAGATAGCACTGCCATTTGGGCACCCTTGATGTGTTAAGAACAACAACCCACCTGTTGTCTCGTTTGATGAAATGAACTTGTAGCAAGGATCAGTCCCATTTTAAGACTACAGAGACCCAGAGAACAGAAGTAAATGAAGGCAGAAGTTATATATTATATAATACAGCCATGTTTAAATCTGGATAACTGAATTATTTCCTTTGTTCATTATTTTATACCACGCTGCCACTTTTTAAATCATGTCGGTTGGAAATATTTCTTTCTTTCTTCCTTCCTTCCTTCCTGTCTGTTTTTTTTTTTAAAGTCCTAGAACCTAACACAGGGCTTGAACTCACAACTCTGAGATCAAGACCTGAGCTGAGATCAAGAGGCAAACACTGAACTGACTGAGCCACCCAGGTGCTCCTGGTTGGAAATACTGCTAATTGGGTATGTGGCAAGGATAAAAGTCATATGGAAAACAATCACCTAGAACAGTGGTTTTCAAAAACTGGTTTTTTTTTTTTCCCAATGTGGTAGCATATCCTCCCAAACAAAAATGTCTTGGAACCCCAACATGTGAGAAGCAGAGCTGCTGTGTCAGAAGCAGAAGCAAACAGGGGCCTGAAGTCCTAGTCCATCCCCCTGGACTGCAAGACTGCTTCTCAGGCACCTCCATGGCCGGGGACAC
Organism: Enhydra lutris kenyoni; assembly: GCF_002288905.1. Lineage (NCBI taxonomy): Eukaryota > Metazoa > Chordata > Mammalia > Carnivora > Mustelidae > Enhydra > Enhydra lutris. The sequence goes on from NW_019154110.1 coordinate 7,470,356, forward strand.
CACAGAACGCAGATTAAAAACAAAACAAAACAAAACAGAAAACCAGCACCTATCTAAATGGGCTTAATCACTGGATTGGCTATATAAAAGCATGTCCGTTAGAGACATTCAGCGGAGTTACAGAGCTATATAAAGGCATCACAATGCTGGTAAAAAAAATGGAGTCAATTTGCTAAGGTAAGCAACAACAAAAGACGGCTCAAGATTGAAGTACCAATGAATTGTGTTTTCCTCTTACATGATGGTAGGCTTCCTGTGTCTGATGTCTACAAGTCTTTTGGAAGAAAAGCTGTCTACCATTTTGCAGAAACTCATATATTTTAGTGGGGTTTTTTTCCCCCCAAGAGTAATAATAGTTTCATTTTCCTATCTACCCAAAGACTAAAGTCACAACAACAACAACAGATCAGATTATATAATTATATAAAAATACAGTAAATACATAGCTCAGGCAGGAATCAAACATGCAGAAATATTATGCATTCATGTATTTGTTCATTAAAAGACATTTTGTCCTTAATGCCTGGCAATAAGGCTTCAGAGACGTAGAACACTATCTCCTTGAAGGTCCTTGCCCTCAGGACTTAGAGATCAGAAGCAGGGCACAAATATGACAGGACAGATTGAATACAGTGAGAAACTCTTCGTAGTTGTACGTACTGACAGATACTCTACAGTCCTGTTATTTTGCTGGTGTTTTTTTTGCTTTTTTGTTTTTTTCATAAGGGTTTCTCAGTTATAAGGAACATAGGCCAGGATGGCAGAATCAGGCTAACTCTACCTCATTATCGAGGACTAGTCTTAGAACGAATTTAGAATGACCTAGATGTCCATAAAAGCCAAAACTAAAACATCGAGCAATGTTAGGGTTATCCAAAATTAAATGTAAGCTTTTTTTAAACTAGTGTTTGACTTTTCTTTTAATTGACTATCAAATTTTCCTTGACTTTATATTAACACAAAGCCGCGGTGTGAGATAGAGCCATTCACCATCACCCTGACCCCGCTACGGCTGATCCTCTATTGTACAAGTGACTCAAAGCAGACTTTGTGGTTGGAGGGGGAAAAAAATTGTTTGAGTTTCTCTTGGTGTTTGCTTCATTGTTTTAGATGAAGCTATTTTTTGACTAATTCATTTGCTTCTAGCGCTGATGTGACCCTTGTGTATATAAGTGATGTTCTCTCCCCTCAATCGCCCTCCCAACCACGTCTCAGTAATACGGCTGTGGGAGATTTACGGAGGAGAGGAATGGAAGCAAAGTTGTGTTTGTTCCTCGGTATATTTTTCCATCTACTCCAGAAGTTTTGTTTTTATAACTATGAATTGGCCTGTGTCTTTTCCAGAAAAAGCTATGTTCAGTAAGCAGTAAACAACCATTTTATTAAAGCAAAATAGCTTGGGACGCATGGGTGGCTCAGTGGGTTAAGCCGCTGCCTTCGGCTCAGATCATGATCCCAGCGTCCTGGGATCGAGTCCCACATCGGGCTCCTTGCTCAGTGGGAGCCTGCTTCTCTGTCTGCCTCTGCCTGCCACTCTGTCTGCCTGTGCTGACTCTGACAAATAAATAAAAAAAATCTTAAAAAAAAAAAAAAAAGCAAAATAGCTTTACTAGAGTCAATCTCATTAAAGTGAAATTCACTTCAATACTGTGAACAGTATAGAAATATAGTATATACTATAGTATAATACTGTATAGTATATACTATAGTATAGTATTGTATAGTATAATACAGTACAGTATAGTATACTTCTATATGGAAATGAAGGAGCTCTTGTTCAGATGTCACAGTGACCAGTCCCACAAGAACAGTTGTGCTTGGAATAATTGGGATATTTCCAGGGGTGAGGCTAGACAATGAGGAGACCGGAAGGTGAACAGAATATCGAGGAACTAGATGACACTCTTGAATCCCTTCTCCATCAACTGAAGTCAATTATCAGAGCCCTTTACTTTAAAATGGTCTACTGTCCACAAAAGTAGACTGTTCTATTTCACCAAAACAGCCATGATTAGGTTCCCAGGCTGGCTCACGAATGTCTCTTTAACCCATGATGGAATGACCAATAGTATTCACCACGCAGTCTGGGGGCTGAGTCTTGGAAGTTCTGTAATTAGACACAAGATAAAGGGGAAAAAAAATCCATTTCCTCTTCTAGGCCCAAAGATGAGCCACAGATAAATCTTTTCATGGAGCAAAGGTTTTCTCGGACACCCACCCCCCAGAGCCTGCCTCCCAAGAACGAACTGAGCTCACACTATATCCTGCCCATCCCTTCCCCCCACCCCCACTGATCTCAGTTCTCCGTCCCAGATCTGCCCTATCCCTGAACAGTTAAGTGCTGCAAAATTATTTCTCAGAAATGAAATTCTCCATCCCCCTAACTGATTTCAAGGAATGAGAAAGAAAGATTTGAGCAAACTGACACCAAGGTAAGCGAAATCTTATCAACTTAACTCAATCTCCAGTTGGGAGAATTTGGGGGCAGCATAAGACAGGAATGAAAAAAAGTGCAGGCAATGGGTGGGGGGATATTCTGAGTGATGGAAGCTGGCTAGTCGCAGGGCCGGCTCACTCGTGCTGAGCATGGGTGGTGAGAGAGAAAAAAGGAAGGCCAGCCCAGTGGAGGGCATCAGCAGCAAGGCCTGTGCAAAGGGTTGTTTCCCAGATGCCATTCCTCTACTTCCAACAAGAGTCTGCTTGCGTTCTACCCCTTCCACAGAAAGTGTCCTCCCTACCCCCAATCCCATTTTCTCGATTTCTGAATTCTCTCCAAGCTCTAGCACCTAACATGTGAGTGCTCAATTATACTGTCACCACTCTTCTCTTTTTAAATATTTTATTTATTTGTCAGACAGAGAGAGGGAGAGAGCACAAGCAGGGGGAGCCGCAGGCAGAGGGAGAGGGAGAACCAGGCTCCCCGCGGAGCAGGGAGCCCTGAGGTGGGACTCGATCCCAGGACCCTGGGATCATGACCTGAGCTGAAGGCAGACGCTTAACCCACTGAGCCACCCAGGCATCCCACCAGTATTCCCTTTTTAAAATATGTGGTTTGTTGATTCCTTCTCTCTAGGAAGCCCTTAAAACAACAGATTGTCTGCACTATCCATTTTTGGCTCAATCACATTCTACTTTACATTGATGCAACTACTAAGGTATCTTTTCCTCCCAATTCAGCTACCCTCCAATGAGTGACTTTTTAAAAAGTAACCCTCACTGAAGTTGAGAGGCAACATGGAGGGTTTGGGGGGTAGGAAAAGAATAAATGAAACAAGATGGGATCGGGAGGGAGACAAACCATTAAGAGACTCTTAATCTCACAAAACAAACTGAAGGTTGCCAGGGGGAGAGGGGTAGGTAGAGGGTGGTGGGGTTATGGACATTGGGGAGGGTATGTGCTATGGTGAGTGCTGTGAAGTGTGTAAACCTGGCGATTCACAGACCTGTACCCCTGGGGCTAATAATACATTACATGTTTATAAAAAAAATTAAAAATTAAAAAAAAAGTAAACCCTCACCAATGTACCCACTATAGTGATAAGCGCACAGCAAGAATTGAAGCAGCTGCAAGCTTTAAAGCCATGAGGTTATACTAAAAGTATATAAGGTCTATAATGCTAAGCAAAGTAAGTCTGTCAGAGAAAGGCAAATACCTATGATCACACTCATATGTGGAATCAAAGAAAGAAACAAAACAAAGGGGAAAAAACAAGAGAGGAAAAAAAAAAGACTCTTAATTACAGAGAACTGATGGTTACCAGAGGGGAGGGGGTGGGGAGACGAGGGAAATAGGTGATGGGGATGAAGGAAGGCACTTGTCATGAGCACCGGGGCTTGTACGGAAGTGTTGAATCCCTGTACTGTACACCTGCAACTAATTATCACACTGTATGTTAACCAGCTGAAATTAAAATAAAAACTTAAAATATATACATATACACACAGAGAATCTATAATTAATTAAGGAAATGAGTTACAGATTTTTTTTTTAAAGACTCTACTTAAAGTTCATCCCCCAGCTATAGTACCTGTGGATTTTGGGCACCAATGTCACCAACTTTTGTGAAAGCGCAGAACAGTAGACACGAAGAATAACATATTCTGGAATACTTAGAACTGATTTCCCTCTTCCAAAAAGTTTATGACTTTCAGAAACCCAACAGTGTACACCTGGAGGGAGCAGGATCTTGGGTACGTTTAGAGTGACGGTGACGGAGGGAACTGGGGATAGCAAGAGCACTTGGTCCACCAGCCCAGATTGAGAGAGGACTGAGGGGAGAGAGACAGGGGACCCCCTACTGAGGATCTACTTCCCAAAGACTGGAGTTGGGTACCATCTTCGTGCTTTACAGGGGCTATAATCCAAGCTTCCCAATAACATCATCTGTGCAGATGAAGAAACTGAGGCTCAGGGAGGCTAAGTAACTTGTCCAAGACCACGTGCGTGGTAGTAAGTGGACAGAGACAGGATTAAGGTCTAGATATGTTCATCTCCAGTGCTCTTGCCTCTCCACGAGGTAACCCCAAGCTCATCTGGAATATTTTGCCCCGCAAATATAACCAAAACAAATGGATCTGTCTTAGTGAGGAAGGAAGAGGTGAAAATAGCAAGCTGCGGATCATTATGAGGTCAGGGCAGGGGGACGAGGTCATGGGGGAAGGATTCAGGAAGACAGTTAACTGTAGTAGAGATGGAATTATGTACCAAGCACTGACCAGGCACTTTTTACACATCACGTGATTTCATCCTAATAACCCTAAAAAGCAGTCATTTTACATGTAAGGAAACTGAAATTTAGGGATGTTAACTTACCCCAAGTCATAATGCTAAAAAAAGTGAAAGGGAAGCTGGGATTTGAACTTGGTCAGTTGGGTCTCAAAGCCCAAGTGCTCTTTCCACTGCGCCCAGTGCCCCGAACAAGCAATGCTCTCCCAGTTCTTCTTCCCATAAATGCCCCAAACTAAAGTTTGGGTAACACTGTTCTATTAAGAGATTTAACCAGAAATTACATAGCAGTTGAACTGAAAAGAGCCTGCTTCCCATCATCTTGACCAAGAAATTTAATAGACAAAAAGACAGAGGCTTAGAATATACATTTTTAAATGCTGTGACCTTCTGAACCTATGTATGAACACAGCTGACATTCTTCTAAGCCATGTCACTGAGGCTCATCAACAGGTTATCTACCCAATGGGGCTGGAGCCATGGTTGACAGCAAATTTCCCCACCAGATAGACCCAGCCAGTGGCTGGGCAATGGCTCAACCCAGTCTCAACGGCCACCCGGCAATGGATGACAGAGAATCATCATAAAACGGGACCAGTCTTTGGGATAGGATTCTTTTCACTGAGCTGACTCAGACGCAGGTGGGAAGGTCAACCAACAGATCTCCACAGTAGGATAATTCCCCGTGCCAACAACTTACAGGTGGACCGCTAAACAGATTTCTATCTACACCAGATTCGCCATCTTCTGTCCCCACATTAAGTAGAAAAATCAAAGCTTATCTCTTTCTGTAGAAGGAGAGCCCTTCAGAAACTGCAATGAATCGCACCAGTAGCAGCTTTCTGAGGGCCCGATTCCACCCACATCTGGCTCTACTTGGGAGCTAAATTCAGCAGAAGTCTCCAGGGTCAACAAATGACCCTGAATAAAAATAGTCTTGGAAATCTGTCACAGAGAAGGAAAGGAAGCAAGACGGCAGGGTGATTCACTCCAAATGGCAGCTCCAAAACCCAAGTTCTCATTTCTGTCCCAATACGAAGCCAATGTGCAAAACAGGCATGGAGCAAAAGCTGTCCTTTTCCGAAGGCCTCTAAAAGTGGCTGCCAAAGAACTTCACATGGAAGCCAGAAAGATTTAGTGGGCCATTCACCTCTCCTACAAATCTAACTGCAGCTCCTTCTAACTAGAACTCTGAACCAACTGCAGAGTTACCCTTGCTCTGAGACCACCCAGAGTACCAAAGGTTTTGCCGCCGGCAGGAAAGAGGGACCTTTTGTTTCAACAAATTTTCCAAATGACCAAGCAGCCGCAGAGAAAGAGTACAGAGGTGGCGTGATGCGGGCGAGTGTGTGCGTGTGTGTACACACGTGCGTACATAATTCCATAACTCATCCCCCCTCCAACAAGTAAGCTGTATTAAAATAACTACAGGGCGCCTGGATGGCTCAGTTAAGCGGCTGCCCTCAGCTCAGGTTGGGATTCCAGGATCCCAGGGTCCTGGGATTGAGCCCCACTTTGGGCACCCTGCTCAACGGGGAGCCTGCTTCTCCCTCTCCCTGCTGCTCCCCTTGCTTGTGCTCTCTTGCTCTCTCCCTGTTAAATGAATAAATAAAATTTAAAAAAATAACTACAATATTTTAAGAAGACTACACTTTTTTAAGTTAAGAATTCCACTGGCTGAAGAACAATCAACCAGTATTTGACGGCTTACTGAACATGTTTAAAAATGTATTGAACACATAGGTGCCCAGCATGACAGGAAACACAAGGGGACCTGAGATGGGTCTGCTTCACTGCCACCCACTTACACTGTCCCCTCCCAAAGCCCTGTATCTAATTTGGCATTCACAATTTATACTCTTTTTCTTAAACCTGCCCCCCTCCAAACAGTAATGAGTTTTCAGGCTCACAGAACCTGAGCTGGACCCACCTCTGGATGACACTCTGTCTTTAAGGAGCTCACTGCTGGGTGGGAAGGCAGGCATGCAGGTTAACATCAACATAACCTGATACACTATCTCCAACAGCTGGGACCAAGTGTCCAGGTGTCCTGGGTAGAGTAGAATGAACCCTGACTTGGAGGACTGGGAAAGGCTTCGAAGAACTCATCTCAAAAGATGAGTAAGAGTGACAGGCAGAGTACGTGAGCAGAGAAAGAGGAAGATATTTGTGGGAGCAAGAACAACTGAGGCCCACTGGGGACATTTGGCAATATCTGGAAACATTTTCAGCTGTCATAAATGGGAGGAAAGTGGTACTACTGGCATCAGGTGGGTAGAGACCAGGGATGCTGGTAAACATCCTACGCACAGGACAGGCCCCCCCAAAATAAAGAACTATCCAAGGCCAAGTGTAAAAAGCGCTGCAGTTGAGAAGCCCTGGTCTAAGCAAAGGTGTAACAGAAATACTGTGTTCGGTTAAAAGGAGGAAGTTGCCTGTAAGTTTGGCAACCGGTGTTTCAAATGACTGCTTTTTATGGAAGAGAAAAACCAGTAAGGAAAGAGGGGAGGAAAAGTTAGATTTCCAAGGAGCCAAGATACGAGGCTGAGCAGATGCCTTATTCTCAGAAGGGGAGCCATCACCAACAAAGTTAGGAAACTGGACCCTGGAAACCTACGGTGTATTTCACCGCCCCAGGAAGTGAAAAGCACATCTGTCTGGGATGCGGTCCTCGGCCCGGGCCCAGCCCTGAGCAGCAGCCTGCTTTCTCCTTTTTGCACACAGGATTAAGCAGGGACTGAGGGGGCACTGGGAGGACCAGTTGTTCCATGTAGCTCGCTCTCCCGGGATTCTCAGTTCAAGAGAGGGTGCAAAGCTGCTGCTAATGCCGGAAGAACTCAAGTACAGGAATGGCCCAGCAAAGGGTTCCAAGTCCCAAAAGGAAGTGGCTGCAAAGAAAGCAGAATATGGTGAGGATACTGTGGCTGGCGGTGCAAGTGGTCATCAGGGTTGTTGGCAGGAACCAGGCCTGACCATGAAGGCAGGAGGTGTCCTGTGTAGGAATCTTACTCCTGGGCACAGACCCTTGAAAAATGCAGCGAGGAGCTCACCACCACCACCAAAAAAAACCACCAGCACCTCCACCTCCACCAAAAAGGAAAAAGAAAGAAATAGAACAGCTCTCCCCCCGGCAAAGGACTTCTAGGAGAGAAAGCAAGCAGCCTTCAAAATACCAGCAGTTTTTCCTGTCAGGGTAAGAAACAGAAGTTGAAACTCCTTCACAGATATACTAACTCACACTAATCCATATCATTCCTTAAATCTGGCCTCATCCAGACTCACAAGCACACACACACACACACACCTACATCAATTTTTGAAAATAATAACAGTATGAGAAAAGTTACATCCATTGAAGATGTCTAAAAATCAATTGTTAGCGCCAAGAGGAGAAAAGGAGGTCAGCATAGTAACAAAGTAAAAAGATAATTCTAAATGAATGTCATAAAAGCTTAGAAGAAGTAACTTTTTTCCTCTCTTTCTTCTTGCTCTACAGAAAGTGTTGTCACAAGGAATGTGTTATGTGCCCAGTGTTATGCTGGGGACTCCTATCAGGAAAATTACAATCAGGTCTGGATGACACAGACCCCTGAAACCAGTGTGACCTTCATTACCTTATGTCACCGACCAGAAATGAAGAGCGCTGAGGAGAAGAGCCAGTGGGGGGGTTGAGGGTGCGGTATGGGTTGAGGTGCAGAAGGCCCGACCTTCCTGACGGAAGTGAAAGAAGGAGCCACAGTCTGGGGAAGCCACGAATGATCGGGCTCATGCACACACATCCACTGAAAGATGAAACACGCAGATTTTGCCCATATACAACCATAAATTACACTGCGTATGGCCCAACCACCTATGTTCCAGGAGATGAAAACACTTCAACATCAAGAGCACTGGGACCTGCACTGTTTCTTGTCACTTTTTGCAAAGTGAAACAAATGTTTCAAGGGTCACAACAGCATGAGCCCGGAAGCTCATACAGCTAAACACTAGAACAGTCTGGAGGGATAACAGGGGGAAAGGAAATCCAAACTATCAGAGAGAGAGGATTGTTTTCCCTCTGGGTAATCAGGATTTACAATGGAAGAGGAGGGCAAGGGTAAGGCTACCGGGAACCTACTACTCCCAGCTTGCAAGTAAACCATGAACAGTCACCAAAGCTGTGCACTGAGAACTGCAGCCAGTGCTCAGGGTTGTCAAGGATACACACAGATGAGACATGTACAGATTCTTGTACATGTCTGCACGGCCAGGATCTTGACTGACTTGGTGACTGGGTGTAAAGGAAGCCCTAGAAACCCCGGCATTAGCTAATGATTGGCTATAATTGGCTAATGAGTTGGTGATTCCACCCACAAGTCCCCAACACCAACTCCTTTCTCTCCAGACAACTTAGCATGTCCACTACCACCCAAAGAGAATCAGCTTTCATGCCTCCACTCCTCTGTTCATGCCACTGCATCCACCTGGAATGTTCTCCACCTAGACAAACCCTACCCATCCTTTGCAACTCACCTGAACCTCTCTCCTTCTCCGTGCTGTGTTTTGGAACCAGCCTAAAGCACCTCTCCCTCTCCTGAGCGCCAGAACAATTAGTGTGGGCAATTTGTTGGCAAAGAATCACTTAAGCTCTACAAAGCTTAACTCTTCTATTGTTGTCTTGATTCATTATTTAAATCAAGAGGAATTTCCACCTTTCTCCCAGTCTTTATTGGTATTGTCACCTCTTTGAGAGATAAGGATACATCTTACAGTTCTTGGGATCCTCCCACCTTACCTCTTGAAGTACGTTGCACAATGTAGAACTGAATTGCAAGGTTAAGTTAGGCTCACTTTAATAATGTTTAAGATTCAGATGTCACGCCGAGAGAGTTTGGAAGCAGTAATACGTAAAAGCAGAAAAAGTAAGTGCTGAAAAATCTTGATGATCCTCACTATTTTACAAATTAAGAAACCCAGACACAGAGACTGGTTCAAGGTCAGCTTGTAATAGGTAGGTGTAGAACTCAGACCTGTGCCCCTGCCCCATACTCTGGGACATAGCAAAGTCTGGAGAAGAGCAGAAGAAGATCCTACAGGGGTTGCAATCCCCAAAATTAAAAGCTTTCTTTAAATTCTTAAGTTAAAACGAACAGGGGTAATTATTACTGAGAAGTGGGGTTAGTTAAGCATTCGAACCTAAATCGTGATCTTCACTTTATAAACTTATGGAGTGAGATTTAGCTATAAACCTTACAAGAAATAGGGCTAGAACTTCCAGGAACCACCGCCCATCCCTGCCCTCCAAAGTCAGTTATGTTGAAACTCCATTTACTGTAATTTTAACAAAAAAAAGTCAAAAGTACTTTAAAGTTCTGTTTACATATTACTCTATCAGGAGAGAAATAATCACACGTAGTAGAGTTTCTAAAATAAAATCGCCTTGGAAGCCCATTTCAGGGCGTTGAGTTGTGACTACATTTTCAAGGATGTCAGGAACACAAGGGCTCCATCCATAACTCCTTGAAAAAAACTGAAAGCATGAATGCCTTGTCAAATTCAGACAGTTTATCTTGGCACTGGCAAGCAGAGCAGTCTCTTCGATGTCTGGAAACGTGTCTAATTACGTTTAGAGAGTAACTAAAAAATAGCCAGTGTCCCGGAACAGACAGCTCAGGGACCACTACTGCATAGCATCCTGAGTGACAGGATGGAACTACGCCAGGAAAAAAAAAAGGAGGAGAAAAAGAAAACCAAGTGTGAAACCGGGATGAGATCCGAATCTCTCTACAAAACAACCCTCCCGTCTTCCCAGGGCCTTCGTGGCCACCACAACTCTCCCTAAAGTTTGCGTTTTCCTTTACTTTTGTTTCCATGAGGTCACCCGGCACGCCCACATCACTTACCTGGGGAAGCGAGCTAGCCGGCCCTGCCCCAAGCGCAGCCTCCAGCCCGCACACCCCTCCCCCCCACCCCCCACCGCCGCGTCCGGACTGCACCCAGGCCACCCGTCTCCCGAGGGCGCAGCCCTGGGGCTCGGCAC